>NC_065443.1:176065869-176397536 GCF_917563875.1 Diabrotica virgifera virgifera
AGCGAATCCGTTCGCCATGATCCGTTCGTAAGATACAGATGAAGATATAATCAATGTCGCTGCTAATTTTATAGTGATTGCAGGATATGCTGAAAAAAAAGAAGAGAGTGTGGTGTTCACACAGGAGAGAAAATGCGTTTTCAACGGGTTAAATGTCAAACATTTTTCCGGACCTCCCTTCCGCTGGGGGGTAAATTCCTCACACCTCCCGGTAGGGCGCCCCAAGATCACGTTTGCCCCGGGGCCACCAACATCGTACTTACGGCCCTGACACATAAACCCATCATTATCATCATCATCCAGCCTTCTGTATCCAAATTTGAACGTAGGCCTTCCCTAATTTCTTCCAGTTCTGTCGGTCTTGGGCTTCCTGCAACCAATTCCCAGCAACCGTTTTGACGTCGTCTGTTCATCGTGTAGATCAGAGGTTCTCAGAGTGGGTGACACGGTACCCTGAGGTGCCTCAAGTATTTGCCAAGGGTGACGTGGAACATTTAAAAAAAATGGAACAACCGACCTCTCCGCCACTGTCCAATCGAAACATGTTGACTATTATTTGTACTTGTGTATTCTCGATGGTGACCGAGAAACAAACAGCCGACTGCTACCTGCATTCATTCCACAGTTTAATTCTTGCAGCCGATAAGTGAGTTTTGACTTTATAGAGAGAGAGCTTATAAATATATTAAAAACTTGTGACTTCTTCAGTTTACAGCTTGATGAAAGTACCGACGTTGCTGGACTTGTTGTTCTGCTTGTGTTTGTGAGTTTTCCATTCGGGATGAAAATAGAAGAAGAACTCCTTATGTGTGAAGAGCTTAAAAGTTATGCCACTGGTGAAGAAATTTTCAAGGCTATCCACGAGTATATAGAAAAAATGATGTAGAGTGGAGTAAATGTGTGTACATTTGCAGTGATAGAGCGGCTGCAATGGTTGGTAAAATAAGAGGGACGATGTCTAGAATAAAGGTAGTGGCAGAAAATGCCTCCAGCAGTCATTATATCTTACATCGCCATTATTTGACAACTAAAAAGATGCCGCAAGATTTGAGAGACGTATTGGAGGGTTTTGTGAAAATAATTATAACCATGTGAAGAGCCGTTCTGTGCGAGAAAAAGGAATACGATTTGAGGGTTGCGACATGAAATATTCGAACCTTGTATAGATTGGGAGCTCTCCAAAATCTCTTAAATGAACTAAATAGATACAAAATAGACATAACTGCCATACAAGAAATGAGGTGGATTGGAAACAATATAATGGAAAAAAGAAGCCACACGATTTTCTACAGCTGCGATCCTAAAGATCACGTCTTGGGCACTGGATTCATAGTAAACAAGAGAGTAAAACATACTATAAGAGATTTCAGAGCAATTAGCCCCAGAATGTGCATTTTAAGAGTTAAAGGACGTTTCTTTAATTACAGTCTAATTAATGCGCATGCCCCGACAGAAGAAAAAGAAGATGAAACTAAAGAAGAGTTTTATGATGAACTAGAGTCCGCATATCAGTCATGCCCAAAAAATGATATAAAAATAATCTATGGAGACCTAAACGCCAAAGTTGGAAGAGAACAGCAATTCCAACCTACAATAGGTAGGCACAGTCTCCATGAGCAATCAAATGACAATGGCAATAGGTTAATAAACCTAGCAAGATCACTTAACATGGTGATTGCTAGCACATACTTCGCTCGCAAAGATATACACAAGGGTACCTGGAAGTCCCCAGATGGAATGACAGTAAATATGATAGATCATGTTATTGTAGACTCGAGACACCAATCGAATATAATAAACGTCCGCACCAGAAGAGGGGCAAATGTGGATTCTGATCACTACCTGGTCGAAAGTAGAGTAAGGGCTAGAATTTCAAACATCAAAAATGAAAGAGGCTCTAAACATGAACGATACAAGGTAGAAGGACTCAAAGAAACAAACAAAAATAAAGAGTATAAAGAAAAGATAAGCATCAAACTAGAAAACAGACCAAAACATGAAAACCCAAATAAGGAGTGGGAAGAGTGCAGAGAAATCATAAAAGAGACAGCTAAAGAAGTGTTAGGCATAGAGGGTAAAGAAAGAAGAACAAGAACGAATGACTGGTTTGACGAAGAATGTCAGATTCTAACAGACAGAAAAATCAAAGCATATTTACTGATGCAACAGGGGCACAGAACCCGACAAGCAGAGGAAGAATATAAACAACTACGCAGAGAAGAAAAGAAAACTCACCGAAGAAAAAAGAGAGAATATATGAACAAAGAACTTCAGGAACTGCAAGAACTAAGTAGATCGACAGAGACAAGAAAATTTTATCAGAAACTGAACAAAAGCAGAAAAGACTTCAAACCGAGAACGGCGATGTGTAGAGATAAGGAAGGTAATATATTGACAGAACAGCAAGAGATACTAAGAAGATGGACAGAACATTTTACGGAAAAGCTTGAAGGAGATGGGAGTGAGACGAACCCTGATATACCATTAGACCAAGCAGACAACAGAGAAAAGAGTCCACCAACAATAGCCGAGATTAGAACAGCAGTAGACAAATTAAAGAAAAATAAATCACCGGGAGCGGATCAAGTAGCATCGGAATTACTGAAGGAAGGAGGAGACGCACTACAGAAAACAATACATGTATTGATAACAAAGATATGGTCAAATAAACAGCTACCAGCGGAGTGGAATAGTGGTATTATTGTACTATTACATAAAAAAGGGAATCAGTTAGAATGTGGAAACTACCGTGGAATCACGCTGCTGAATACAGCATACAAAATAATGTCCAACGTCATTTATGAAAGACTTAGACCACACGCTGAAAAAATAGTTGGCAGGTACCAAAGTGGCTTCTGTAGACAGAAGTCAACAATAGACCAGATATTTGTTCTGCGACAGATCCTTGAAAAAACAAGTGAACATAACATCGACACACATCATCTCTTCATAGACTTCGAAAGCGCATATGACAATATAAACCGAGAATTCTTAATAAAAGCAATGAAAGAATTTAATATACCAACACAACTAATAGAACTGATAAAAGAATCTCTAAAAGTAGAAAGTAAAATCCGGATACAAAACGAACTAACGGAAACAATAGATGTGAAAAAGGGACTACGCCAGGGAGACGCTCTATCATGCATCTTGTTCAACATTGTACTCGAGAAAATAATGAGGGACACAACAGTCAATACTCGAGGAACAATAATTAATAAAAGCGTGCAAATACTAGCATTTGCAGATGATGTTGACAAAATCGCAAGATCAAGAAGAGAAATGATAGAGGCATTCAATCAAATAGAACGAGCTGCACAAAATAGTGGCCTGAAAATCAACCAGAACAAAACAAAATATATGCAGGTAAGTAAAAACACAGAAATAAGGCAGCCACAAAATATAACAATAGGAGAATACAACATTGAGGGGGTAAAAAACTTTACATACTTGGGATCCCTAGTCACATCTGATAATAACGTAGCAGAGGAAGTGAAGAGGCGAATATGTATTGCCAATAAAAGTTATCATGGCTTAATTCGGCAACTAAGATCAGACAACGTCGCAAGGAAAACCAAATGCCAAATATACAAAACCCTAATAAGACCGGTACTCACATACGGCTCAGAAACCTGGACACTCACTAAAAGAGAGGAAACATTGCTAGCCACCTTTGAAAGAAAAATCTTGCGACACATATATAAGGGCACAAAAGAAAATGGAATTTGGCGAAGAAGGTACAACTTTGAACTATACGAAATATACCAGGATCCAGATATCATAACATTCATTAAAATAGGACGGCTGCGTTGGATAGGACATGTAGAAAGAATGGAAGAAGGCGAAATACCAAACAAAATGTTCAAACAGATGCCAGTAGGAAAAAGAACAAGAGAAAGACCGAAGCTGAGATATTTAGAACAAATAGAAAATGATATAAAAACCTTAAAAATAAAAAACTGGAGAAAAAAAGCACGAAACAGATCAGAGTGGAGAAGAATCCTGGAACAGGCCAAGACCCAGAAAGGGCTGTCGAGCCAATGATGATGATGATGATGACGTGGAACATTTAAAAAAGAAAAGTGGAACAACCGACCTCTGCGCCACTGTCCAATCGAAACATGTTGACTATTATTTGTACTTGTGTATTCTCGATGGTGACCGAGAAACAAACAGCCGACTGCTACCTGCATTCATTCCACAGTTTAATTCTTGCAGCCGATAAGTGAGTTTTGACTTTATAGAGAGAGAGCTTATAAATATATTAAAAACTTGTGACTTCTTCAGTTTACAGCTTGATGAAAGTACCGACGTTGCTGGACTTGCTGTTCTGCTTGTGTTTGTGAGTTTTCCATTCGGGATGAAAATAGAAGAAGAACTCCTTATGTGTGAAGAGCTTAAAAGTTATGCCACTGGTGAAGAAATTTTCAAGGCTATCCACGAGTATATAGAAAAAATGATGTAGAGTGGAGTAAATGTGTGTATATTTGCAGTGATAGAGCGGCTGCAATGGTTGGTAAAATAAGAGGGACGATGTCTAGAATAAAGGTAGTGGCAGAAAATGCTTCCAGCAGTCATTCTATCTTACATCGCCATTATTTGGCAACTAAAAAGATGCCGCAAGATTTGAAAGACGTATTGGATGGTTTTGTGAAAATAATTAACCATGTGAAGAGCCGTCCGCTTCAAGCACGCCTTTTAAAGCTCACCGCTGAAGATATGGGTATGGATCACTTCAATCTTTTGCTGCAACAGAGGTTCGGTGGCTATCGAGGGGAACAATTTTAGGGAGACTATTTGAACTAAAAGATCCACTGATTATCACATTTACAAAAGAGTCTTTCATCCAAGAATTAAAAGATGTCAATTGGCTGCTAAAATTGAGATACCTTTCAGGCATCTTGGAAATAATAAATAAAACCACCACTTCGCTTCAAGACAAAGGAGGAGCAGAATTAGATAAAATCCAAGCCTTGCGTAAAAGAGTTACATTTTTCAAAGCATGTGTTGAAAAAAGATCCTCACAAATTTCTCTCGATTACAGAAATTTGTTATAACAAATGAAATCAATCCTCAAACGAACTTCTTTGAAATAGTTATTGCTCATTTGAAGGGTTTGGAAGAAAGTTGTAAACTATTTTCCTGACATTGACTCAGATGACTTATATAGCTGGATGATGGACCCGTTTTCGTGCGACCCAAAAAATAAACCTGTCGAAATGACAAATGAAATTTTTCAAAATCAACTTGAGATCAGCGAAGATAGCAGTTTAAAACTTAAATGCCGTGAAGGAAGCCAAGAAGAGTTCTGGATGCAGGTCTATTCAGAAAATAATGTTGTTGGCAAGGTTGCAGTGAAAAAACTTGGGTGTTTCACATCGACTTATCTCTGTCTGTAAGTCTTCTTTCTCCGCATATGCTTACATTAAATAAAAACAAATACAGAAGCAAACTTCAAGCATCAAGGGATTTGAGGATCAAACTTACAAAGATTCCCATAATTATAAAGGATATAATGAAAACATCATCGAAACAGTTTCATTTTTTGTCGTTTCAAAAATCGCTTCAAGGGTTGGTGTGTTTTGAAATATTCTTAGCCCTACAAGGGTGCCGCGACTACAAGGGTGCCGCGACTAAAAAAGTTTGAGAACCGCTGGTGTAGATGGTCTATCTCTACTTCTTCTGTCTGCTCGTGGTCTACAAACTGAAATTTTTTTTGGTCCACCTCCCGTCCATCATTCTAGCACATCACCCGCCCAATTCCACTTTAGCCATGCTATTCGCTCTATGAAATATGTGACTGTCTATCTTTTGATTTCCTAGTTTCTAACCCTGTATCTAAGAGTCAGTCCAAGTAGTGACCGTTCCATTCTTCTTTGGCCACTCTAAGTTTGGTTGCTGTGGCCTTGGTGAACTATAGTGTTTCGGCGCCGTAAGTCATGACTGGAAGTACACATTAGGCGAACGTCTCCTTTTTCAGATAATTTGGCATGTTGCTCTCGAAGATGTCTGATAGAGCTCCATATGCGACCCAGGCCAAGGTCATTCTTCTTTGTAGTTGGCAGTTTGATTGTCCCTCGCAATCTGGATTTCATGCCCTACGTATTAATATTTATGGACCAATGCTATTTCGTTGGATTTTTACTTGGTACCACATAAACCCACTTCTTGAATATTATTCAAGACCTTTAAGATATAATCTTCTTCTTCTTATGGTGCCTATCCGTTACGGATGTTGGACACTAACATGTCTATTCTGACTTGGCTATAAGATATAATATTACAGTTAAATATAGTATTCTGAAAGGAAAGGAAATAATAAGTCAAGAACAGAAAATTCAAGAATACAAAATCCTATAGAAAAGTTCAAGCACAAAATCATATAGTTAAGTCATGTCATCAAGCTAGGAAAACCAAATCTGAATGCTAACAGAAAACGAGGAAGACAATTAAGTTTAGCTTTCTGTAAATTGATATTTATTTTGAAAAACAGGATACATATTTTAATTCAAACATAAACTTACGGAGTACACTTGTTACAGCACTTGGTACAGCACATAAAGTACAGCACTTGGATACTAGGTACTAAAGTATATCCACTCATAATTATAGTAAACTATACTATGTATTGAAGACCTTGACTCTTTTTTCGGATGTGGTTTGTTGTTTTAAACTAGTTGTAGCGCAGTATATTGTCGTATTATACATCGTCTATTTGTGTAACCTTCTGGCTAAGGTTTTTGGTGTTAACGACAATTTACGTAGCTCTTTACATGCCCTCCATAGCACGGTGGCGGCTCAGTTCAATTATAAATTGAACGTTTTGTGTGGTTTCTGTGTCTGGGATCGAACCCGGGACATCCAGCTTAGTACGCCAGAACCATAGCCACGGAGATATGTCTTCCACGAGCATGTCCTTTACAATAAAATCCACAAGGAAAAAAGTTTTCCTGTAGCTGGCTGTATACCATATATCACAAAAAATTAATTAAAATCCTTTATCAAAGCTAGGTATGTAATTTATTAAAAATTCCCTTAAAAGGGCTACATCACAAATGCAGAAAGTTTTAGATCTGAATACATATCATCATCAGGGCTGAACAGCACTGATGATGATGTTCACAGCATGTGAACATCCTGTTCAGCGCTGATGATGATCTGTACTCAGATCGAAAACGTTTTGCATTTGTGATGTAGCTCTTTTAAGGGAATTTTTAATACATTATATACCTTTTATAAAGAATTTTAATTAATTTTTTTACAATAAAATCTATAAAAAACTAGAAACCAGACAAAGAGTAATGTAACGAATTATAGGTAATTGGAGTATACATGTAAGAAACAAGGTATATCGTTGAGGAGGTGGTAAAAATTAAATGGTAATGGGCTGGGAATCGTGGAGTGACCATCAAGGGGGACAAAAAATCACAGACGTGAATTGAGATGGGTACCTATGATGTAACAGCAGTTGCGGGAGAACAATGAATTAAGTTAGCGTAGGATATATTAGGAGACGTGCTTACAATCTTAAGAGAGTGTGGGCGTTGGATAAGTGATAATCTCCAATTTTTAAAAATCGCTAAGAGCGTACTATAGCCTTCCAAGAAAAAGGATATTTCTTCTGTAATTTTTTACCAATATTTTATAGTCGAATATTTTTTTCTTTACTGTCTTCTGAACTTTACTGTCTTATCAATATCATGGATTTTTACGATACGTATATTTTTAGTTTTTAGAAATCTGTAGTACAGTCCAATGACTATCATTACTACCGCGCTCTTGAAATGTTTTAAATACATTCTTGAACCTACAGATCACCTACATCAGATACAAATAACACGTGGTACAATTTTTTTTTAATAAATATGTTTCAAAACAAGAGCATGTTGAAGAATTCTTCTTAATTTAAACATTCTCTATTGTGTATATGTATAGTTAAATTTTGTGATAATAATTATATAAATGTTTGTATTAATTTTTGTTATAATATATATATATATATATATATATATATATATATATATATATATATATAATTCACAAGATCTCCTTAGAATAAGAGTAAATATATTCTAAAACTTTAAAGAGCTACTCACTAATGATCTCGGAACTGTACTTTGTAGTTAAAATTTCTTCCAATTTATAGGTTACAGGTTACTTACAACATTTTGGGAATATAAAACAATTCTAAAAAGCTGCAAAGTTAAACACATGGTATTGTGTATTTAAAATCTTATGGCTCAATACAAGCTCGAACTTGTATGAGATACTAACGTACGATTGTTTATTTATTCTAATAAATAAAGAATATTTATTAGCAATTTTTATTAAAAGATTGATATTATGTAATTAGATTCAGAGTGACACCAAAAAGATATAAATAAAATTTGATTAAAATATCGCTATCTATTAACCTTCGGATGACCAAGAGTAGTCAATTTTGACCTCAATATATATGTTTTTCCTTAATAAATTCATAAATATTCTCAATTTGTAACTCATTATTTTTGTGTCTGACTTTAATATCATTCTAGATGCCCTTATATTTTGTAATAAAAAATCCCCTTATTTTACGAATAAAACATATTTTCTTAATTTTAGGCTCAAAGACGACCCCCATTGGCTTTCTATGTTCCAATTTTATATTAGGTAAGTACAGTCTATTATGTGGAGTTCCTAGTAATTTGCGCATTATCAAAATCTATTTTTGTATGGACAGAGATAAATATGAAGACTACGAAAATGGAAACATTTTCGAAGAAGGCTCTTTCCTCAAGATTTGACTCTTGAGCTAGTTACCTTTATGTAATCTCGACCGTGAGGAAAAAAAGAGGTTAGTCATCGGAAGGTTAATAGCGAATTTAGAATATCTTAAAACTCGTAAACTCAAAAGTCGTAGGTACTTTTCATTTTGTTCTATCAGCATTTTGCTTGATTGAGATATAATACACCTATTGCCAAACAAAAAAATTAAAATCAAATTTAAAATTACCAACAAATTAATATTTTTGTTATTTAAAAAATTTTCTTGTTTTAATAATTTTTTGCTCTTCCTACAAATTATTTTAATATAATATATAAAAAGATGACATATTATGATGTCATGCTACCCAGAATTAAAAAAAAACAAAACTCTATATTCATAATGGTAAGGGAACCCAAGCGGCGATTTTTGCAGTTACTCGAGCGCATCAGAAAATCACATGTGGAGAAACCTTGTACCCTTTAAATGTACCGCTACCACATATTGGGTCTTAATACAGGTGAGTTCGTTAAGGGGGTCCGAAAAAGAATCTATCCTTAGAAAAACTCTAAATCGTCAAATTAAGATAAGGTAAGTTAAGTACATTCAGAACAGTGTATCAAAACTCTGACGGTTTGAGCGGCGCGTAAGGAAATGGGTGAGTCACAAAATTTCACAAGGAAAAAGCGAATATTTCGAGAAATAAACTTCAGACTAAAGAACTAAAAAATACGTGTTAAGTATTTTTCAAAAATTTATCGAATGATACTAAACACAACCCCCTCAGAGAAACCCCGTGATATTTCGCGAAATGAACATCAGATCGAAAAACTGCAAAAAACACGTATTCAATATTTTTGATTTCGAATCACACCAAACACGAACCCATTCGGGGTTACTTTAAAATCTTAAAAAATAAAAGCCCTTATTTTTAACTGCAGATTTGGATTCCTTACGTAAAAATAAGTAACTTTTATTCGAGACATTTTTTCGAATTATAGAGATATGGCGCTATAACAGGAAAAAACGATTGTTGGAAATGGAAAGTCTCCACTTAATTGGAAAACTTTACTTAACTTTTTTAGCTTTAGGACCTAGTCTTCACAACCCAATAGGTCTCCATAACGCTCAAGTAACTAAAAATTTAGCACTTTTTTTACTCTCCTCCCCTACTATAAATATCATTAGGTACTCTCAAATAAAAAACAGTCATAAGAGACGAATCACCTTGATTTTGTTTTTCTTCATTACTTGCGGGATTTCCTCTTCTATATGTTATGTACAGCACATACATGTACAAATTTGTTTACTTGGGCTCCCTGATAAACAACAATAGCGATTGCTTCTCAGAAATCAAACGTAGACTAGCAATGGCCCAGATCGCAACGGCTAAATTAACTAAAATGTGGAAAGATCGAACAATAAAAAGAAATACTAAGCTCAGGTATCAATGCCCCTATTTTTCCCATTGCTACATGCGCAGCTAAAACATGGACTCTCAAAAAAATCTAAAGAAGCAAGATTGAAACCTTTGAAATATAGGTCTTCAGAAGAATTCTATGCGTATCCTGAATAGAACACAGAACCAACCTGTCAGTTCTGAAAGAGTTTCATATAAAAGACAGTCTGTTAAAAAAAGTAAATCGATCATACCTAAATTATTTCGGCCACATTGCCAGAAGAACGAGGGCCATGGAACTATTGATAGTAGAAGGAAAGGTAGAAGGCCGAAGACCAAGAGGAAGATCTCCAACATGATAGGCTGACCAAATGAAGACTCTGGTGGGAAATTCCCTACATGAAACCGTCCATCTGGCACAGGATTCTGACCAATGGAGACAGCAAGCAAGCAATATTTAGAGTGTCACAACGCCATGACAAGGACTCGGGAAATGAGGAGGATGTGTATAGCCCGGATAGGATAAATGTTACTTACTGTTTCGAACCAAAAAACTTCTACTTTATAATAACTTCTTTATCTTGTTCTATTCCTTAATTTGTCACCAATGAAGAAGTGCTACGGAGGATGAACACAACCGCAGATTTAGTCAACATCGTGAAGGGCCGTAAGCTGCAGTACTTAGGGCATATAATGAGAAATCAAGGCAGATACGAGCTACTCCAGTGCATTTTACAAGGTAAAATTGAAGGAAAAAGGGCCCCAGAACGAAGAAGAATATCCTGGCTTGCTAACCTAAGAGCATGGTATAGAAAGACCTCAACACAACTATTCCGTATAGCAACTAACAAGGTCATCATAGCCAGAATGATCGCCAACGTTCGGAACGGACAGGCACCCTAAGAAGAAGAATTCCTTAATTTAGAAATCCGCCACTATACTCCGCCAGGTTCCGAAGTAAAAACCAATCAAATTTGGTTAAATGCAACTAAATAATTAAAATGCAATCAAATTTCGTTCTCTTCGCAAATTTTCCAACTTTTTATTACTTTTTCTCTGACACTGACAATTCTCAATTTTTATATAAATAGCTTAAATGGAGAGAGTTAAATACTACCTTTAAGAGTTTAAGACTGAAACATTCTCCCTCTCTAAGATTCACTTTTACTAATCTTAAAATTAATTATTTTACTAATCCTAAAATAATTTAGAACCAATTAAAATGAATCACAAATAACAACCAAATGAATGAAAAATAATGAAATGAATGACATTTAAATAAATATGTAAATTTTGAATCTTTTGACATCTGAAACAGGTGTTTTATATAACGTCTCCCTCTCATAAAAGAAGTTGATTATGGACCGTTTCTCAAGTTGTCTGTCATCAGCCGTTGGCAATCTCGAAGTTCTTGGCCTTTTATTTTCCTCCTATTTCAGAAAACTGCTTCCATTGAGCCAATGACAAGAAGTTGACATCTTTGTTGAGCTTCTAAAGCGTGTGGCATCATCGGCAACATTTTCCTCCGTGTTGATCCAATTACACTGATTCGACGTAGAGTAGTCCAAGATAAGGTTTACCCGATTGGTTAGATATTGGCTGAATCTTTTTATTTATGTAGTCAACCAACACATTATAGTCCTTGAATTAGTCCATAGAAAAGAGCTTGCAAAGCTAAGATCTTGTCCAAAAGCTTTTTCCACATACGCCTTCAACTTGGCTCCTTTAACAGCAGCATTGAGTTCCAATCTTGGTATTGACATTCCTTTGGCTCTTGGTACGTTTCCTTTTCCGGCAATGATTGAAACACTTAAGCTCCCTATCGCATGACCTCGTACGTAAGCCACAGCTGCAAACGCTTCTTCGCAAGCATCACAAAAGATGTGAAGTTGGAGTTCCTTACTTAAATCCACATCGTAAAATCTTGGAACTTCAATCTCAGGAATTACTCGAAGTTCTTCCGACCAGTCCTTGAAGCGGATGTCAATAGCGTTTAGTACTTGATCATCCCAGTCTACTTCGAATTTCCAACATAGCTGCAGAATAATTAATTCTTTGACTTTCAATGGGGTGAGAAATTCTAACAGGTCGAAAATACTCATTACGAAACCTGCTAGTACACGTTTTGTCGGAGTCCTATGTTCTTTCAGAACATCCTTGAGTATCTTTTCTGTCATCATCATTCTCTTTGCCTTATACAGGGTCGGCTTCCCTAATTGCATTTCTCCACAAAATTCTATCTTGGGTCATATCAATGTCAATCCCCTTTACCAACATGTCCTGCCTAATCGTCTCCCCCCAGGTCTTCTTTGGTCTTCCTCTCCTACTCCTTCCAGGAATCTGCACTTCAGCAATTCTTCGTATTGTGTGACTAGCGTCTCGACGTTGAACATGACCAAACCATCTCAACCTATGCTCTCTCATTTTGGCATCAATTGGTGCCACACCACACAACATTGTTAAGAGTATAATCACTTACAGCAGTGAAGTATGGCAAATAAAAGAAAGATACAAGAGAAAACTTGAAGCAACAGAAATGGATTTCTGGAGGCGCTCAGCAGGAAAATCAAGATTAGAAAGGGTAACCAACAACAGAATTAGGGAAATAATGAATGTGAAACACACAATAGTAGATGACATTAGTACCAAACAGCTTAGATGGTATGGACACGTACAAAGAATGTCCGAAGAACGACTCCCGAAACAAATCCTAACGTGGACCCCTCATGGTAGACGAAAAAGAGGAAGACCCCGCCTGAGTTGGAGAGAAGGCATAAATCGAGAAATGAGAGAAAGAGAATTGGATGAAGACCTTTGGATGGACCGAAGTGAATGGCGACTAGGCATCGGAAGACGTAGGAGAACGTTTTAAAACCGATATATATATGGTGCCACACCTAGACTTCCCCTAATATACTCATTTCTAATTTTATCCTTCTTTGTCACTCCACTCATCCATCTAAGCATTCTCATTTCCGCCACATGCATTCGTTGTTCCTCTTTCTTCTTCACTGCCCAACATTCAGTTCCGTACATCATAGCCGGTCTAATGGCTGTTTTATAGAATTTTCCCTTCAGCTTCATTGGAATTTTTCTGTCACACAACACACCACTCGCTTCTTTCCACTTCATCCATCCAGCCCTAATTCTACTGCATGCATCTCCATCTATTTCTCCATTACTCTGTAATACCGATCCCAGGTACTTAAAACTATTGCTTTTTACAATCAGTTCACCATCCAAAGATACCATTTTATTTATAGTAACTCCATCTTTAAATGACCATTCCAAATACTCTGTTTTTGTCCTACTAAGTTTTAAACCTTTTTCCTCCAGAGCTTGCCTCCACTGTTCCAGTTTTTCTTCTAAGTCTCTTTCACTATTTCCTACTAACTCGACATCATCAGCATACATTAAGCACCATGGAATGTAACCATGTAGTTTCGCTGTTATCTGGCCCAAAACTAATGGGAATAAATACGGACTAAGCACAGAGCCTTCGTGCAATCCACTTTCACATGAAATTTATCAGTCTCTCCCACACCTGTCTTAACACTAGTCGTTACTCCCTCATACATATCCCTCACAATCTTTACATATTCACCAGGGACTCCTTTTTATTGAGTGCCCACCACAGAATCTCTCGAGAAACTCTATCATATGCTTTCTCAAGATCAATGAATATCATATAAGCGTTTGTTTCTTTACTCCTGTATTTTTCCATCAACTGCCTTATAATGAAAATTGCATCTGTTGTTGATCTGCCCTGCATATAGCCAAATTGATTCTCAGATATTTCGGTCTCTTCACGTATCCGTCTATCAATTACTCTTTCCCATATTTTCATGGTGTGGCTAAGCAGTTTTATAGCCCTGTAGTTTGTACATTGTTGTATATCTCCCTTGTGTAAACAGATACCAGTATACTGCTTCTCCATTCGTCTGGCATTTGTGGAACTTCCATAATTCTATTAAATAGACCTGCTAGCCATCGTGTTCCTGTCTCTCCCAATGCTCTCCATACTTCCCAGGAATATTATCTGGTCCTACCGCTTTTCCTTTCTTTATTTTTTGAAGCGCTTGAGCCACTTCCTCGTTTGTTATTTTGGTGACCATTACTGCTACTGTCTCCGTTGACTCTACAGACTGTCTGTCAAATTCTTCATTTAATAAGCTGTCAAAGTACTTTCTCCATATCTTTTTGACATCCCTTTCATGCACTAGTATTTTATTATTTTCATCTCGGATACATCTAACCTGATTAAAATCTTTTGCTTTCTTTGCTCTCTGTTTGGCTATTTTATCTTCGTTTCGTCTTCCCTGGTATCAAGTTGATCGTATAGGCTTGAATACGATTCTGCTTTGGCTTTTGCTACTGCTACTTTGGCTTCCTTTTTCGCCACCATATAGTTTTGAAGATCTGTGTCGGACCTGGTTTCTTGCCACTTTTTATATAATGTTCGCTTCTCTTTTATTTTTCCTTGTACTTTGTTTGACCACCACCAAGTCTCTTTATCCTCAAACTTTTTTCCGGACGTTTCCAAGTATTTCAATAGCAGTATCTCTAATACTACTGGCCATTTTTCTCCAAATTGTATTAGGGCTTCCTTTCATGTTCCAACATATTTTCTACTATTCTTCTCCTGAATAGACCTTCTTTCTCATCTTTTAGCAGCCACCACTTGATTTTTTGTGGTCCTCTCCGATATTTTTGTTTAGTTTCGCTTTTTACTTCGATGTTCAAAACAAGCAGCTTATGTTGTTGGCTTACTGTCTCACTATTACCTTGCAGTCCTTGCATTAACGTATGTCTTCTTTTCTTATCATGAAGTAGTCTATTTGGGATTGATGTTGTCCACTTTTGTAGGTAATAAGTTGAGTTTCTCTCTTTTTAAAGAATGTGTTAACAATCGTCATATTCAATGCTGTTGCTAATTCAAGCATGTCATCTCCAGCTTCATTTCTAGCTCCAAAGCCTAATCCCCCATGTATTGCTTCGTATCCTGCCTTGGCTTGGCCCACATGTGCATTGAAATCACCTCCTATTCAATACCTTTTTATCAATTACAAATTTCACTGACATCATTCTATCACTCGTTCTTACAACTTCCACTACGTTATCTTTCATTTCTGTATCCGGCTCAAATCTGAAACAGTTCTTTACTTGATCCCCAAAAATTCCGAGAGTTTTTTCAATTGCTAAATTTGACTAAAGTTGTTGTAACAGATCGGGTCCAGTGTAAACGAAAACATTAAATGAATTTCCTTTACTTCTTGCAGCTGCATCAAATACAAGTCTTGGCTTTTTACTTGGGTGAAAGGCAAAAAAATGAGGTAGGTACCATCGCTTGTCTTCTGTTTCGTTACGGTCGACTTAACCTTTTGGAGAAATCCAGCTGAGATATACTTTTGGAAATTGGTTGTGTATAACTTAGCAAAAGCTGGATCCTTATCGGCTTTCCTTTCCATGGTTAACAGTCTCTTTCTTGTCATCTTTTCAGACGAAGGTAAAGGTCGAACATCATTTTTCCACATTAAGCCTATTTCCCAACGCCCTTCTTTCTTAATCGTCACTTCTTTCAAAATCTTTAAAGCTTGCGCGTCTTTTTTTTTACATTGGTATCACAGATTTGAATGTAGTGCAATCTTCGGCTGCAATGAAGTTACTTATATATACGAAGCAAGCTTTCAATCCTAATAGCAAATAATTAATATTGAAAAATATCAAAAATTACTAAAAGATTTTTAAATTGAAAACTTACTGGTACATCCCCATGTATACACCTCCAAGACTTCTACAATTTGCAAGTCATATGGATGCTGCAGTAAAGACGATAGGGAAGGAATTCTAAACTTTGCAATTCAAATCCCCCGTCTGCAGCCGGTTAGGAACTGAAAGATGCACCATAGTTACTCTACTGAGTAATAAGAAAATAAAATAAAAATGTGTGTACCATTTTTATATATTCGGCTGCAATACGAAGGAAAAACAATCTTACTTTTTAATTAGAATAAGGAGTGCAGCCAGTCCCTTTAACTGCAATTTTCTGCTCTTATTGGAGCTTCATCAGAAGGAACGTAGGCACTGTTCTCCTTAATCCAATCAAATCGCATCGAAATATTTTTCCAAATATTGCAGCCAAAATGATGGTATTGGGTGGCTAGCGCCATCTGGCCGTAAAAATACGAAGCAAGCTTTCAATCCTAATAGCAAATAATTAATATTGAAAAATATCAAAAATTACTAAAAGATTTTTAAATTGAAAACTTACTGGTACATCCCCATGTATACACCTCCAAGACTTCTACAATTTGCAAGTCATATGGATGCTGCAGTAAAGACGATAGGGAAGGAATTCTAAACTTTGCAATTCAAATCCCCCGTCTGCAGCCGGTTAGGAACTGAAAGATGCACCATAGTTACTCTACTGAGTAATAAGAAAATAAAATAAAAATGTGTGTACCATTTTTATATATTCGGCTGCAATACGAAGGAAAAACAATCTTACTTTTTAATTAGAATAAGGAGTGCAGCCAGTCCCTTTAACTGCAATTTTCTGCTCTTATTGGAGCTTCATCAGAAGGAACGTAGGCACTGTTCTCCTTAATCCAATCAAATCGCATCGAAATGTTTTTCCAAATATTGCAGCCAAAATGATGGTATTGGGTGGCTAACGCCATCTGGCCGTAAAAATACGAAGCAAGCTTTCAATCCTAATAGCAAATAATTAATATTGAAAAATATCAAAAATTACTAAAAGATTTTTAAATTGAAAACTTACTGGTACATCCCCATGTATACACCTCCAAGACTTCTACAATTTGCAAGTCATATGGATGCTGCAGTAAAGACGATAGGGAAGGAATTCTAAACTTTGCAATTCAAATCCCCCGTCTGCAGCCGGTTAGGAACTGAAAGATGCACCATAGTTACTCTACTGAGTAATAAGAAAATAAAATAAAAATGTGTGTACCATTTTTATATATTCGGCTGCAATACGAAGGAAAAACAATCTTACTTTTTAATTAGAATAAGGAGTGCAGCCAGTCCCTTTAACTGCAATTTTCTGCTCTTATTGGAGCTTCATCAGAAGGAACGTAGGCACTGTTCTCCTTAATCCAATCAAATCGCATCGAAATGTTTTTCCAAATATTGCAGCCAAAATGATGGTATTGGGTGGCTAGCGCCATCTGGCCGTAAAAATACGAAGCAAGCTTTCAATCCTAATAGCAAATAATTAATATTGAAAAATATCAAAAATTACTAAAAGATTTTTAAATTGAAAACTTACTGGTACATCCCCATGTATACACCTCCAAGACTTCTACAATTTGCAAGTCATATGGATGCTGCAGTAAAGACGATAGGGAAGGAATTCTAAACTTTGCAATTCAAATCCCCCGTCTGCAGCCGGTTAGGAACTGAAAGATGCACCATAGTTACTCTACTGAGTAATAAGAAAATAAAATAAAAATGTGTGTACCATTTTTATATATTCGGCTGCAATACGAAGGAAAAACAATCTTACTTTTTAATTAGAATAAGGAGTGCAGCCAGTCCCTTTAACTGCAATTTTCTGCTCTTATTGGAGCTTCATCAGAAGGAACGTAGGCACTGTTCTCCTTAATCCAATCAAATCGCATCGAAATGTTTTTCCAAATATTGCAGCCAAAATGATGGTATTGGGTGGCTAGCGCCATCTGGCCGTAAAAATACGAAGCAAGCTTTCAATCCTAATAGCAAATAATTAATATTGAAAAATATCAAAAATTACTAAAAGATTTTTAAATTGAAAACTTACTGGTACATCCCCATGTATACACCTCCAAGACTTCTACAATTTGCAAGTCATATGGATGCTGCAGTAAAGACGATAGGGAAGGAATTCTAAACTTTGCAATTCAAATCCCCCGTCTGCAGCCGGTTAGGAACTGAAAGATGCACCATAGTTACTCTACTGAGTAATAAGAAAATAAAATAAAAATGTGTGTACCATTTTTATATATTCGGCTGCAATACGAAGGAAAAACAATCTTACTTTTTAATTAGAATAAGGAGTGCAGCCAGTCCCTTTAACTGCAATTTTCTGCTCTTATTGGAGCTTCATCAGAAGGAACGTAGGCACTGTTCTCCTTAATCCAATCAAATCGCATCGAAATGTTTTTCCAAATATTGCAGCCAAAATGATGGTATTGGGTGGCTAGCGCCATCTGGCCGTAAAAATACGAAGCAAGCTTTCAATCCTAATAGCAAATAATTAATATTGAAAAATATCAAAAATTACTAAAAGATTTTTAAATTGAAAACTTACTGGTACATCCCCATGTATACACCTCCAAGACTTCTACAATTTGCAAGTCATATGGATGCTGCAGTAAAGACGATAGGGAAGGAATTCTAAACTTTGCAATTCAAATCCCCCGTCTGCAGCCGGTTAGGAACTGAAAGATGCACCATAGTTACTCTACTGAGTAATAAGAAAATAAAATAAAAATGTGTGTACCATTTTTATATATTCGGCTGCAATACGAAGGAAAAACAATCTTACTTTTTAATTAGAATAAGGAGTGCAGCCAGTCCCTTTAACTGCAATTTTCTGCTCTTATTGGAGCTTCATCAGAAGGAACGTAGGCACTGTTCTCCTTAATCCAATCAAATCGCATCGAAATGTTTTTCCAAATATTGCAGCCAAAATGATGGTATTGGGTGGCTAGCGCCATCTGGCCGTAAAAATACGAAGCAAGCTTTCAATCCTAATAGCAAATAATTAATATTGAAAAATATCAAAAATTACTAAAAGATTTTTAAATTGAAAACTTACTGGTACATCCCCATGTATACACCTCCAAGACTTCTACAATTTGCAAGTCATATGGATGCTGCAGTAAAGACGATAGGGAAGGAATTCTAAACTTTGCAATTCAAATCCCCCGTCTGCAGCCGGTTAGGAACTGAAAGATGCACCATAGTTACTCTACTGAGTAATAAGAAAATAAAATAAAAATGTGTGTACCATTTTTATATATTCGGCTGCAATACGAAGGAAAAACAATCTTACTTTTTAATTAGAATAAGGAGTGCAGCCAGTCCCTTTAACTGCAATTTTCTGCTCTTATTGGAGCTTCATCAGAAGGAACGTAGGCACTGTTCTCCTTAATCCAATCAAATCGCATCGAAATGTTTTTCCAAATATTGCAGCCAAAATGATGGTATTGGGTGGCTAGCGCCATCTGGCCGTAAAAATACGAAGCAAGCTTTCAATCCTAATAGCAAATAATTAATATTGAAAAATATCAAAAATTACTAAAAGATTTTTAAATTGAAAACTTACTGGTACATCCCCATGTATACACCTCCAAGACTTCTACAATTTGCAAGTCATATGGATGCTGCAGTAAAGACGATAGGGAAGGAATTCTAAACTTTGCAATTCAAATCCCCCGTCTGCAGCCGGTTAGGAACTGAAAGATGCACCATAGTTACTCTACTGAGTAATAAGAAAATAAAATAAAAATGTGTGTACCATTTTTATATATTCGGCTGCAATACGAAGGAAAAACAATCTTACTTTTTAATTAGAATAAGGAGTGCAGCCAGTCCCTTTAACTGCAATTTTCTGCTCTTATTGGAGCTTCATCAGAAGGAACGTAGGCACTGTTCTCCTTCTGATGAAGCTCCAATAAGAGCAGAAAATTGCAGTTAAAGGGACTGGCTGCACTCCTTATTCTAATTAAAAAGTAAGATTGTTTTTCCTTCGTATTGCAGCCGAATATATAAAAATGGTACACACATTTTTATTTTATTTTCTTATTACTCAGTAGAGTAACTATGGTGCATCTTTCAGTTCCTAACCGGCTGCAGACGGGGGATTTGAATTGCAAAGTTTAGAATTCCTTCCCTATCGTCTTTACTGCAGCATCCATATGACTTGCAAATTGTAGAAGTCTTGGAGGTGTATACATGGGGATGTACCAGTAAGTTTTCAATTTAAAAATCTTTTAGTAATTTTTGATATTTTTCAATATTAATTATTTGCTATTAGGATTGAAAGCTTGCTTCGTATTTTTACGGCCAGATGGCGCTAGCCACCCAGTACCATCATTTTGGCTGCAATATTTGGAAAAACATTTCGATGCGATTTGATTGGATTAAGGAGAACAGTGCCTACGTTCCTTCTGATGAAGCTCCAATAAGAGCAGAAAATTGCAGTTAAAGGGACTGGCTGCACTCCTTATTCTAATTAAAAAGTAAGATTGTTTTTCCTTCGTATTGCAGCCGAATATATAAAAATGGTACACACATTTTTATTTTTTATTGAAGTTACTTATGTTTTTAGAGAGATCCTCGCTAATTTTCTTGCTAGTGAAGATATAAAAGTTTGCTTGATTTCCTCCAGTTAACATTTCATCATTTCCAACGCGAGTATATCCTAACTTGGTTTTCACAGCAATTGATAGATCGGGAGATTGTTCAATGTAATCTCGTGACAGGAACAAGGAGATATTATCATTTCCGATAATCAGTGATGGGGTTGCATTCTTCAGTGATGGGAATGGTGCTCTTCGTAAGTACGGGTACTTCTTCTTCAGCTCTGCAGCAGAATAGAGAAGACAAGTTCATTACTGGAACTGTATGATACTTTAGAATGTAAGTCTTTGCATTTGGAAAGTCGCCCGAGACCTCTATTCTCGTTTTCATTGATGGATCCGTGTTATTTTGTCCGTTTAACCATCCAAGTGAATGATCTCGTCATTTACCATCTATACTAAGTTTTTCCACATTTTCTTCCAGAATGGGGGTCTTGTGAGCTCCCGTATCAAACATAGCAATGACGGAAATTTTGGTTCCATTATTTGCTTTAAGTTGAACAGGGTCATACCATAATAACTTTTCTTCCTCTTCCTCGTCTGTATTTGTAACTGCTGATCTCTGATGCCAGTGCATATGAGCAAATTGAGCAGCTGGTGGGTCCGAAGGAGGTTGAGATTTTGATTGATCTTGAAGGAAGGCTTCATCTTTTTCGTGAACTCCATTGAATCTTGAATTGTCATGTAGGGATGTATGATGCCTTCCTCTACATCCTTCAACTTTGCAAGTTATTCTTGATTTGCAATCCTCGGCTGCGTGATTTTTCTTTAATCAGCGGAAGCACATACGATTCTTCTTTGCAAACTTGTCTCTTTCCTTAATTGCTAGTGGTGAAAACTTTCGACAGTCACCGACATGACGATTTTCAATTTTGCAGTACACAAAGTGTTGTTTTCGATCCGACTTGGGGTTAGTTGATACTGTTTCAAGATAAGTCTGCTTCTTCTTTCTATCCTTGGCATTTGCATTTTCAGAAGCTGTAGTGGTAGTTGACACAAGACACGCTACATACTGTTTTACAGAAATCCATTGTGAAAAATATTTCAGATTCTCTTCTCTTGAGGTGTCTTGTCGAAGCCAGGTGTACCACTCAGTATCCATATCTATCGACATCTTCTTGACCAGAGTGCTCAGGATTTCAATGGAATATAGATACTGGCTACTTTTATAAGACGTGATACTTGCCACTAATGCTTGTACGGCTATTCCGAACTTGATTGTTGCTTCAGGTTTGGTTACTGAGAGAGAAGGTGCTGCTCTTGCTTTCTTTAACAACCGTTTAATCACAGACTTTGGTTGTCCAAACCTATCTTCTAGGATCCTCATAATGCTTTCCACATTATCGATGTTTGGTAGCAAGAATGAAACTGTCTCCAAGGCATCTCCTTTTAAAGCTTCTCTTAATCTTTGAATGTTGATTGAATTGTCAATTTTGTATCTTTGGTTGGTCGATCGAACTTAGCTTTGAATAGTGACCAATCTTCTGAACATCCATTGAACTTTGGCAATTGCTCATGTTTACGAGAATTGTATGGTGTAGCAGACATCTGTAAAATCGCTTGAGCCATCAGAACAATTGGGTCAACTGAAACATTTTTTGATTCTGGTAGATACGTCACTTATGGTATCTCTTCCATTTCAGTTTGTATATTTACTTCATTTGGATGATTGGTTTCGACGACTTCACCATCATCATTCGATCCTAGATACTGGTCGTTGTCGATTGATTGTCGAATCGCTTCAGCATTTTTCTTTTTAAGTTCTTCAAGAATATTAAGCATTTCTTCTTGAACTAAACTTAACGATTGAAGGCCTTGTAGTTTTAGCTGAAGGTACCTCAATGTCTTCTTACTTTTTGCAGGTTTTTTTGTACATCATCTTAAGTCTTCTGGAGAGATTTCTTTCAGGGTTGAAAAGTCCTTAGAACTTTGTTCAACCTTTTTTTCTTCTTCTATGATCTTAATTTGTAGTTCAGCAATATTTTTCTTTGTCTCAGAGAGTTTCTCTCTTGAAGCATATTTTTTTCAAGGGCGAATACGGACTGGTTACTCGTTGTTGAGTATACTGAAGAAGATCTTGACAATGAGATTTTTCGGCTTGAATTGACTATTAGTTGTCTTACTGTCATTGTAGTTGGGGCATCTATTGGATTTCCAAACTCATTATATGTCATTCTTGGAGAGGGCCTTGATATACACTTACTTTCACCTTGGCTTGCTGGCATTGCTGTAGACAATAGTTTACCTTTGAACTTAAAATGACTGTTTCCTTCCTTTGGAGAGCAGCTAATATCTTCTTAATTACTTCGATTCCCGGGTTTCGGCACCAAAATTTTTCGAACAACATAACTTCTACTTTAGAATAACTTCCTTATCTTGTTCTACTCCTTAATTTGCCAGGATTCGCCCTACAAGTCCATTTAACGACATCTAAGACTCTGTTTTGACGTATCCAATGTTAGAGAAGTGGTGTCACCTATGTAAAACTAATATTTTATCACGCGGTATTTGCTTTCTTTTATTAGTTATACATTTGCTTTTACTAACTCTTAACTTACAGAGTTTTTTAGGTTTGCGGCAAAAAAAACCTAAATTTTTCTTCCGAAAGCTAATTTGAACCCAAACAATCTTCCGAAATTTTTTAATAATTTATGGCAGTACTAAATCACAACTTATTTTATTTAGAAACCTTATCTTATTCAAGTGTCTTCCTGACTGCACTCCTAATGTGGTCCTATAATACATAAATAAATGTGAGGATGATGTCCGTGACAGACTGATACCATTTCCATGAATCTGTTCTATGAGGAACTGTACTTACGAATGAGCGAATGAAAATATCGTGTGCACGTACTCGTATTTTTATAAGACAATAATAATAATCACACACAATCCCGTGTGTTTTCCACAACGAACTGTCAATACTGATGGAATAGGCATGAAGAAAATTAATGCCGCCAACATACAAGAGAGAGGTCCTAGAGAGACAGAGAAATTTTCAGGTAAAATTTGACAGGTCGTGTAATTCCAGTTGCCTATATCAACTTAAATCGGGAAAATAGACCTCATATTTTTTTTAATTTTAGTAACTTAACTTCATTTTTAAATACTGTCTATCAGCCCTGATACCAAGTTAAAAAATATGAGGTCTATTTCCCCGATTTAAGTTGATATATTATAGGGCCTGTCAAATTTTACCTGACATTCTCTGTCTCTCTCAGGACCTCTCTCTTGTATGTTGGAGTCAATCTTGCTTCACTATTTGAATGGGACGGGGCCATTCCATCCATATTGACAGTTCATTGGTTTTCCAATATTACTTTTCATCAATTTGGATAAAAATTAAATATACCTCGACGCGATATCGATGTACATCGACGCGGTTCAATCCTGAAGCCTGGTGAGTTTAATATTAATTCGTGTAATAATATTAATTTTTGCTTTTATAGGTACAGTGTGACTCATTTCGTTTTTGCTCTGTATATTCTATTTTTTTTAACGTCCACGAGTGGTTAAAATAATGAATTAGTTAATATCGGTGCATTGGCATCAATTTTGTGGTATATTATTTCTTATAACAGTAAACAAATGTAACTAGTAATTATTTATGTTCCCAAAAAATCTCACTACAAATAATCTGATAAAATGATCTACTAAAATATGTATAAAGAGTGTATAGATAATAATATAAAATATTAACATTAAACACTGTATTTGTATTTAATTTTATTTGAACTGTAGCTACCTAAAATGTATATTATGCGCTTGGTTAAAATTCCTGAATAATACTCAAGACATTGAATTGTAAATATTAATTCTACAATGGCATTTTTCTATTTCAATGGGAGAAATATTAATTTAAATGTTACAGTCCCAACCCTATAAATGATATTATACTTAGAAAGTTTATGTACTTTTTCCGGAAATCCCATGCCCAGCTCAATTCCCAACTCAAACTCAATTTTGGGTACGTATAATTTTTGTGTTGAAGTGCAATAATAATTTTATGTTATGTATATTGTTTCTTTGGTATTCTAATATGTACTTAATTTAAAGTCTTATTTTGTAATCGATATCATGTTTAGACTTTACCCAGTATTTTTAATTTGATCTTTTTCTGTCATTTGCTCACTAACGTGTTGTCATTTCTACAAAGCTGTGTATGTGTATTGAAAATACCGTTTGAAGGTTCGGTCAAGGTCCAGTTGGCTCACCTACAACGGTTGGCATCTCAAGAGCCACGAGGACCACTCCTACAGCAGCTCTTGAGGTTCTGTTTGATTTATCTCCACTACATCTCATTGTAGAGCACGAAGCCGTGATGTTAGTATATCGTCTCAATTGCTCTGGATACTGGTTGGGAATAAATGTTCGGATGGGCCATTGTGATATTTGGAGACAGGCTATCGAGTGTTGTCCTGTGCTTGCTATAGTCCAGGACAGCATGGCCAATAAATTTGAGTTCTTATCCTACTTTTGGTTCAATTTCCTGACCGGGATGAATGGATGGAACAAGAACTTACACTAATCTGTCGAAATGGACTCACCTGGTTCACAATTGGTTTCTGAATAGACGAGCGGGCAGGTGCTGGAGTGTATGGTGTGGAGTCGGATTTGAGTCTAGTCAGACTCTCGGCTCCCATGCATCAGTCTTTTAGGCCGAGATTTTTGCGATCCTGGTATGCTCTCACGAGATAATCAGATTATCATATGAGGAGAAACCGGTTACTCTGCAGATGTACCTCTACCATATATTGGCTCTTAACACAGGAAAGTAGTTCGTTAAGGGCGGCCCGAAAAAAAAAAAGTTATCCTTAAAAATACTCGAAATTGTCAGATTAAGATAAGGTAAGTTAAGTACATGCAAAAAAGTGTATATTTTAAAAATCTGACAATTTGAGCGGGGCGTAAGGAAATGGGTGAGTCAAAAAGTTTCACAAAAAAAAGCGAATATTTCGCCAAATGAACGTCAGATCTTAAAACTAAAAAATACGTCTTCAATATTTTTCAAAAATCTATCGAATGCTACTAAACATGACCCCCCACGGAGAGGGGTGGGGGATTTAAAATTTAAATACAAACCCCGCGGTATTTCGCAAAATGAACAATCCAAAAACTGACAAATGCACTTTCAAAATGTTTTTGAAAAATCTATCGAATAGTACCAAACAGGACCCCCCACGGATGCGGGGTGGGGGTTACTTTAAAATCTTAAATGGGACCCCCAAATTTTTATCGCAGATTTGGATTATTTACGTAAAAATAAACAACTTTTATTCGAGACATTTTTTCGAATTATGGATAGATGGCGCTATAATCGGAAAAAACGATTGTTGGAAATGGAAAATTAAATTAAAAAATTGGAAGCGCCCCCTAAAATGGAAAATTTTACTTAACTTTTTTTTGGAACCTAATAATCACAACCTAATAGGTCCCCAAAACGCTCGAGTGACTACAAATTTAGCATACTTTGCTCCCCTACCATAATAGACATGGCTTGCTTAGGAAGGACCATCTCTATATGCTTGCTCTGACAGCCAGACAGCACTAAGGGCTTTGGAATCTATAAGCTGGTTTTTGAATGCAAGAGAGCACTGGATGACGTTGCTCTGACTAACATAGTTAGCTTAGTATGGGTACCGGGACACACAGGTGTGGAGAAAAACGAACGGACTGACGCCTTTGCAAGGCTCATTCACTCTGCCTGTGGGACCCGTACCTGTGATTGGGGTGCCTTTTGGTACTAGTCGGGGTAGTCTCAAAGAGCTTCTTCTGCGGAGGTTCCAGGACTCCTGGGCTAGTTGTGGAGGTATGAGAGAGAGAGAGTAGGCTTCATATAGTGAGTCCATCCAAAAATCTGACAGCGTAACTTCTTCTTCTAGGCCTTAGAAGATGTTCTTTAATGGTCAGTATGCTCAACGGCATCTTCAACCGCCGATGCCCGGCGGCATCTTCATCTGCTTGGATAGGCGAATGGCCCACGGTGCCGTCTATATGATAAGGAAGAGGAAACCTCACATATCATCTGTAAGTGCTCGGCATTGGCCTATCAGAAGTGGCAAATCCTGAGATGGTGCCTTTGAAGAGACTTATGGCTTTCTCTGAGGCCATAAGGTTGCTGAATGATTAGACGTTCGGAGTGGAATCGACAAAAGGAGCTCATATTTGCAGCTTTTGCTGATTCTGATCACACATAAGAAAACGCTGCAGCCTGGGTCCCATAAACACCGAAGACCAGGTTCTTCTTGACCTGGTCCGTAGGATAGGGGTGAAACAATGAATCTGTCGTATGAGGTCGAAGTGTCTGAAGGGCTCACAAGTGGATCTTGCCTAGATTGTACCATACCATACCATACCATACCTTATCGTTTAGTGTATTTTTATTACTTTATGTATGACCATAATGGTGTTTAATGACCTTAAATCATTGTCGTAGGTATCAAAGAATGAACGACACTGAATCATAAGACCCTATCTCTCATCATCTCTTATTCATCCTATATCTTCTCCATTAACCTACGAATTTCAATTTAAAGCAGCAAATCGTTTTTAAATTTTGTACTTAAGATTTTTCAAGATTGAATGTTGGTTAAGTCTAATATCTATTACAGTAATATGAATAAACTAAATATAAAAGCTCGCTGAGCAATCGAGCTGACTATTTGGATTGTAACTCGTATCTTTAATATATTATATTTCAGTTCTTGTTTTGGAATGAGAAAAATTCCAAAAATAATTAATACTCATTCAAATTTGCCTGGTTCCTCACAAATATGTTATCTAAAGGTATGAAACATCACAGTGCCTGTTACTTCGGAGTTTAAATTCTTGCCTCAACATGGAAGTTTTCATATCAAGCAAATTAATTTATAAACTATATATTTTAGTGTATTTTCGTAGTGTAGAAATGTATAAGAATTATTTGACATATAAACGTAAAAATTTCTAAAGTTACTTGTATTTCTTGTGCTACAATCTATGATTGTTATCACATAACTTATTTTAATAATGCTTAATACTCAACTTAAATAATCATATTCTTTAGTTATCTTAAATATCTCTTCATGTTAATTTCATTCAACTTCCCGAGTAACTACGGGTAGCGAATATCCCCGTGTCGGTAAAAATCCCTGAAATCTCTTGTTGGGTTATTGGCAAAGTATAGTCAGTTAGTAAAGACATATAAAGAGGTTACACTAGAAGAGCTCTGTCATCTGCGAAACGTAGGTTGTTTATTTTATGACCATTTATTGACATCCCTTTTTCCCATCCTTCAAGAGCTCTTCTCAAAATATGCTCCCCATATATACATCCCTCTCTGACACCTCATTCTGGATGAAATTCGTTTGAAAGTGTGTCAAGTAGGTACTTTAACTGATCCAGTAGTGCGTTCGTATAGTTCAATTACAAGCGAAATTTCTATAAGATCTACCTTGAATATACTTTGATTTATCTATTCATCTTCATCCCTTCGGAAGTTAAGAATCTAATTGGCTGTCATCATAAGCATAATAGCGGATCTGAAGATTTCAAATTATCAGTGGCGTAACAAACTCCGTCGGGGCCCCCCTGCAGAATTGGAAATGGGGCCCCTTTAAAAAATTACTAAATGCGACATGTGTTACAAATACGTATAATATGTCGTTACAGCCCAGTAAATGAACGTAAAATATAGCAATACCGTGTAATTTTTCGGTGTCACCACCGAAGTGGTCACCTGACTTTTCGAGTTATTTATGAGTAAAAAGTTTATTGTTCAACAAACAAAACACGTTTTTAGGCGATTTTTCGCAAATCGTTCAAAGAGTAAGTATTTAATCGAAAAGAATATTGTTAGCAAAAATGTAGCTTATAAAAAAATGAAACAAAAATTAAGTATATCGACCCAGTAAAAGAAAAGTTGTAGCTAATGAAAAGTTTTTTTTATACGTCACATTCCAAATCGAATATTTCGTGAAATAACAAAAAAATGAAATAGTTTTCGTGGAAAACTCAGAACTTTTTTAAAGTGTTTAAAAAAAACTTTATTTTTATTTTTTACAAAAGTTTCTAGCATCAAACCTAAGCCAGTTTCCCTCAAAATACTGTTAATCCCATTTTTTGGTAAAGGGATTATGAAAATCTCCCCCTATTTAGCACCCCAAATGAAACTAATCATTATCGCTTTACAAATTACTTAACTTTTTTATATGATCTGTAAGTTTCACAGGTTCAAAGTGCTTATTTTTACAAGGGTTTTAGTTTAAAGGGCTTGAATGAGTCACTAATCGCGAGTATATGCAAATTTTAAACAGCCATATCTTAACCAATTTTTGTCTTAAAGAATAAAGCCAACATATTTATAAAAGCGAAACCTACATTTCTTTACTCTTTGAGATTTTTCGTATCACTAATTCTTTTTAATTCATTCTAAAAAAAGGCATTTTTCCAAAATAAAAAAAACTTTTTATACTACAAAATCATTTTTTTTTTTTCAAAATAAGAACTTTGAAACGGTCAAACGTACAGATCATATAAACAATAAATATTTAAAGTAAATGGTAAAGCGCTAACGATAAATTTTATTTGGGGTGCGAAATAGGGCGAGATTTTCACGATTTTTTTTACCAAAAAAGGGACTAACTTTATTTTGAGCGTAACTGTATAGTTTTGGTGCTAGAAACTTTATAAAAAATAATAATAATAAGTTTTTTTTGTAACATTTAAAAAAGTTTTAATGAGTTTTTCCCGAAAAGTGCTTCATTTTTTGGTTATTTCACGTTGAAATATTCGATTTGGAATTGGACGAATAAGAATAATTTTTCATGAGCTTCAACTGTGCTTTTACTGTGTCGATAGACTTCATAAATAAGTACACCATTTTTTTTTGTATCTTAAATGCTACACTTTTGCTACAAATATTTTTCGATATCTAATATTTAATTCGATAAAATACTTATTTTTGAATTATTTGCGAAAAACCGGTCTGAAAACGTGATTTTTTTTTGTTGGCAAATAAACATTTTCACTCGTAAATGACTTGAAAAGTATTAACATAGATAAAGAAACTCCATAGAACAAAAGTAGCAGCCTTACACCTAAAGGTAGAAAGGCTTAGGACTAAGTAAGTAAGAACAAAAGTTGCTTATAATTAGTCAATTTATGCATTTCGGGACTTATTTTAAACGTATATTTTTGGCCCCAAGAAGTGCTGTCACCCCCCGAAGTAGTAAAAGCAATCAACGGCATAAGACCAACTTTGAAGTGGAGTGTAACTAGAACCTAAATCCAAATTGTCAAGCAAATACATCCGTCGTGATGCTGATAATTTCACTCAAATCTGTGATTTACTGAACTAGTGGTGTATTCATGCATTGTTTATGACGATTTACATTTTTCATCTTTATTGGTACCTATAGAATAAAATAGAACAAAAATTACTAAATGATTACATTAGTACATAGTATTATTCTATGAGAAGAACAACTTTCTTCGTGCACTACTATCAGCGAATTCTACAATTTTATTAATTCGGATGGGCAACTTCATTTTCAATATTGCACTGCTTAAAAAACGTATGTATGCGGATAATATAACAACACATTTTTACATATATTAGACGAAAGATGGGGCCCCTGACATATTGGGGCCCCCCGTAAGTTTCATGCTGCGGGGGCCTCTGTTACGCCTCTGAATAATTTTATGTATCGAAATACTAAACGTAGGTAGATTTTAAAGAGGAAACCCATTTCTAGATTTAGAAATATTGTTAAAATACGGCAAATTTCAATTCTCAAATCTTTCAATAGTCACGTACAAAGCATTATAGTTTGTCGTCACCATAAAAGTTCGAGAGACCGGAAAGGATATATACACACGTAAAATAATATACAAGGTGTCCCGAAAAGAATGGTCATAAATTATACCACAGATTCTGGGGTCAAAAATAGATTGATTGAACCTCACTTACCTATATACAATAGTGCACACAAAAAAAGTTACAGCCCTTTGAACTTACAAAATGAAAATCGATTTTTTTTTCATATATCGAAAACTCTCAGAGATTTTTTATTGAAAATGGACATGTGGCATTTTTATGGCAGCAACATCTTAAAAAAAAATTAAAGTGAAATTTGTGCACCCCATAAAAATTTTATGAGGTTTTGTTCCCTTAAACCCCCCCAAACTTTAGTGCACGTTCCAATTGAATTATTATTGTGGTACTATTAGTTAAACACAATATTTCTAAAACTTTTTTGCGTCTTAGTACTTTTTCGATAAGTCAGTGTTTATCGAGATATTTTGAATATTTGTCGAATCCATCACATATTTGTATATGGTTAAGTACGGTTATACGCTGTGAGCTCGTACGTAGAGGGGATATTTACAAATTCGCGAACGCCAGTAGTGACAAGTTTGTAAACGTTTACTGGAAATTTGACATAAATGTCAAAGTGATTAATTTAAAATTAAAATTAAAAACATTAATTATAAACAATATTAGTTGGTCAAAGCTGTGGTATATATTTTTAACTTAAATATACTTACGTTTTAAATACTGAATTTAAGTTTTTTTGATGTTCCGTAATATCTAATTATAAATAATCTATTATAATCTTAGCGCCATCTACACGATTATTGTCAAAGTATCCGAAGTAAGAAATGGATATTTTATCAATAGAACGTCAAAATGATTAGAAAAATCTTAAAAAAATCGATTACAATTTAATTACTTTTTTGCGTTGTAAATATTAAGCGATAACAATTAAATAATAAATTTAAAAATTACCGGTAAAAGTTGAATTAGTAACCGCTAGGAGCGACACCAGCGAAGCTCAGAGCGTATAGAGACCTGTTAATAATCTGAAAATTTATTTATAATTTACATTTTTAGGTATATTTTGAAAAAGAAGCTACATCTCGATAAGAGGTGGTTTATAAAAGAAACACTAAGAGGCAAAAGTCTTAAAAACACTGTGTTTAACTAATGGTACCACAATAATAGTTTAATTGGAATGTACACAAACATTTGGGGGGTTTAAAGGAACAAAACCCCCATAAAATTTTTACGTAAATATATTTGAAAAAGAAGCCGTATCTCGATAAAAACTGGCTTATCGAAAAAATACTAGGAGGCAAAAAAGTTTTAAAAACGTTGTGTTTAACTAATGGTATCACAATAATGAATTAATTGGAACGTACACAAAAGTTTGGGGGGGTTTAAGGGAACAAAATCCTCATACATTTTTTATGGGGTGGACAAATTTCACTATAATTTTGTTTTAAGATGTTCCTGCCATAAGAATGATGCATGTCGATTTTCAATAAAAAATCTCTAATAGTTTTCGATATATTGAAAACAATCCATTTTCATTTTGTAACTTCAAAGGGCTGTAACTTTTTTTATGAGCACATTTGTACTGAGGTAAGTTAGGTTCAATCGAACTATTTTCGACCCCAGAATGTGTGGTATAATTTATGACCAATCTTTTCGGGACACCCTGTATAACAGATTTTTACATAATATCAGACGACAAGATGGGGCCCCTGATCGATTGGGGCCTGCAAATGATGTTTTGCGAAGTGGGCGGCATATATTTCTTAAACCAAGAATTTAGTCTTCTTAGTATTGACATTTCCACCAGAATTTTTGCTTCAAAATCTTTTGTCCAATATCTTTCTTTTATACCAGTATACTTTAAGTATCTTTGTTGATAAACAATTGCACTGTATTTTTAACATTCCCTAATTTCCTTTCTTATTTATTATTACCTTTTTATTACCATCTTTGTCTCTTGGAATAGTATTGGATCTTATGGCTTCCTCCTAAATTTTTAGTAGCCATTTTTAACTAATTTTTCAAGTTTCATTATTCTCTCGCTTCTCTTAGTGCGTTCTTTTTTCTTTGTGTTGCTTTTATTTGTAATTACTGTAATTTTTTGTATAGGTGCTATTACCTCGACTTTTTCCTTTCTTTAAATCTTGTAGTTCATAGTCAGAACTATGTATTATTATTTTCCAAACTGTCATTTAATTATTATTCTCTGTGTTTCACTTATTAGTCTTTTTACGCTGTTTCTGTGTTTTCTGTATGAATCTCCTATCGTTCTTCATTCGTATTTAAGTAACTTTTTCAATAAATTTTCTTCACATATCTCTCAACTTTCTACTTCTCTCCATATTCCATTTATTCTAGCTTTTCAAGATATATTTTATTCACTTAGAGCATAGCTTCTCCTATCTGTGTGTCATTACCTTTATATATTATTCTCTTATTCTACCCTTTTTCTATTTATCTCTGCTATTACCTGTCTATTGTTTGATTTCCAGCGCATATACTATGTAATCAAGTTATAACCTTCGCATTACGTTCTTCGATGTATTCTTGCGTTTTATCATTTGCTAATTTTAATACATATATTAATAAATAATAATTTTGCTGCAAAAAGAAAACTAGAAACGTCTTATATTTCAATTCATTCAGAGAGTGCCATAAATACCCTAACCGGTTTCAAGCTCCTAAGCTATCATCAGAGAGTATATAAATGACTTTCCCTGAATGAACTAAAACAAATCGGACTGTTAGTGCCGAATTACAGCAAAATAAAAGGATACGGGCATATAACAATCGAGTTTTACTTCAACAAAATTAAAAATAACATTAAAATAAAACTTTTATTAAGACCAAATTTTTGCTAACGCCTTCTCGGTTTCTATAATTTGCAAACAATACGAATGCTGAGGAAAGGAGGCCAGGGGAGATCTATGAATTGCATCTCACTTCCTGCCTGCTCAGCGATGCAAAAACTTCAGCGATTCAGTATATTATATCTACATAATTTCTTATTTACATTTTTTATGTTTTAACTGTTGCAAACTATTTTAACTATTTCATTACTTTTGGATTTAGATGTTTAGATTTTACGTTTATATTTTAACCAATTTTTCACAAATCGTATAGATACAACGATCGGTGTTATTTTCGAAGCGAGATTTCGTAAAATACCCAAAATTATCTATGTGTTTAAGTTTGTTTGAATATAATATAACATATATTAGGCATAAAAATTAATATGAGATGAGTGGTAATAAAACTGTAAAATAAGATTGTATTTATCAAAGATCATATTATGTAGATAACGATTTTATAAATTTAAAAACGGTAGAGTAACTTTCTTAAGCAAATAATAAAATGTGTGTGGTATTTTTACATCATATTCGTTGGTTTGGAAGAACGCTGTAATAAGTCGAAAAGTTCTAATTTTCAGGAGCGATGTTTTTAAAATTTTAATGTGCTAGCTTTCATTATAATTTTGGTAAGGTAAAAAATAAGAGGTAAAATCTTTTACAATATTAAAGAGCATATTACTTATTATCATTTCAATATATTATATTTCTTGTTCTCACCTTTCTACCTGTAATTAGCATTTGTAACAGTTTTTCCCAAAATTTGTTGAAATGTTTCTCTATTGCTTATAATAATTCTATATAAACGCTCATATCCTGTAAGGAATACTTACCTAAGACGAAATGTAACTGTCTTGCATTAAATATTCCAAAAAAATACGTCCCTTTATTGTAACACAAGTGGTAACTTCCACAACAACCGAAACACAACTATGTATATTGCGACGCCCTTCCATAAAATGTAATGCATGGGTTTGGCAGTCAAACTGTTATAAGTCGCCATCTAGTGGTAATTACATGAGTGCAACTTCTGACAATTTTTCCCATAATAAAGTTTAACATTTAGAGTTGGTTAGAGGGTAAACATGAAAAATGGCAATTTTTGAGTTGTGACGTTCTTCTTCCAAACCAACGATATACCTATCTTTAATGTAAGAATTTTCTATTCATGAGCTTAGTTTTTTTCCGTTATTTCTCTTACAGTAGGTACTCATATTTACACCCATTATGTTAATGATTAAATTTACAGAAACTAATAATAAAAGCCACCTCCAAGGATGTAAGAGATGCCCAAAGATGTATTTTTTTACCAGTTTCAAGATTTTTCAAATCAAGACCAAACGCGATCTTCAGATTCAAGAAAAAGTCGTTAACAGTTTGTTCCATATAGTATGATAAAATTCTTCAGAAGTTCTAGAGTCTAGCGAAATAATGAATTATTTCCAAATTGGTTACCACACCACTGGTTAAAATCGTGAGGTCAAAATAGTGGAAAGTACTCAAAAAAGAGTATGCCACAAGAACAAAATAAAGGCGAGAGGTTGATAAAAACCAGCTTATCAGGTGGATTTTTGTATTCAAGGACAAGTATGACTTAAATCACAACTTTAATATTTTTCAAGCCTGAAGAAATATATATTTTTTACGTACATAAATTAACCTTGGTGTTAAATTTCGAAATAAAACAGTTTGTATCCCTTAATTAAACTATATTGTTACTCTACTAAATAGATAAATTATTAAATTAAATGACTATTATTCAGACTATTTTTGTAAAGGCAATAATCTATTAAAAGTGATGTATAAAGAAGTAAGATATAATTGAACAAAGGGACCAGGGGATGGACCTATATTTATCAAAGATATTGTCTTTATAACAATAATTTGTTTAATACTGTCTCATTTTTAAGAGAAGTAGTGCACACAAGGAAAATTATCTATAAATTCCTACAAAGAATATATAAAAATTATTTATTTTAAATTTTTACACATACCTGTGAGTGCACTACTAGTTGAATACAAATACCTCTAGCTTTACACATTGGCTTCAACATTTGTCCCAACACTTGCGCCTAACCCACCATATAGTTTACGTGGCTTTTTCCAAATTAAAAAAATATTGATATAGAATGAATATTTTAAAACTTCATACTTCGAACAGGTCTAACCTAAACATCGTTACTTTGCTTTGCCAGCTGTACTAAAATTACGTATGTAACATATAGTTCCATATCAAATAAAACTACTAATCATATCAAATTTTAGTACCAATACTAGAACTATGTGTGTTGCTAGGGGTATAAATCTTCTATCCTGTAATACCTAAAGCAGCACAAGTTAAGATATTATCTAAAGTAATATAAATACAGATCCAAACTTTGTATATTCATTAATTATAGTGACATCTTGGTGTTTTTCTTCCAGTTTAAATATAGATATAAGTTTTAGATATTCTAATGTTAAGAATATCCATGGAAATAAATGATTTCAGCATACTGTAGTTGAGTTATTTTTTATGTTTCTATCTTAAACGTTGAGACTCTACATTTAAAGTGCGATAGTCACAAAGTACATAGGAAAGTTAGAGTCACGGGTGGACTAAGACGAAGACAGAAAGGAAATCTAAGTGATTCTGACGGAAAAATCATATTAGACAGAATGAAATAAGAACGTGGAAAGAATCTTTAGGTAAACTATGTGAAGACCAAAGAGATAACATCTTTGAGCTAGAAGAAGAGGTAAATGATGGACCAAGACTATTACAGCAGGAAGTTTATTCACAAAGAATAATCTCAAAGATACTCAACAATGTCTACATTTCTGGAGAAATACCAATAGAATGGCTAAAGTCTGAGTTTGTTGCACGTCCAAAAACACCAGGAGCCAAAAAATGCGAAGAATACCGTACGATAAGCCTGATAAGTCATCTCCTAAAATTGTTCCTAAAGATAATCCATACGAAAATTTACAAGCTGTGTGAAAGTTAAATTTCCCCCAAGCAGTTCGGGTTCATAAATGCTGTTGGTACGAGACAGCCTTTATTTTCAATACAAGTCTTAGTCAAGAGATGCAAAGGCATCAATTACGTCGTATGCGCATGTCTGGTTGATTACAAGAAAGCGTTTAATCGAGTAAAGCACGTCAAGATAATGCAAATAGTATAAGAAGTAGGAACTAACAACCAAGATCTAAAAATAATTGGAAAACTTTACTGGAATCAGAGTGCAAACCTCAGAGTTGAATGTGAACACACCGAAAATGTGAAAATCATGCCTGGAGTGAGGCAAGGCTGCATTTTGTCCCCTCCAATTTTCAATCTCTACTCTAAAAGAATATTTATCGAAGCTTTGCACGAAACTGAAAAAGGTATTCTACTAAACGGGTACCGGCTAAATAGCATCAGATATGCAGATGAAACCATAGTATTTGCGGACAACCTAGAAGACCTACAAGTCCTCCTTATTAACAATATCACGTATTAGAGTCAACAATATGGCCTCAACATAAACGTAAAGAAGACAAAGCTTATGATCATTAGCAAGAAAAAGATAGTAAGTAGTAGGTCAACTTTACATCAACCAAAACCCTGTAGAAAGAGTGACACATTACAACTACCTCGGGAACATAACATGAATGAGCCAACATAACATGAATAAATAAAGAATGGACCAACAACCAAGCGATAAGAGCGCGTATTGGAAAAGCTTTTTTTGGATTGAGGTGGAACGATCTTAGCAGACTAGGGAAGGTGTCCCTAGTACTGTTGGACTCGGACAGGAGAGGAGAACACGCTAGAACCCACACACCAGAGTACGATCCATGCGTCTCGCGTGCCCCCCATAACCAGCCGCCTACCAACTAAAACCACCCCTCTTCCGAGCCGGAAAATCCCTGGACGTGTTCCTTAGCGAACGATACTTGGGGATATTCCGCGCAGTCTGTGAATGATAGCCTCAAAGAGATGAAAAATGTTCGTGATCCCATACTATTCATGCCCGCCTAAACGCGGCAGACGGATAGGGGGGAGCCTGGTTCCTGAAGGGTGGATTTTTATAAGGAAGCACATTAGCACCTGCCTGAATCAGCAGGAGGAAGTAACTCAGATCCTATTGGAGGATAAATTGGTCTCTTCTAGAGGAGAAACTGAGAATGAGCCCTAGGAAAGAAATAGGGTCATGTGTCTCTTACGCCGTAAATGTAAGTGTGTTAAAGTGTCTTTTTGTTAATAATTTTTTTTTTTGCCCACCTCAACCGTTTTGCTCAACCCGTTCATTTATAGCTCTTTGCTTTATTATTTTAGTGACCGCGTCTATTATAAATTCAAAATTATTTTTATTCTGGATAGCAATATTTATTATATTATGTGGCCCTATGTCGCCGAATCTATTCCGAAGCCTTACCTGTTCTTGAGTAAAAACGCTACATTGGAAAACGCAGTGTTCTGCGTCCTCCCTCACGTGGCAGGTCCGACTTAGGTCGTCATTCGCTTTTCCGATTCTGTGCGTGAACGATCTGAAAGACCCATGTCCGGTCAAGAATTGGGTTAAAAATAAATTGACACTCTTAAACCTGCGGCGGTACCACAGCCCCACGTTCGGTATGAGCTTTTTAGTCCATTGCGCCTTGGTGTGCTCCGCCTCCCACTCCATCTGCCATTCTGTCAGGAGCCACTCGCTGGCGGCCGCTCTTACCTCCGGTAAGTGTCTATTTTGTTGTTCGTATATATGCTTACGTTCCTTGGCTAGCAAATGGATCGGGGGAGTGTCCGCTATCACCTGTAGAGCCGTGGTAGATGTGGTCTTGTATGCACTTACCACATTTAACAGAGGTTTCCTCTGCGCCTTATTTAACATATCTTTATATTTTTTATATCGTAGGACCTCTATCCAGACTGGGACCCCGTATAGAAGGGTGGACTGCACAGTATGTAGTTACAGTCTCCTCTTGGCACTACCTGGCCCTCCGATATTAGGTGTTATTTTTCGAAGGGCCTTAGTTTATGCCTCGGCCTTCCCTACCACCCTTACTAGGTGTTTAGTAAATCCCAGTCCCGTTGGAGGTCTATTCCAAGATATTTGGCGCATGAGGAGGGCTTGACCGCGTTGATTCCAAGACGGAACAACAGGTCTGGTCCACTTCTCGGTGCTTTAAGGATCACCACCTCTGTCTTACTGCCTGCAAGCTCAAGATCCTGCTCGGTCATCCAGTCATTCACGCATCTAAAGCATCGTTCGACACTATCCACTAGTTCCCAGTGATATTCGTGGGTCACTAGTACGGCTAAATCATCGGTGTACGCGACCGCTTCGCAATCGCGCCCGTTATCTATTCGCAGCACCCCGTCGTATAGGATATTCCAAAGTATCGGTCCAAGGACCGATCCTTGTGGAACACCTGCCGTGAGCTTCATACTTGTACTTTTGTTAATCGTAATATGCCTATTGGATAGATAGCTTTTAATCACGTTTACTAGATATTTAGAAATGGGGAGGGCTTCCATCTTACTAGTGATATGCCCCCAATTAGCCGAGTTAAAGGCATTTCTAACGTCAAACATGATCAACACTTCCCAACGCCCCCTAGTGTCCCTGACGTTGTCCATGATGTGCTTGACAGCATCTACCGCCGATCTCGCCCTCCTGAAGCCATATTGTCTATCAGAGATAGCGTTCGCGGCAACTAACTCCGCTAGCAAGCGGTTCTTCACAATGTTTTCATATAACTTGCCTAGGCAGTCAAGAAGACAGATCGGTCGATAGGAGCTGGCCTCTTCCGGATCTTTACCGGGCTTCGGAATAAGTGTGAGGCGTGCCCATTTCAGCTCATCAGGGAAAACCTGGGACGTAAGTAGCTGGGACAGTGCGGATCTTACCAACTCGGGTTGTACCGCGACCAAGATCTTAATCGCCTCCGGTGGCACCCGATCAGGTCCCGGCAACCTCCCATCTTAATCGCTTCCACAGCTCTGGTGAGTTCCATGGGGGTAACGGTTTCCGGGCGTTCACAGCCGGCACGATCAGCTAGTCAGGCCTCATGGGGAAAAGGAAGTTTGCAATGTCGCGTTTCCTTTCTTCAGTGAGCCTATAGGGAGTTTCGACTCTGAGGGTTTTGGTAGCTATCCTATAGGCCTCACCCCAGGTGTCGTCTTCAAGCGCATCGCAGAGGTTCGTCCAACACATGCGCTTGGACCTCCTTATGATCTTATTAAGGTTCTTCTTGGCGCTTTTGTATGCCTCCCTGGTCTGTAGTATTCTTTCCCCTTTGTGCGATACGCCTCAGGCTAAAACAATTCTTGCGGGAGTTTTGCACCTCTTTGTTCCACCAGTACGGCACAGTATAAGAGGCATGAGTGCTGCTAGTGCTTGCCTTATGCGCACGTAATATAGCACCCCTAAGGCTAGGGAAATCAGTGACCTCTTCTCGGAAGTCACCGACTCTGTCCGTAAAACTTGCCCCATCGAATGCCATAACCCTTCTGCCGCCGCCATTGACCCCCCTGGTACCGACCTCGTAGGAGATATATCTGTGGAATGTGAATAGATTGTCATCTAGCACATCCCACTTGGTGACCCTACTGGCATACTTGTTTGACACCAGCGTAACGTCGATATGGGTGCGTGAGTCACCCCTCTCGAATGTATGTTTACCATTATTCATGAGCAACAAATCGACAGAGGAGATTTACTCACTCCATACCTCTCCTCTACTATCGTTCCTTGGGGACCCCCATAGAATGGATTTCGCATTGATATCCCCTGCAATGATGTAATTTTTCTCCACCCGAGCTGTTTCCATGATGTTATCCACCTTACCTCGGTATATCGTCATGTTGATGTTAGGAGAGATGTAGCAGGCTATAATAGCCACATCAACCAAGTTGAGTTTTACTACACTCTCCTTCCTAGAAACCTTTTCGACGCAGATGTTCTTATTGATAAGGTGGATAGCGACATCGCAGAGCGTATCCGATATCTAACCGAATTTTCTGGCAATGTTTTTATCCCGTTCAGGAATGATTACCAGGTCCGCCCCGATGTCCAGGGCCTTCGCATAAACCAAATCGTGCGCCGCCTTACATCTACCGACATTGACTTGTAGGATCTTAACCGTTTTATTCGCGCCCGTCGCCATCGTGCTGGTTAAAGCTATCTATCCTAGACCAAAACAGGGACGGAAAAACTGGTGAGGTGAGGTTTTTAATCATCGACGTTTGACGTGACATCAATTATTTCATTATCTTTCCCCTGAGAGGGGGAAAAGCTAGATTCACCTTCAACCGTATGGAGGCCTTTTTAAAGAGCCACAACCCACAACCTTTTCTTAAAAGTAAGAATGTTGCAATTCTACGTCTCTTCTGTCCTTTTTTATGGCGTTGAATCGTGGACTTGTAACGAAGATAATATGTGCAGAATATAAGAAACATTTGAGATGTGGCTATATCGGAGAATTCTTAAAATCCCGTCGACTGATGGGGTCCCAAATGAGGAAACCCTCAGAAGAATGAAGAAAAACCGAGAGGTACTGACCACCATCAAATCTCGAAAGGTAGAATACTTTGAACACATTATGCGAAATGAATCCAGATATGCCCTCCTACAAGCCATCCTGCAAGGAAAGATATTTGGAAAGCGATGTCAAGGAAGAAGAAGAACATCCTGGTTGAAGAACCTAACAACCTAACAACACAACGTCTGTGAAGCTCTTCCGCGCTGCTGCAGATAAAATAAAGATTGCCATGATGATCGCCAACATTCGTCACGCATCTTAAGCGTTGTTTAAGAAGATCTCAAACATTGTGTACATAATATCCTAAGTACAGGTCTCTTAGGGGCGGGAAAGAGCAACAATTTATTGGATGAGAGGATGCTCAATTTTGGTGGCATTAGTAGAACCTTATTAAAATCGTTCTCGAGTCGATGAGAAATGACCCTAAGGGCCAATTTCTCATATCGAGTTCAACTCCAGTTTAACCTGAACTTTTAGTCAACGTCAGTTTAAAGTCAAAATCGTCTTTCTCAATTCACGTTCAACCGAGCGAAGGCAGTTTAAACTTGAACGATACTTGAACGCTGAAATTCGGCCGTTCAGAGATTTCAGAACACAGTTCAGATGATTTTATGGACATGAATTACGCATGCGTTGTATTAACACGAAACTTTGCATAATATAAATATATCCTATTTTATTATATTAAGCCTAACGATACACGATAACATTATTTTTGTTTTTATAACATTTATTTTTAATTATTTTTTAAAATGACTGGAAAAAAAACTCTGGAGGAAAAAGGCTTAAAACTTAGTAGGACAAAAACAGAGTATTTGGAATGTTCATTTAAAGATGGAGCTACTACAAATAAAATGGTATCTTTGGATGGTGAAATGATTGTAAAAAGCAATAGTTTTAAGTACCTAGGATCGGTATTACAGAGTAATGGCGAAATAGATGGAGATGCATGCAGTAGAATTAGGGCTGGATGGATGAAGTGGAAAGAAGCGAGTGGTGTATTGTGTGACAGAAAAATTCCCATGAAGCTGAAGGGAAAATTCTATAAAACAGCCATAAGACCAGCTATGATGTACGGAACTGAATGTTAGGCAGTCAAAAAGAAAGAGGAACAGCGAATGCATGTGGCGGAAATGAGAATGCTTAGATGGATGAGTGGAGTGACAAAGAAGGATAAAATTAGAAATGAGTATATTAGGGGAAGTCTAGGTGTGGCACCAATTGATGCCAAAATGAGAGAGCATAGGTTAAGATGGTTTGGTCATGTTCAACGTCGAGACGTTAACCACCCAATACGAAGAATAGCTGAAGTGCAGATTCCTGGAAGGAGTAGGAGAGGAAGACCAAAGAAGACCTGGGGGGAGACGATAAGGCAGGACATGTTGGTAAAGGGGATTAACATTGATATGGCCCAAGATAGAATTGTGTGGAGAAATGCAATTAGAGAAGCAGACCCCGCATAGGGATAAGGCAAAGAGAATGATGATGATGATGATTTTTTAAAATGACTATTTGACTATAAATACTTAAATTTAACTTTATTCAAAAACAGCATAAAAATTGTCGTACAAAATGGCGATAGTTTTTTACCTTTTGCCATCTATTGGCATTTCTCGAAAGCTGTAGAACGTGCACTGACATGAATGTGCAATGAGAAATGCATTCCAAACAAAACCGAAGTTCACCGGTGAAATGCGGTCAACTGAACCATCGATTAAGGCAGGTATGAGAAATCGATCCTAAGCGTTAGATAATTCTTTCAAGTCAGTTTAGTAAAATTAAAATATTGAAATCTTGAAATAGCTTGTAGTCATATCCAACTGTTTCGTATCCAACTGTTTTAACTTGTCATATTCAAATTCATAAAAGCAATAGCAAGCTTTGATAGGAAGCGTATAAAAGCAAAACCAGACATTTGACATGTAAGTTGTTTTGAGTAAAACGCAAAAAAACCTACCAAAATCGTAATTTGACACCAATGAATATCGCGTTTGAACCAAAATTTTCAATCTTTGATAGAGATAGTTACTACTAAACAAAACGTAAATTAGACTTGCTTGTAAAAAGATATTTTGCTTTAAAAGTTAGACATGTCTTGTTTTGCACCTAAGAGTTGCACATGTCTGCTTATGCATCTAAATGAACCTCAACTGATTTCGTATTATTTCTTATAACATTAATAGCTTCGTGTCTGATACTAACAAAAAACGGTCGTAATAAAATAAAACTAAATTAAAAAAAGGATGCTTTTAATGAATTTAAAAAAGAATTGTACAAAATTAATATAAAAACTAAATTATCAGTAGTAATTGCACAAGAGCTCTAAAATTATCGAATTTTTCCCGAGTGACACTTTGACAGTTTTAATTTCACGACCCGAAGGGAGTGAAATTATGTCAAAGTGTCACGAGGGCAAAAATTGGAAAATAATTTTAGACATCGAGTGCATTTGCTGCGATTATTTAATGAATAAAACTGTTCAAAACCAAAATTTTATTGTAATTTATTTATGTAAGTACAAATTAGTACAATTAAATACACACTTTTTATAAATATTTAACGGTTGAAAGTCATCACTTTTATAATTTTTAAAACATTAATTGTCATTAACGTCACTGAATGTATTTTTTCGTAGCAACGAAGGGCATCTGACGTAATATACTTGACGACGGGATAATATCAAAAATTATCGTATATAATATCACAAGAGAGAAAATTTTGCCGGCAATATTTTCGACTGGTATGAAAGTTTGTTGCCTGGCAATTTTCGCGAATTAAGTTTTGACTTAAATCACGAGACGTCAGTCGAGTGATTTTGTCAAAATTTCATAAGCGAAAATTACCAAAAGGCAACAAACTTGAATGAAACCAGGAGAAAATTTTGCCGGTAAATAATTTTCTCTCGAATGATATTCGACAAGACTATTTCACGAGACAATTAATGCACCATATCGGCGAAATATAATCTTTATCTATTTGTTATTACCAGAAACTTTCGTGACGGATCTGTCATAATTTTGTCGCTCAGAAATCACGTCGCTAAGGATTTTGTCGGTAGGAAACGATGCGTTGCTATTATGACGTTAATATGACGTTTTATCAGTTAAAAACAGTCTAGTGAAATAGTCACCTTAATTTTTATTTCTGTAGCTTTCTATTGGTCAGAATCTCCTATGAATGAAATAATCAGTAGTAATTGCACAAGAGCTCTAAAATTATTGAATTTTTCCCGAGTGACACTTTGACAGTTTTAATTTCACGACCCGAAGGAGAGTGAAATTATGTCAAAGTGTCACGAGGACAAAAATTCTATATTAATTTTAGAGATCGAGTGCAATTTGTTGCGATTATTTCATGAATAAAACTATTCAAAACCAAAATTTTATTGTAATTTATTTATGTAAGTACAAATTAGTACAATTAAACACACAGTTGTTATAAATATTTGGCGGTTGAAAGTCATCACTTTTATAATTTTTAAAAGATTAATTGTCATTAATGTCACTGAATGTATTTTTTCATAGCAACGAAGGGCATCTGACGTAATATACTTGACGACGGGAAATTATCAAAAATTATCAGTTTAATTTTGATTTCTGTAGCTTTCTATTGGTCAGAATCTCCTATGAGTGAAATAATCAAGTTAATATCTACGGCATGTTAAACATGACGGCACGTGACTAAGAAGTCGCATCCGGATTGGTTTTAAGGCAAATGTCTGCTTTTGCACGTAAAAAGTGTACACAAATGTCTGCTTTTGCATCTAAAGCAAAATTTAAACTACGAATTATGCCACTCATGAATATAAGAGTCAGAAAATCGGATTTATATCAATGTTTACATAAGGAATCCATATACAGTGCGTCCATAAAGTAACGCATAAATTCGTTATTTCGCAAACCGGCGACTTTAAGGAAAAATACCGAAACAGGTCGATTTTTATTTTTAAATTACGATTTTTTGGCATATATTTCATACTAGTGACGTCATCCGTCTGGGCGTGATGACGTAATCGATGATTTTTTAAATGAGAATAGGGGTCATGTGATAGCTCATTTGAAAGAGTATTCAATTCTCTATCCAATAATATAAACATTAACATAATTATTTATACAGGGTGTTCAAAAAACATTTTTTAAATTAAAATAAGTGAGACAAAAAGAAGAATATATTATGTAATTCATTTAATTCAAAATACATTTTACTACTGTCAGTAAACAGAAAAAAAATTATTTGACAAATAAACATTGATTTTCGCTTAAACGAAATATTCAAACTGCCAAGAGGCCAGTGGGTGGCAGCTTTAACATTGAATTTAAGCGAAAAACAATATTTATTTTTCAAATAAACATTTTTTTCTTTTTCCCAAACATTTGACAACAGTAAAACGTATTTTGAATTTAATAAATTACATACATTCTTCTTTTTGTCTCAATTATTTTAATTAAAAAAATGTTTTTTTGAACACCTTCTATAAATAATTATGTTAATGTTTATATTATTGAAAAGAGAATTGAATACCCTTTCAAATGAGCTATCACATGACCCCTATTCTCATTTAAAAAAATCATCGATTACGTCATCACGCCCATATGGATGACGTCACTAGTATGATATACATGCCAAAAAATCGGAATTTAAAAATAAAAATCAACCTGTTTCGGAATTTTTTCTTAGTGTCGCCGGTTTACGAAATAATTAATTTATGCGTTACTTTATGGACGCACTGTATACTCACTTTAAAAAAAATGTAAAATGTCTGGTTTTGCTTTTATACGCAGAAGCTTTATTCTTTTTGCACATTTCGATAACTCAGAGGATTTTTTTTTATTTGTTTTTAAATACAATCTGTTAAATCACAAAAAAAAGTAACACTAAGCATTTTTGTTGAACGAACAAATGTGAGAGGAGTTTTAGTCCAATGACTATCAACTCCTAGTAGGTTTGTTACTAATAACTACACTAAATCACTTTCACTTAAAACCTTAAAACACTTTAAGACACTTATGTTCTAAATGGCAAGTCAAGAGGAGTTCTAATTTTCAGTCTATTTAGTTGTGTAGAGTTGTCCAACAAATTCACTGCTAATGCGTTGGGGTGCTTTTTCAGTCGTTTGAAATATTTATCACTGCATTTGATGATCATCTGCTTCACTGTCTCGATCTTCAAGTCCCTGTAAACGTCTGCATTTGGAATGAACCACGGTGCATTTGTGATAGCACGAAGAACCTTGGATTGAAACCGCTCCAGTATTGCTAGGTTGCTGTCTACTGCCAGTTCCCCACAGTTCAATCCCGTATGTCCAGATGGGCCGGATGATTGCTTTATACACTAATATTTTGTTGGATAGAGAGAAGGTGGATTTTCGGCCGAGTAACCAGTAGTGTTTTTTGTATTTTATTCCTAATTGCTTCCTCTTCGTCCAGATATGTGTTCTCCATGTTAGCCCCTTGTCAAGGTGTAATCCAAGATATTTTACAGTATCATTTTTAGTAATATTCTTGTTATGCATTAAGATATTCGGTGTTTCTTTGTGACATTTAGTGAATACTACGTTAACTGATTTTGCTTCGTTGATCTTTATCTTCCATTTCTTTCCATATTTCAACTAGATGTATGTTTTGTTGCAATATTTCAGCTGCCTGTATGGGATCTGGGTTTTTTACCAGAATTGCAGTGTCATCTGCGAATGTTGCGATTGTAGATTCTTCTCCAGTTGGGAAATCAGCTGTAAAGATTGTGTAGAGAATTGGCCCCAAGACACTGCCTTGCGGGACTTCAACATTTATGTTGTAAATTTCAGACACACTTTCTTCATATCTTGTGTAAAATACCCTTTCTTCGAGATATGATTTTAGTATTGTATATAGCGGCTGAGAGATTTCTTTCTTCAGTTTGAATAACAATCCTGGATGCCAGACCTTGTCAAATGCTTGACTTACATCCAGGAAAATGGCATTGCAATAGCTCTTTTCCTGGAAGGCTGTTTGTGTCTTTTCTACCACCCTATGCACTTGTTCAGTTGTGCCGTGGTTTTGGCGGAAACTGAACTGATGATTTGGTATAATATTGTTTGTCTGAATATCAATAATTAGTCTACTTGCAATGATTTTCTCTGCAACTTTGGACATAACTGGTAATAGGCTAATGGGTCGGTAGGATGTAATCTCATGTGGAGGTTTACCTGGTTTTGGAATCGGTATGATTTCTGCTAACTTCCATTGTGCAGAAAAGTAGCCTGTTCTTAGTATCGAGTTAATGATCTGTGTTAAACTTACTATTCCTTTTCTAGGTAGGTTATTTAATATGTTGGCCGTTATCAGATCATGTCCAGGCGACTTCTTTTTATTGAGGTTTTTTATTAGACCTTTTACTTCATTAGGAGTTGCCCATTTGGGTGGTAGATTCATTTGATTAGGACTATCTAAATATTCATAGATGTCGTCATCTTCATTGGCTCTCTTTGTTAGTGGCTGAAATACCTTTTCTAGATGTTTTGCGAAAGCGTCTGCTTTTTCCTGATCTGTTTTTAACCATTTTAAATCTTCTGTTCTGATAGGTGGAATTTGGTTTCGTGGCCGCTTTAGCTTATTTGTGGCCGTCCATAATGAGTAATCGGTGTCTGAATTAGGTGTCAGATTTTCTAGGTAATTTTCCAACTCAGAGGATAGGAAACGATATTATTAAATCGTCTCCGTTAAGGCCATCAAAAGAGATGGCGCCTCTGTAAGCTGCCACTAGAGTGGCGAAGTTTTTGGAGACGTTATGAGAGCCTTCAGTGATTTAATTTGTAGTACCAGCTCGAGTGACTGATGATGAGAAGACCCAGAAATATCGATAAATCACTTTATTGGTACCTGTTAAAACGCGGACGGTTTGACTAATTTGTACTTCAATGCCATGTATAATGGAGTTTTAATTCATAAAAGCAATAGCAGCCTTTGCTAGAAACTTTATTCTTTTCGGACATTTCGATATCTGTTACGGCATTATTAAATCGTCTCCGTTACGGCCATCAAAAGAGATGGCGCCTCTGTAAGCTGCCACTAGAGTGGCGAAGTTTTTGGAGGCGTTATGAGAGCCTTCCGTGATTTAATTTGTAGTAACAGCTCGAGTGACTGATGACGGGGAGACCCAGAAATATCGATATATCACTCTATTCGTACCTGTTAAATCGCGGAAGGTTTGACTAATTTGTGCTCCAATGCCATGTACAATGGCGTTTTAATTCACACACACACACACACACACACACACACACACACACATATATATATATATATATATATATATATATATATATATATATTGTACAAATATTTTCGACCGTACTGTGTTAAATAGTGATTTTTTGAATAACGGCAATTCGGTCAGATGAAATAAAACTCTATTTGTTCTAGGTCTCAATATTTCGTCACTATTTGGTGACTTCTTCAGGAGAAAAAATTTTTCAATATTAGACACCATTCTATTAACATAAAATATATTGCAGTTACCATAACTCCCAAATATATGTCAAAATAACATCAGTCATTTCTCAAGTCAATGTTCAATATAATATGTTAAACGAATTTAAATTATCACTCTTATAGTTGTAAGTAATGAAATGTTTTGTCTTTTGTCCATATCTAATCTTAATAAATTTACAGTTTTCTCCTGAAGAAGTCACCAAATAGTGACGAAATATTGAGACCTAGAACAAATATATATATATATATATATATATATATATATATATATATATATATATATATATATATATACAGTATTTTTTTTATATCTTATCGACCGTTTAGTTAGTAAAAAAGGTGTTTTATATCAGGTTTTGCGGTCAAAATTAAAAACGATTCTATTTTCTCGAAAACTCTATATTTCGCCAATGGTTATTGGCTTCTTCAGGAGTACACTAAAATTTTAATTAGAAACAATTAATAATTAAAAAATACTTACAAAAAAAAATCAAAACTTACAGAGCGGAATCGTTAAACTACATGCCAACACATTATATGATTAATTTTGGAAACTATTGACTATTTTTCTGGATGTTATTGATTAAATTTATTAGAGGTATTTTTTGACATTATTTTGAAAATTATTTTTGATGTTACTTTGAAGTTTTTAGAATATTGCAATATATGTTACTAAGGTTACTCGTGTCAGTTTTATAGTTAATAGAATTTTGACTTAGATTAATATGACACATCTCGAGAAACAGCCTATCTTTGTAATTTGTTAATGATTCTAATATTTTTACGTTTTCATAATCAAACTGGTGGCCTGTTTGTATAAAATTTCGACAACAGTTTTTATATATATACAGTGCTAGTCAAAAGTCCGTACCCCCCCTCGTATCTTTTGAACGGTTATACCTATAATAGTGAAATTTGGAGGGAGGAAATAAACGTACGTAAGCTTCTTAACTAGTTATGACAGGTGACTTAATACTGACAGGTGACGTTACAGAGCCACTGTGACCGATAATTTTAAATGGGACCTTATGGCAAGTGATACCTCGTTTGAACGGTATTTAAAATACCTATTCAGTCATACTAATTTTTTTGGGTTTAAGTCAATTTTGATTTTGGTGAATACAATAAATAAATATAATATTGTAGTTTCGAATTTAATTAATAAAAATTCAAATGTCCGCCTATGGATTTTTTGTCAAAAAAGTTGACGTTTTTTAATTCTCTAGTAGTTTTTACGTCAACGTCAACCTGTTTGACAAGTAATCATAGGGGGAATTTTGAATTTTTATTAATTAAATGCGAAACTACAATTTTATATTTATTTCATTTGTACATCAAAATTAGCTTAAACTCAAACAAAACTAGCATGACTGAATAGGTATTTTCAATACCTTTCAAACGAGGTATCACTTGCCATAAGGTCCCATTTAAAATTATCGGTCACAGTGGCTCTGTAACGTCATCTGTCACTATTACGTCACCTGTCATGACTAGTTAAGGAGCTTACGTCCGTTTATTTCCTCCCTCCAAATTTCACCATTATAGGTTTAATCGTTCAAAAGATACGAGGGGGGTACGGACTTTTCACTAGCACTGTATATATATATATACAGGGTGTAACGAAAATACAGGTCATAAATTTAATCGCATATTCTGGCACCAAAAATAGTTTGATTGAACCTAACTTACCTTAGTACAAATGTGCATATAAAAAAAGTTACAACCCTTTGAAATTACAAAATGAAAATCGATTTTTTCCAATATATCGAAAACTATTAAAGATTTTTTATTGAAAATGGACATATGGCATTCTTATGACAGTAGCATCTTAACAAAAAATTATAGTGAAATTTGGACACCATATAAAAATTTTATGGGGGTTTAGTTCCTTTAAACCCCCCCCCCCCCCCAAACTTTTGTGTACGTTCCAATTAAATTATTATTGTAGTACCATTACTTAAACACAATATTTTTAAAACTTTTTTGGCTCTTAGTGTTGGATTTTTGCAACACCAAGGAAATAATTTTACACTGGTTTTACACTTCTGAAGCTAGGAATAACTAAAGACACTTTTCACAACTAATATTTTATTACAATAACACAAACTTTTGGTATTAAAGTAATTTTTGTGTGGGATCGGACACACGCCCTACTTTCCCGTTTTTTATTATCTTATTATTCTATATAACAACACCTTGGCAACGAACTTTTTTTTTGAATATTGCGCCTTTGTGTACACTTTGAATTATAGAACATAAAAACATAGAAACATCTTTGTGAAGTGTACACAAGGCGCAAACCACTAAATAAAATATTGAAACAAAATATAGTTTTACTAAATATTAATGTTGGGAATTTATTTCTCCAACATGCTGGGGGGCCTTGGTTTTGATACCAAAACAATATATTCCACCCCTTTTTTTTACACATTTTTTAAAGAATTTATTGCTTATATAAGTATAAAACTTTTACAAAGTTTTAAATTTAAATAGAAATAGTTATAAAGTTAAATTTTATTTATTATTATAAATTGAAAAAAAAAAAAAAAAATAATTTAAATTTGTTCATCGTTAATTGGAAGAACAGCAATTTTTGTGACAGAACGTAAGTATGTTCCCTTTTTAGTTTTTACTTCCACCACTCTTACCTTTCCGTCTTTACCAGGAATAACTTTATTAATCCTTGCTATAGGCCACCCAAAAGAAGAAACATTGTCCTCCTTTACAAGCACAAGCATGCCTTCTTGTAAATTTGGCAACGATTTTCTCCATTTAGGTCTGTTTTGAAGTTGTGTTAGATAATCTTGGTACCACCTTTGCCAAAAATGCTGCTGCATTTGAACACACAACCTCCAAAATTTTAATCTATTTTCAGGAATCTCAGTTAAATTAGTTTCAGGGAAAGTTGTCAAAGGAGCACCTATTAGAAAATGACCTAGGGTCAAATATTCTAAGTCAGAGGAATCATTATTAATTGCCATAAGAGGCCTTGAATTTAATATTCCTTCAACTTGAGTAATCAAAGTATTAAACTCCTCATATGTTAAAATATTATTTCCCATCACCCTTTTTATATGATATTTAGCACTCTTCACCCCGGCCTCCCATAGACCCCCAAATACTGGAGAATAACTTGGGATGAAGCAAAATTCAATTTTATCATCAAGGCAAAAGTTGTTTAACTTAATGTTGTCGTTTAGAAGTTTTTGAAGTTGATTATTTGCTCCCTTGAATGTGGCACCATTGTCACAAAAGATCTTGGATGGTTTACCCCTTCTAGAAATGAATCTTTTTAATGAAGCTAAAAAAGTATCTGTTGTTAGATCAGAGAGTAACTCCATATGAATTGCCTTCACAGAAAAGCAAACAAACAATGCTATATATGCCTTTGTCGTTATAGACTTTCTAATCCGTGACTGTTTAATTTGGAAGGGACCACAGAAGTCTATACCAACATTCTGAAAGACCCTCGATGAACGTACCCTTTGTTCAGGAAGAGATCCCATTAACTGTTCACTGCACTTGGCCTTACATTTAAAACAGGTTACGCATTTGTGCAAAATCCTTTTAATTTCTTTAGTGGCACTAATAATCCAAAAATTTTGATTTAATGAACTTAAAACTTGTTTCGGACCTGCATGTAAAAGTCTTAAGTGCTCTCTGTGAATCAAAAGATCAGTGATATGATTGTTTTTGGGAACGATCAAAGGATGTTTTTTATTAAAAGAAATATCTGAGTTCTCCAGTCTACCACCAACTCTTAACAGTCCCTGAGAGTCCAAGAAAGAATATAAAGAATTTAAATTAGACTTAATTGCTGTGTTGTTGGTTAGACATTTTATTTCCTCAGAAAAATGAAAACTTTGTTCATACTTAATAATGGTTTTAAGGCTATTTTCTAGTTCTACAACTGTTAAACTTCCAGTAATCTTTTTATTTTTATTTTTTATATTATTTACAAATCGTAGGCAATAAGCCACTATTTTTTGAAGTTTTGTTAAGCTAGAGAATTTTATGAAGAAAGATTCTGGTTTGACCTTAGCTAAAGTGACAACTTTATATTCAGGCAAATGGTCTGGAGTAGAAAATGGAATTTCAAAGTGCAAGAATTCAATATTTGAAAGAATTTCAGGACCATTAAACCAAAGATTGTTTGAATTAATTTCATGAGGTTCAAGTCCACGAGAAAGACAATCTGCTGGATTTTCCTTAGTGTTTATATACAACCATTTAAATTCGGATGTCATTTCTTGAATTTTAATAATTCTATTGGCAACATAGGGATTCAATTTCAAAGGTTCGGATTTTATCCAAGCTAAGACAATGTTTGAATCTGAATATAAAAATACCTTACTGACTTTATCTTTTAACAGTTCAAAAACCTTGTGAGATAGTTTTGAAAGCAACAAAGCACTGTTCAGTTCAAGTCTTGGCATAGTTAGTTTTTTGTTTATAGGAACAATCCTAGATTTGGAACAAATCAAATTTACATGTACTTTATTTTCAAAAATAGTCCTCGCATAAATAACAGCTCCATATGCAATCAAGGAGGAGTCACAAAAGCCAACTATTTCAATATGAAGAGCACCAGTAAAGTTTAAATTTCTTTGGACAGTCACTGTGGGCATGCTCATTAAGCTTTCAACAAAATTTTTCCAAGTGTCAAGTAACTCACTGGAAATTATAGCATCCCATTTGACCTTACTTAACCAAAGTTTTTGCATAATTACCTTAGCAGCTACTAAAACTGGGCCCACTAATCCCAAAGGATCATAAAATTTGGAAACAAAACTGAGAATCTGTCTTTTAGTTACACATTCATTTATATCAACTTTTGGACAACTAAATTTAAAATTATCTGTTTTTGTATCATAAGTCAATCCCAGAGTCTTTACCGTTAAATCGTTTTTGCTGATGTTAATTTCATCAAAATTTTGTTTATTTTTAGGAATATCATTTAAAATTTGTAAATTATTTGAGCACCATTTGTGCAACTCGAAGGACCTTAATTTGAGCAGCGAGATAAGTTCATTTTTTAGTTTTATCGTTTCTTCGATTGTGTCACACCCACACAAAATATCATCAACGTAGGTGTTATTAAGAAGAGCTTTAGAAGCCAAAGGATAGCGTTTACCTTCAGTTCGGGCTAATTCTACCAAACATCTGGTAGCTAAAAAGGAAGAACTTCTTAAACCATATGTTACAGTTTGAAGTTGAATACATTGTAAACTGCCATTTTTCTCTCGCCACAAAATATTTTGTAACTGGCAATGGTCTGGATGTACCAAAACCATTCTATACATTTGTTTAATATCTGTCAAAAGGACGTAATTATATTTTCTAAAAAGAACAAGAATATCGAAGAGCTCATTTTGAACTACAGCACCATTATAGAGATAATCATTGATGCATTTTTTCTTTTTTGATTTCATGCTGCCATCAAAGACTACTCTTAATTTTGTTGTTTTTTTGTCTTCACGTATCACTGGATGGTGAGCCATGAAGTATAAAGAACCACTATTTAAGTCATATGTACTAAGACTTACTATTTTTGCATGCTTTAGAGCTAAATATTCATCAATAAAACTTTTGTATTGAGAGTACAGCTCAGGATTGACTTTAAATCTTTTTTCTAGATTTTCAAAGCGTTTTAATGCTACAGAAAATGAATCTCCTAAATCCAAATCAGGTAGATTTTGTTTTAATGGTAATTTAACTTGGTATTTATTATTTATTACTTGCAAAGAATTTTCAAAATTAATCTCACAAGCTTCCTGCTCTGTCGAATATTCCGGAAAAATTTCTGGAACCTTCTCGGTTTCCCAAAATTGAGAAACAATATTTTCTAAATTATTTTTCATGCTTAAATGAAAAGCAGAAAAATTACAAATTTGTAGTGATGGAGCAGAACCACTAACTATGAACCCAAATAGAGTATTTTGTAATATAATCTGGTCTACTTGTATTTTATCGGAGAGCAAAATATGAAATGAAATATTTGCCCCAAACAATATATCAATTGTGCCAGATTTATTGAAGTCATCATCAGACAATTTAATATTTTTAGGAATATTTAAATTTGAAACATTGAAATTTGTTTGTGGTATATCACTAGTAATTTTATCAACCACAGAACATTTTATATTTGTGCTATAATCAAACACACATGACTCAATTTTTAAATTTACAGCCTTTTGCACATTGGTAATATTCTCAGAAATACCTAAGATATTGACATTATTATTAAATGTTTTTAAGTTTAATTTACTTACCAATCTACTTGTTACTAATGATATTTGAGATCCTGTATCCAGGAGACCTCTGGCAGTGATATAATCACCCCTTTTTGTTCTAATTTTTACCTTCACTGTTGGTAACAGAACATTATTAATGTTTTCATTTATTGAACCAAATGTAGTCACCCTATCGTCTGCATTACCACTGTTACCCTGTCCAGTGCTGTCTAATGGAGTTTGTCTGTCCACATGCAGAAGAGAATTATGTTCTTTTCGACAAACTGAACACCTGAAACTCATTTTACACCTACCAGGATGATTATTCAAACAAATTCGACAAGCCTTATGACTGTCTATAAAAGACACTCTATCATTTACTGAAACAGATTTGAAACTGGAACAATTATAAATTTTATGGCCTGAGGATGAACAAAAGCTACACCTGGTTTCTAATTTGACTTTACTTGTAGCCAAGTGAGTTTTTTGATACCTTTCTTTGTTAGTGCTACATTTTTTATCTGGAGTGGTTACAGTTTCTAAAGCTGTAGCCCTATTTTCAATATAAGATAAGAAATCTTTTAAATTTGTCAATTTTGAGTTGTCCCTATCAATTTGAAATGATCTATTAGTATAGTGATCTAGTTTTTTAGTTAAAATGCAAATAAGGATCATATCCCAACTTTCTACGGGTTGCTTTAAGTTTTTTAGTGCACCTAACTGCTGTCTCACTTTACTAATGAACTCACGTAAGGCGGTGGAAGTTCCTTTTTGAATGGAAGGAATGTCAAGTAGTGAATAAATGTGAGAATTTATTAATATTGTTTCATTGTTATAACGGTTATCTAACATTCTCAATGCATCATTATAAGAGTCATTTGTTAGAGGTAGATCATTTATTAGGCTTCTTGCCTCTCCTTCCAAATGATTCTTTAAATGAAAAAGTTTTTCAACATTTTGCAGTGACTTATTTCTATCAAAAACAGCTAGAAATAAATCTATAAAAGGTCTATAACTTGTTAAATCTTTGCCGTCATAACAAGGAATTTCTATTCGTGGAATATTTGAAGAATAAAAAGAATTATTTACATCTTGTGGATTAGTACTTACGCTCTGTATTACTGTTTTTGAGAGTTGACTATTAATTTTAGCTAATGTGTCAAAGTATTCCTCTCTAATATTATCAATGGAATCTGCATACCCCTGTTCACAACATAAAATTTCACAATGAAGATCTTGAAGTTTATTAAAATTTTCTATTAGTAAGTCTTTCCTAGTTTGTAATTGATTAATTATTAATTCAGAAATTTCTTTGTCCAAATGTTTTTCAACAAACCTTGTAATAGTTTTAATAGACTGAATTTCTTGAGATTTTTTAGTTTTTAGCATTTCAATATCCTTTTTAGCGGGCATTTTTTTTTTATATGAATCTACCTAAAACTTAAAAGGTAAAAAAAACTATTTTAAATATCAAAATAACAAAAATGTTGACGATTATTTACAAACCAAAACACAAACAGTCAATTTATTTAATTTTGTATTCACTGTCAATGTCAGTTTTCTGTCACTTCATATATGATCGATTTCATAAAACATCGATTATTTCTCTCGATCGCTTGATAACCATTCGACGTCGGTCGTTCGCCCTCTTTTACATAGATGGCGCTATTGTATGAGCTTGACGTTTTACAAAATTAATTTTTTAATGATTTTTCTTTTTTGTAATTTCTTTTCTAATAATTTCTTTTTTGTTCAATAATTTCTTCTTTTTTTTTTTATTAGGTGTGTTTCTTACCTTCTGGAAATTGAGTAATTCCTAGCTTCTTTTTATATCCGGCTCGAAGGACCAAACTTGATGTTGGATTTTTGCAACACCAAGGAAATAATTTTACACTGGTTTTACACTTCTGAAGCTAGGAATAACTAAAGACACTTTTCACAACTAATATTTTATTACAATAACACAAACTTTTGGTATTAAAGTAATTTTTGTGTGGGATCGGACACACGCCCTACTTTCCCGTTTTTTATTATCTTATTATTCTATATAACAACACCTTGGCAACGAACTTTTTTTTTGAATATTGCGCCTTTGTGTACACTTTGAATTATAGAACATAAAAACATAGAAACATCTTTGTGAAGTGTACACAAGGCGCAAACCACTAAATAAAATATTGAAACAAAATATAGTTTTACTAAATATTAATGTTGGGAATTTATTTCTCCAACACTTAGTACTTTTTCGAAAATTCAGTTTTTATCGAGATATTTTGAATATTTGTCAAATCAACCACATATTTGTATATGGTTAAGTACGATTATGGAGACTTGGTAATATTATGAAAATTTATGTATGATTTACATTTTTAGGTATATTTTGAACCGTATTAAAAAAGAAGTCATATCTCGATAAAAGTTGCCTTCTCAAAAAAATACAAAGAGGCAAAAAAGTTTTAAAAACATTTTGTTTAACTAATGGCATCCCAGTAATAGTTCAATTGAAGCATACACAAACATTTGGAGGGTTTAAAGGAACAAAACCTCCATAAAATTTTTATGTAAACATATTAAAAAAGAAGCCACAACTCGATAAAAAATGCCTTATCGAAAAAATACTAAGAGCCAAAAAAGTTTTAAAAATATTGAATTTAACTAATGGTACCACAATAATAATTTAATTGGAACGTACAGAAAAGTTTGGGAGGGTTAAAGGGAACAAAATCCCCAGAAAATTTTTATGGGAAGCACAAATTTCACTATAATTTTTCTTTAAGATGCTCCTGGCATAAGAATGCCACATATCCATTTTCAATAAAAAATCTCTAATAGTTTTCGATATATTCGAAAAAATCGATTTTCATTTTGTAACTTCAAAGGGCTATAACTTTTTTTATGTGCATATTTGTACCAAGGTAAGTTAGGTTCATTCGAACTATTTTTGGTCCCAGAATATGTGATTTAATTTATGACCTGTATTTTTGTTACACCCTGTATATTATTACAATTTTTACTACTTATTATTGTAATAATTATTTATAATGATTTATATATCATTTTTACTTCATTTTATTTATTTTATTGTATTTTATTTGTATTTTAAATTATTAATCTAATTTTAATTCCTTTTTATTTTTTTATTATTTTTTTATTTAATATTATAATGATTGTTTTATTAAAATTTCATTTTATTGATTTTTTGATTTTTATTGAACTGTATTGAATCTATTGGGCGCATTCTATTAAGAAATTAATGTACCTACCAAGAATCACTCACCTTCCTCCAGCTCAGTTGCATTTTAATACTTACAAGCATGTAGATTCCTTCTCTTTGGGGCGTAGGAATTGAAATTTGTGCTAATAGGTGGACAAAATTGTGCTAGATTAAAATTCAGACAAACACATTGGAAGAAGAACACAATTTTGATGAAAAATTTTAACAAATATATTGAAATAAAAGAAAAAAAAAGGCTTTATGCAACATCAAATAAGGTAAATGTTAAATGTTAATGTTAAATGTAATAGCTAAGTGTTAAATTTTTAATACTAGCATATCTCTATAAAGGCCGCGTCCCACCATCAAATAATTTGATCAAACTGGTTTGAGCAAACTGAAAGTGACAGTTAGTGACGTCACATCCTGGGTGTTCATTGTGGATAATAATGAAAAATTTTAATTTTAAATAAAGTACAAACAAGTTAGACAACTCAATACAAAAAATTTGATCAAACTAGACTCATAGTGAGAGCACAGATTTTTAGAATTTCAAAAAAACTGCAATTGTGACGTCACTTTGACGTACTTACGGAGTTTGCTCAAACTGTTTGATCAAATTATTTGATGGTGAGACGCGGCCTTAACACATATTTTGGTTTATATATAGTTTTATTCGCCATGTGATGGAATAAGAAAACAAAATGAAAGGTCATTGACTCCAAAGTTTATGGTTATGATAATATAAACCAACATATGCAATTATGGATATTTCTCTCAAAATAATTGTTTTACCAAAGCGGTAAATGATATTAAACTTTCAAAAATTTTATATTGATCATGCATGCTTTTATAGTCAAATTTTTAATTGAACATGATATCATGTGAAAATAGTTTTTTATAACGTCACCTGACAATAATCCATCGAAGCCAGATTTAGCTTCCAACTCATTCAGATGCTGGTTTTCTGTTGAAGTTTCGCTTCTCCCAAGTCCAGGCAGGTTACAACATCATTTTGGTGACTTAATTAAAGTCCCATTTGTTTTAAAACAGTTTCCAACTGAAGATTGACAATGAAAGTCTATATTGTGACTAGTTTTACGACGACATTATTCGAATTTTCTAAATTTTTACTAAATCTTTGGGAATAGCTTCAAAAAGCGACTGTCCCCTTTGAATAGCTAGTACCTTCTGCTAAAATTCAATTTTTTCAGCTTGGCGTCCTTTTACAGCCAATCACATTTAAACAAATTTAATAATTCATGCTTTGGAAATTTAAATGGACCAATAAAATAATTTTGAAAATTATGACATTTAGTCAAAATGGTCTTTTTGATCTAAAATTTGGAAATATTTGCCTAAATGGTGATTTTATTCTCTTATCTGAGTAAAATTGAATTAAAGAATTAAATTCACTGAACTATCTAGATTTTTTTATATAATTTGCATATCTGAGGATACTCCCAATAAATTCTTATAGCCACTTTATGCGAACACTGTCCGTACACTTTCTATACCTTTTATCACTACCTCTACAAATTAAAGTCCAAATATTTTCACTATTAATACATATAAAGTACTGAAATAACTTTCAAATTATTCAGAAATAAATTACCAATTGAGACTGCATTAGCCATATCTCAGAAAATTATTTTTCTTCGTTAAAATTGATATCGAGTTCTGACATTCCCCAAATCTACAACTTCAATGAACTATTTTCAACATTTTTGGTCAAATTTACATTAATAAAATCTAAAATTGGTCTAACCATTATTCTCAATTTTTAGATTGGAGCCTCTTCTAAGATACTTTCATAAATTTATAAACTTAACCAAATCATGGAGAACGTATCACATCAACGAACTTTCTCTCTAAGTGACTTCTAGAAAAATGTAATTTTTTCATGATTATTAAACAGAAACAAGGTCATCATGGAACAAATTTGTAAGTAATTCTTTGGTAAGACTAAATTTCAAACTATTGTATGTTTAGCAACAAATTCATACATTAGATGCCCTTTAAATAGCTTCCTTTATATAGTATGGTCTAATTCAAACTTTCTTGTTACTTAAACTGTATAGCTCTAAATAAATTCATCCTATAACTATTAATTCAATGTATAGTGCAATTTTAACTCTCTTTAATACTCTCATTCTATTCAACCCTCCAAATCAATCACGCTTTTCGAACACCACCTGTATTAAGATACTTACTTGACTGCTTTGGGCAGTACAAAATCATTAAATTAATTATTATTTAACATATTCTATCAATTGGGTATCTTAAAATCATGACAATATATATATATATATATATATATATATATATATATATATATATATATATATATATATATATATATAAAATGATGTTGGATAATCGAGTACAAATATAAAAATAAATAAGCAAAATCATTGGCTAATACTCGTAAAGTGAATGTGAATTTAGTTGGAAATATATAAAATGATGAAGGGTCATCATTCCATATATATATATATATATATATATATATATACATATCCTACTATCAATTTGGCATCGATACATTATGCATTTACCATCGATTTGGCATCGTCTTGCAAAGTGGCATCTGTATATCGATGCCACTTTACACTACCTTAATAACTTTTTTTCTGCACTTGTTACCAGAAGTCTAATCAACTCGGTAGTTAGAGATTTGATTTCTTGATGTTACTTTAATATATCAGCTTCCTTTGTTTATCCCTTACTAAGTTATATAAGTTTATTCCATAAAATGTTTGAGTCCAAAATGATGGTACAGTGAAAATATTATATACATTTAGTTCAGTGTTTTACCGTTTTGTCGCTGCCGCTATATACATGAAAACGTATATCCCACTTTCATTATCAATCATTTTGGCATCAGAAATTTGGCATCACTGTTGAATATAATATTATCCACACCGAATAATAGGCAATTTGAGAATGTACATATTATTTTCATCAACAAATCATTCTGGCATCATGTTGTTTTCAACCAATTTTGAAAAAATGTGAAAACTTTGTATTATCCACGTCCGTCTGTCCGTCCGTCTGTCTGTAATCACAACTCCTCAGTCAACATACCAGCTAGAATGACAAATGAGGTGTCAACTGAAAGCTGATAATCCAAGGATGGTACTAAAGGTGAGATATTTGACCTTGGCGGCCTGTTTGTCGGTCTGTCCGACCGCGAATATAACTCCTCCATCATTATACCAGGTAGAATGACAAATGAGGTGTCAAATGAAAGCTTATAATCCAAGGATGGTACTAAAGGTGAGATATTTGACCTAGGCTGTCTTTCCGTCGGTCCGTACGACCGCGCATATAACTCCTTCGTCATTATACCAGGTAGAATGAAAAATAAGGTGTCAAATGAAAGCTTATAATCCAAGGATGGTACTAAAGTTGACATATTTGACTTAGGCGGTCTGTGCGTCGGTCCCTCCGACCGCGAATATAACTCCTCCATTATTATATCAGCTTGAATGATAAATGAGGTGTCAAATAAAAGCTTATAATCCAAGGATGGTACTAAATGTGAGATATTTGACCTAGGCTGTCTTTCCGTCGGTCCGTACTACCGCGAATATAACTTCTCCGTCATTATACCAGGTAGAATGACAAATGAGATGTCAAATGAAAGCTTATAATCCAAGAATGGTACTAAAGGTGAGATATTTGACCTAGGCTGTCTTTGTGTCGGTCCGTACGACCGCGAATATAACTTCTCCGTCATTATACCAGGTAGAATGACAAATGAGGTGTCAAATGAAAGCTGATAATCCAACGATGGTACTAAAGGTGAGATATTTGACCCAGGCTGTCCTTCCGTCGGTCCGTACGACCGGGAATATAACTCCTCCGTCATTATACCAGGTAGAATGACAAATGAGGTGTCAAATGAAAGCTGATAATCCAACGATGGTACTAAAGGTGAGATATTTGACCTAGGCTGTCTTTCCGTCGGTTCGTACGACCACGAATATAACTCCTCCATCATTATACCAGCTTGAATGATAAATGAGGTGTCAAATGAAAGCTTATGATCCAAGGATGGTACTAAAGGTGAGATATTTGACCTAGGCTGTCTTTCCGTCGGTCCGTACGACCGCGAATATAACTTCTTTGTCATTATACCAGGTAAAATGACAAATGAGGTGTCAAATGAAAGCTGATAATCCAAGGATGGTACTAAAGCTGAGATATTTGACCTAGGCGGTCTGTCCGTCGGTCCGTACGACCGGGAATATAACTCCTCCGTCATTATACCAGGTAGAATGACAAATGAGGTGTCAAATGAAAGCTGATAATCCAAGGATGGTACTAAAGGTGAGATATTTGACCTTGGCGGTCTGTCCGTCGGTCTGTCCGACCGCGAATATAACTCCTCGATCATTATACCAGGTAGAATGACAAATGAGGTGTCAAATGAAAGCTTATAATCCAAGGATGGTACTAAAGGTGACATATTTGACTTAGGCGGTCTGTGCGTCGGCCCCTCCGACCGCGAATATAACTCCTCCATTATTATACCAGCTTGAATGATAAATGAGGTGTCAAATAAAAGATTATAATCCAAGGATGGTACTAAAGGTGAGATATTTGACCTAGGCTGTCTTTCCGTCGGCCCGTACGACCGCGAATATAACTTCTCCGTCATTATACCAGGAAGAATGACAAATGAGGTGTCAAATGAAAGCTGATAATCCAAAAATTGTACTAAATGTGAGATATTTGACCTAGGCTGTCTGTCCGTCGGTCCGTACGACCGCGAATATAACTCCTCGATCATTATACCAGGTGGAATGACATTTGAGGTGTCAAATGAAAGCTTATAATCCAAGGATGGTACTAAAGGTGAGAAATTTGACATAGGCTGTCTGTCCGTCCGACCGCGAATATAACTTCTCCGTCATTATACCAGGTAGAATGACAAATGAGGTGTCAAATGAAAGCTGATAATCCAAGGATGGTACTAAAGGTAAGATATTTGACCTTGGCGGTCTGTCCGTCGGTCTGTCCGACCGCGAATGTAACTCCTCGATCATTATACCAGGTAGAATGACAAATGAGGTGTCAAATGAAAGCTTATAATCCAAGGATGGTACTAAAGGTGAGATATTTGACCCAGGCTGTCCTTCCGTCGGTCCGTACGACAGGGAATATAACTCCTCCGTCATTATACCAGGTAGAATGACAAATGAGGTGTCAAATGAAAGCTGATAATCCAAGGATGGTACTAAAGGTGAGATATTTGACCTTGGCGGTCTGTCCGTCGGTCTGTCCGACCGCGAATATAACTTCTCGATCATTATACCAGGTAGAATGACAAATGAGGTGTCAAATGAAAGCTTATAATCCAAGGATGGTACTAAAGGGGAGATATTTGACCTAGGCTGTCTTTCCGTCGGTTCGTACGACCGCGAATATAACTCCTCCATCATTATACCAGCTAGAAGGATAAATGAGGTGTCAAATGAAAGCTTATAATCCAAGGATGGTACTAAAGGTGAGATATTTGACCTAGGCAATCTTTCTGTCGGTTCGTACGACCGCCAATATAACTCCTCCGCCATTATACCGGGTAGAATTACAAATGAGGTGACAAATGTCAAAGTTTCGTAAAAATGACTCAAAATTAGTAAATTCGTATATCAATCCACGCAAAGTTACACGTAAAATTCAAATATCGTCTTCCAGTTCTACCTTCGATTACTTTGGGTGAAAACCTAGGACTTACGAAGTCCAATTACTTGTTTTGTTTAAAAATAAGGCATATCATAGACATGCCTTATGCATCATAGAAGACAATGACACAGAAAAATCAAAACACAGCAGCATGTCAAAAAGGCCTTAGTTATGTATCTTCAGTCCTGTTAGTCCAATCGTGATGTATAGCACCTCAAATGATAGGATTTGACAAACAGAATACAATGACATAGAAAAATCAAATACAACAGCATGTCAAAAGGGCCTTAGTAGCGTATCTTCGGTCCTATTAGTCCAATCGTGACGTACAGCATCTTAAATAATAGGACTTGACCAATAGAATCAAATTTGACACAAACAAATCAAATACAGCAACAAGTCAAAAGGGCCTTTGTTATGTATCTTCGGTCCTATTGGTCCAATCGTGACATACAGCAACTCAAATGATAGGGTTTAACGAACAGAATTCAATGACACAGAATAATCAAATACAGCAACATGCCAAAAGGGCCTTATTTACGTATCTTCGCTCCTATTGGTCCAATCGTGGAGTACAGCACCTCAAATAACTGGATTTGTCAAATAGAATACAATGACATAGAAAAATCAAATACAGCAGCATGTCAAAAGGGCCTTAGTCTTGTATCTACGGTCCGATTGGTCCAATCGTGATGTACAGCACCTCAAATAATAGTATTTGACAAATAATATAAAATGGCACAGAAAAATCAAATACAGCAACATGATAAAAGGGCCTTAGTCATGCAGCTTCGCTACAATTGATCCAATCGTGACGTACAGCGCCTCAAACGATGGGATTTAACGGGCAGAATACGACTGTAGACAAATCAAAATGGCGGCATGTAATAGCACCTTAAAATTGTAGAAATAAAATGGATTAACGCACAGAGGTGTATGACATATTATGTGACAGTATTTAACAAATTGAATACGATTACATACGTCCAGTTTTTGACAAGTGACTTCTCTACATGATAAACGCGAAAAGGCTCCGTTCGTTCACTGTTCGACATAGGCCTCCCGTTCACTGCATATATCCACTGCTTCCTGAAGCCGTGACATAAGAGGATAGAATTTAACGAATTAAACGACAAAGAAGACTAAACAAGGCAGCGTGCGGGAAAAACAGGACCATCCTTTGTATACTCCACAGGAAAGCATTATATATTCAACGTTAGAACTATGTTATAGTATAAGGGTATATATTTTTAAATGATAAATATATTTTTTTATTTAGTACATTCCGTACGTTTTTTAAACATGATCAGGAGAATTTGTTGCCTGAAGTCTATAAAAGAATTTCCTAACAATCCTTGTGTTATGGATTATTTTTGAGAATGTGTTTAAAAGGTAGCTTACATGCTTATTGTTCAATGGTCTTATCAGTTTTAAGCGCTTGTCTTTATGTAGGGCTATTAATTGTGATTTCAACCATTCTTGCGGGACAATGCCTTTTCAGTAAATGAAGTGAATATTGTTATACATTTAATTTTTTCCTCAATTAATGGGATGCCCCCTACTGGTGTTTGGTCTCAGCTTACAGCTTTTCCCCATTGAAGCTATTTTATAACTAATTATAATTAGGGGTACGGAATTTTCGCAAATAAAAAACATGAATTTCGCATTTACTTTTTTTATAATTACAAAATTTCGCATTTATTTTTAACTACGAGTAATACAACAGAAAACATTAATTAAAAGCTAACATAGTTGTAATTTCGACATTCGACTCTTTAAGAGCTGTTCTTCGATCTGTCACTACAATATTATATGTGCTGAAGAATCGTTCTGCGTCTACGCTGTTCGTTGGACTCCAAATGCTCTGTAATGCAGATTCACACTTCCAAAAAATTACCATATAGTTACCAACAGGTCATCTGAGCCCAACGGACACACAAAAGAAATGCGTATAAAAACATGAAAATTTCTTAAAAGTAATATGTAAACGTAAAAATTTTGATAGTATGTCAATTCGACATCACTCAAAAAAATGTCGTTGGACTACTATAATAAATATATAATATAATACTACTATAATTTAAAAAAAAAATGTATAAAAAATTTTTATTATATATATATATATATATATATATATATATATATATATAATTTTCATTTAATTTTAACAATTCTCATTTTAATGACCACCTATTTGAAATATCCTCAATAAGTTGTAAGTACATATAATTTTATATACATATTTTCATATTGTTTCACATATATAATATAATTGTAGCACCCTGACGATGTTCATAATCATGAACGAAAGCTCGGAATAAAGACTTAAAAGAGTACACTTATCAATTGCTGCATAACCCAATAACCAAAAACTGTATATATATATATATATATATATATATATATATATATATATATATATATATATATATACATATATTTTTATATATATACATAGAAAAGAAAAATCATTGGCAAATAACTCGCAATGTGAATGTGAATACAAAATTAACAATATAAAAAGATGGAATGCAACTGCAGACACGTGTTTCTGACTCATTAGTCGTCATCAGTACAGTATAGCCAAGTTAGAAGAATAATAGTTTAACTTGGAAAAAGATCACTACAGGAGCAATATTACCATTTGTGACAACAATGTCAGAAGACCCTGCCTTTCAGGGCGACGACCAACACAGTCACGGAGGTAAAGCTACCTGAGGAAAGAAAAGCCAAAACCTTATAAAATAAAGGATGTTAAGTAAGCGAGTACAACTATAAACATAGAAAAGAAAAATCATTGGCAAATAACTCGCAATGTGAATGTGAATACAAAATTAACAATATAAAAAGATGGAATGCAACTGCAGACACGTGTTTCTGACTCATTAGTCGTCATCAGTACAGTATAGCCAAGTTAGAAGAATAATAGTTTAACTTGGAAAAAGATCACTACAGGAGCAATATTACCATTTGTGACAACAATGTCAGAAGACCCTGCCTTTCAGGGCGACGACCAACACAGTCACGGAGATAAAGCTACCCGAGGAAAGAAAAGCCAAAACCTTATAAAATAAAGGATTTTGGCTTTTCTTTCCTCAGGTAGCTTTACCTCCGTGACTGTGTTGGTCGTCTCCCTGAAAGGCAGGGTCTTCTGACATTGTTGTCACAAATGGTAATATTGCTCCTGTAGTGATCTTTTTCCAAGTTAAACTATTATTCTTCTAACTTGGCTATACTGTACTGATGACGACTAATGAGTCAGAAACACGTGTCTGCAGTTGCATTCCATCTTTTTATATTGTTAATTTTGTATTCACATTCACGGTTCCGTCACTGGCTATATATTAGAAGATACGTATAATTAGATCGATCGTCTAAAAATCAAGTTTTTGGTGGTAAAAAGTGAATTTTAAAATTTATAAACAACAATTAATAAAACTTAATTAATAGTTAAATGGTTTAAAATATTTACATAGTGAAAATTCATAATATTTTATTGTGGAAGTGTAAATTTAGTTTATTAACCTACAAACAAGTAAGACGCGTGGTGACAGAATTTAATAAGGTACTCAAAAATAACAATAACATAAACATAGGCGTAACAATTCAAGGTAAGAATATTCCATATTTTTATTATTAAAAATAGATTTTGGATCCTCTGGACGGTTGGATGGTTAAAGTATTGGATTATAATAGTATAAATATTCTTTAAACCATAATAAATAAAGTAAGCCTAAAATCAACTTAAAAATCAATTTAAAAATAAAATATTTGATTTAAAATCTAAACAAACTACATTTAACCACTCAAGGAAAGGCGGTTCCTCCGCAGGGTCGACTTGGGATAAACCTTTATCGGTGAGTGGTCGTGTAGGGAAAGGTAAAAACAAATACATCGTCATGGAAAAAATAATGAAAGAAATAATAGAAAAACTTAATAAAATGGAAGAGAGAGAGATTAGGGTAGAAAATAAAATAGATGCTATATCAATCGAACTCAATAAGCTAAAATTAGAAAATGAACTGATCAAAAAGGAAAACCTGGAAATCAAAGAGGAGATGAAATTGCAAGAAAGAAGAATCGAGGCTCTAGAAAAAGAAGTAAGAAAGAAAAACATTGTGATACATGGTGTAGACGAAACAACAAATGAAAATAGAGCAATCCTAAAAAATAAATTCAAAGAAATAACTAATAAAATGAACATTTCAATAGACGAAAACGAGGAGATACAAGATATCTATAGAGTAGGAAACCAAAATAATAAAAGCAGGCCTATAAAAATAGAACTTAAACATGTGTCGAAAAAAATAGAGATACTAAGCCAAACACGCAGACTCAAGGGCAGCAAAATATTCATTACGGAAGACTACTCAAAAGAATACCAACAGAAAAGGAAATTTCTAATCCACCAACTGAAATTGGCTAGAGATAAAGGTTACAGAGTGTTCCTAAACTATAACGGGCTCAAAATAGATGGAGAAATATATACCCCGGAGCAGTTGGGCTACAAAAATGATAACAATGGAGAAATTCAACCTGAAAATGGAGCAGAGGAACAAAAAACAAAGGGGAGAAAAGCGAGTGAAAGATCCCCAGGAAACGAAATACAGCAAATACCAAAATCAATAAGAACAGCAGAAGGGGGAGCATATAACTCAAAAAACTGAAAACACAGGCACCAAAAACTGCAAAGATACTAGTAAAAAAGACAACGCAAATGGAAAAGGACAACGAAAATAATGGAAAGGAAACAACAATAATAGGTACTTGGAATATCACAAGTCTTTATGGTAAAGAATTCGAATTGACAGAGGAAATGAAAACATACGGCATTGACATCCTAGGCCTGAGTGAAACGAAGAAGAAGGGAAGAGGAAATATGAGATGTGGCGATGGTTACAAGCTCTTCTACTCAGGTGTACAAGAAATGGAAAGAGCAAAAGAGGGAGTCGGTTTTATAATCACGGATGATCTGAGTGGGAGAGTTGTAAAATACCAAGCAATAAACTCTAGAATAATTACCGTAAGTATAAAACTAGACGAGTTAGTTAGCATAATACAAATATATGCACCAGTCGAGGGCACAGAAGAACAGAAAATGTCTCAATTCTATAGCGAACTCCAAACAGCTTTAGACGAAGTGAGAGAAGATACTGAGAACATAATTATTAAGGGAGACTGGAATGCTAGAGTTGGAAATGACATCAACAAGGGACTTGGAAGCCTTGGGCGGTATGGAGAAAAAGCTGAGAACAGAAATGGGAAGAAGATGATACAATTTTGTGTAAATAACGACTTAAAAATTGGAAATACATTCTGGTATCAAAATATGGAGGACAGATACACTTTTGAAGCACAGGAAAGAAATGCCAAAAGTCTAATAGATTACATCGTGATTCCTGCAGAAATGAATATTATCAAAAATATAAAAACAGAAAAATTTGCAGAACTTAATACTCAACACAAGCTACTCGTAGCCGAAATGACTACAAAGAAAAAGCAATATATAGTCGATAAGTCATACACTAAGATAAATATTAAGAAGCTGAAAACAGAGAAAGAGAAAAGTGACTATAAACAAGAAATATATGAGGAATTGCAAAGAATGGAGCTGGAAAGAGAGCAATTGGATATGGAAGAAAGATGGAAAATACTAAAAGACACACTATATAAAACAGCAGAGAAAATTTGTGGAAAAAAGTCAATAAATAAATATCATAAGAGAACAGAATGGTGGAGTCAAGAACTAAAGAAAATAATAAAGGAAAAGAAGCAAGCCTGGAAAAAATATCAACAATGTAGAAATGAAAATGACAAAGTAGAATACATGGAGAAACGTAATAGAGCAAAGATAGCAGTAAGGAAAGCGAAAAATATGAGCTGGGAAGAATTCGGAAAAGAATTGGAAGCAAATTACAAAACAGATAACAGAAAATTCTGGAACCGTATAAAGGGTCTAAGAGGGAAAAAAGGTAGGGAACAGTATGGAATCAAAGATAAAAATAACCAATTGAAAATAGAGACTACAGAAATAGTAGAAATATGGAAACAATACTACGAAGATAAATTCAAACACGAAGAAGTAGAAATATATGAAGCAGGAAGAAATAGACCAGAACTGGAGGAGGAAGAGGAACCAGAGAGTATAAGGAAGGAAGAACTGGAAGAAGCTATAAACAATATTAAACTTGGAAAAGCGGCAGGAGAGGACCAACTAGATCCAGAAATGATAAAATGGATGGGTGAAAAAGGAGAGGACTGGCTATTACAGATATGCAAGGAAGCATGGAGTACAGAGAAAATCCCAGATGACTGGAAGAAGAACATAGTTCTACCAATATACAAAAAAGGACAACATAATGAATGCGAGAATTATAGAGCAATATGCTTGTCATCGGTCGCCTTCAAGGTATACACGAGAATTATAGAGAAGCGTCTAAGATCAGTGATAGAGAAAGAATTGGAAGACGAACAGGCTGCATTCAGATCAAACCGTCAAACAAACGATAACGTCTACATCATAAGAAATATAATAGAGAGACAATGCCGTAAAGGGAATGAACTATTTCTCATGTTCGTCGATCTGAAGGCGGCATTTGATACGATAAACAGAGAAATATTGTGGAAAATAGTGGAGAGCTATAATATACCAAAAAAGATGATAAAAGTCATAAAATCTATATATATGGAAGTAGAAGGCCAAGTACAAATAAATGGAAAAAGATCAGGCACTTTTAAATGGGATAAGGGAATTAAACAAGGAGATGGACTAAGCCCCCTCTTGTTTATAATAGTCATGGATACTTTAATCAAAAATACCAAAGATCAAACAAGAAACCTTCAATACATAGTAGGATATAAAAACTTAAATGCAATAAAGATCAACTCCCTTCTATACGCTGATGATATAGTTCTAATCACAGACACAGTAGAGAAAATGCAGAAACTAATAGATATTTGGCAAAAAGAGATACATAAATTAAAAATGGAAATGAACCTCAACAAAACAAAACTTATGATAATAAATGAAGATGAGAAAAGAGAAAGGAATACTAATATAATAGTAAGGGAAAAAGTAATAGAACATGTATCTACTTTTGAATATCTGGGAAATATAATAACAGATGATGGGAAAACGGACTTGGCAATAAGTAATAAACTGAAGAAGGCAACTAGCGTGTATTACTCTTTAAATAATACAATTTTTGGAAAGTCAGAAATAAGCAACAAAACTAAACTCAGAGTATATAACAGCATAGTAAATCCGATAATGACATATGGGGCGGAAACATGGATTGTCCAAAAGAAACATGAATCAATGATAAACGCGACGGAGATAAAATACATGAGAAAAATAGCCGGAGTTACGAAGTTTGACAGATTCAGAAATGAAGATATAAGAAGAGAGTTGGAACAAGAACCGATAATTAGGAAGATCGAAAACAAACAATTAAGCTGGTTTGGACACATACAACGAATGGAGCAAAATAGACTTACAAAGAAGGTACATGAAGCCAAAATGGGAAACAAAAGAAAAAAGGGAAGGCCGAGGAAGACATGGATGGACCAGATCCAAGATATAGGTGAAAGGAGACACATCAGTATGAGGGATATGAAGAACCTGGCCACCAATAGAAGCAATTGGAAGAAGTGGATAAAAGGCGGAACCCGATATCCGACGCCCTGAAGGGCACTAAGGATTATGAGAAAGAAGAAGAAGTATTCACATTCACATTGCGAGTTATTTGCCAATGATTTTTCTTTTCTATGTTTATAGTTGTACTCGCTTACTTAACATCCTTTATTTTATAAGGTTTTGGCTTTTCTTTCCTCAGGTAGCTTTACCTCCGTGACTGTGTTGGTCGTCGCCCTGAAAGGCAGGGTCTTCTGACATTGTTGTCACAAATGGTAATATTGCTCCTGTAGTGATCTTTTTCCAAGTTAAACTATTATTCTTCTAACTTGGCTATACTGTACTGATGACGACTAATGAGTCAGAAACAACACGTGTCTGCAGTTGCATTCCATCTTTTTATATTGTTAATTTTATATTCACATTCACATTGCGAGTTATTTGCCAATGATTTTTCTTTTCTATGTTTATAGTTGTACTCGCTTACTTAACATCCTTATATATATATATATATATATATATATATATATATATATATATATATATATATATATATATATATATATATATATATATACATATATACAGAGAGAGTCTGTAAAGTGGAATAAATTCAATATCTCAAATACTAATTGTCTTTTTTTGGAAAATGCTCAGACCCGTCGATTAGTATTTCAAATTGTCCTTTTTGACATTCAATAATAATGTATACAGGGTGTCCCAATTTAGAGATATGACGTCATCGTCGATTTTCTTAAATGGCAACACTATCATTTTGATAGCTAATTTGATAGGGTTTGTAAAGTTATACATAACTGCAAAATATCAAATTTTTATTCTCTACCATTTACAAGATAATAGAAAATAACAAAGTTATATCTGTAATTTGGAATATATTCAATAATTAAAATACTAACTGTTTTTTTGAAAAATGCTCAGACCCGTCGATTAGTATATCAAATTGTCCTTTTTGACATGTAATAATAATGTATACAGGGTGTCCCAATTTAGAGATATGACGTCATCGTTGATTTTCTAAAATGGCAACACTGTCATTTTGGTAGCTATTTTGATAGGGTGTGTAAAGTTATACACAACTGCAAAATTTCAAATTTGTAGTCTCTACCATTTAGATGATAATAAAAAATAACAAAGTTATGAAAAAGAAGTAATCAACTAATAATTGAATTTAATTATTTCAATAAATTAAGCAAAAACTCATAATGTTGCCCTCAATTATTGTCAAATTGTCAATGGGCAACGTTATGAGCATTTGCTTAATTGAAATAAATAAATTCAATTATTATTTGATTACTTCTTGTTCTTCATAACTTTGTTATTTTTTATTATCTTGTAAATGGTAGGGAATAAAATTTTGAAATTTTTCAGATGTGTATAACTTTACACACGCTATCAAAATAGCTATCAAAATGATAGTGTTGCCATTTAAGAAAATCAACGATGACGTCATATCTCTAAATTGGGACACCCTGTATACATTATTATTATATGTCAAAAATGACAATTTGATATACTAATCGACGGGTCTGAGCATTTTTCAAAAAAACAGTTAGGCCCGGTCTTTTCACCTCCGAATAAATATGCTCTTATCTGGCAGTTAGCTATCTGGAGGATAAATATTTATTCGCCAGATAAAATGTACCCGTCTTTTCACGTCAATTTATGTTCCAGTTAGTTATCCGGTAGATAAGCTTAAAAGTAAGTTTGGATTCGGAACACACCTGATTTTTGTGTTTATTTTTATAATTTCAGCTTTAACTTAACCTAACATAATTAGATTCACATAATCAAGACCAAGATGATTTTCTCGATTTTATTTCCATTTTGGAAGAAGGAAATGTAAGTAAATCAAAGAATTACAACTTAAAATAAGAAGTATATAAAATCATAGTCATAAGGTTTAGAAATACATTTCCATATTTTAATCAAACAATATTGTTTTAGAAAGAAAACATTGATTATGGTGAAAAAGTTTACTGGAGAACTTGAACAAGAGGTAAATAAATTTTAAATTAGTGGAAAACTGTTGATTTGTATGTAAAGAAGACAAAAACAAGTTTAAATAAAGACAAGCTAGCTAATGAAACAGATGCAGTGGTAATTTTGTTTACATAATTAATAATTTTAACATATTATATTATTAATATCTATTAACTGTTCAATGATGTAAAAATTTGTTAATGTGGGGAAAACTTTTATTTAAGGGGAGTTGGTTGAAAACGTCACAGTTGACAGTTTTTAATTTTTGCTAAAAAAACCTCATCAAACCTAATTTAGTGTGAAAACAGTTGTTAATTCTTGTTAATTTTTTATTTATCGTTGATAAGAAGTCGAGGTCCGCTGGGATGAACAGCCTCGGCTTCTTTTCGCAGTGAATATCTGTTGTGAATTTTGTTGTGTTTGACATTTGATTTTTTGGAAGAAAACTTAAAATAGACAAATCTGTGATTATCGTTCGAGGTGAACGGACGACTCATCCAAAGGGTAAGGGCCAAAACTATCTATATTTCCCTGTTAATTTCTAATTTGCATCGACTGGCATAGATTTTATATTCGTCAATCTGCCGCATAAGATGGAGGAAGAAGTTCCTCCCGATCCTCCTCCACCACCTGACCCTCCTAATAAAATCAACCAACATGAATGTCAATCTCAACCTCCAATTATTCAGAAAAGTCTTAAAGGAAAAAAACAAATACTATTTTCGGAGACCGACATAGGTCCTTATGAAGTATTTGTCCAGGGTCAGGATAAAAATATTGGAGATTACCACGTGTTAAGTATAGCTAAATCTATTTCTGTTTTAAAAATTAAAGACATCACGAAAATCAGTAGAAAAGGTAAAAACAGGATAGGGGTATTATTTGCCACTAGAAAAGCAGCCAACGATTTCGTTGTGAGGAAAGATTGGGAAGCCCTAGGGTATGACGTGTTCATTCCATTTCATCAGATTTCTTGTAGGGGTATAGTAAGGGGAGTTAATAAAAGATTCACAGAGGAAGAAATAAAGGAGGCATCAGAAACCAACTTGGCTTTATGTAAGATATTAAGTGTAAAGCGAATGAACCGGAGAGTACAAGTGGATTCAAAGGTTGAATTTGTCTCCACGGGAACTATTAGCATAACTTTTTCTGGAAAAACTATTCCTAAAGAAATTTCCATATATCAACTACCAATGAGGGTCACACCATTCATCAGCCCTGTTCTTCAATGTGGAAATTGCTTACTTTATGGCCATTCTACGAACCAATGTAGAGGAAAAAAGAAATGTGCTAGATGCGGAACTTCTCATGAGGATTCTTCATCTAATACGTGTACAAAATATTGCATTTTCTGCAAATCTTCTGACCATGAATCAAATAGTCGTAATTGTAGAGAGAGAGTCAGACAAAAAGATATTAAGGATCTAATGTCCTTTTCTAATCTATCTTCCTATGAGGCAAGTCAGCAGGTTCCTAGGATCCATAATATTTCATCTTTAAACATAAACGATTTCCCCCCCTTACATAGCGATCAGAATAATTCGAATGGCATCTTACCACAGGAGAGGAGGTCTGCAGCCTCAGCTCAATATTCAAAACCTTTTAGTCAAGTCACTCAATCTCCACCAAAAAGAAGAAAACCTTCAATACAAGAAAATACAGGTTATGATAAAATCTCCCACCAAAGACTACTTATTAATCCATCAGGTAGAAGAATAAATGAGCCTTCGACTTCAAAATTCAATCCTGCTCACTCTGATTCTCAAATCACTAACTCACAATCTTTATCCCAACTTCATTTGGATTTCAATCAGGCCATGTCTATGCTGAACCAATCTCACAGGGAGCTCGTCATGACCTTCATTAGGGACTTAATAAACTCAAAATCATACTCCATTCCTTACAATATGGCAGATCTAAAGACTAGCATAAACAAAAGTGTATCACCTTTCAATACAAATGTAAACCAGGGTCGGAGGGGAATAGAGGATCTCGAGCCTGAGGATTCGAGATCTTTTGACTCCTTGGTCTAGCAAACATACTCTTTATAATGAATCCTAACACTCCGATAACTATTATTCAGTGGAATATACGTTCGTATAACACTAATTCTGACAATCTAAAAATCCTTATAAAAAACCTTAACCCAGATATAATCCTTATTAGCGAATCTTGGCTCTCAAACCAACATGTTATAAGATGTAGAGGGTATCAAATAATCAGAAAAGATCGAGAGGATGGCTATGGCGGATTAATTACTCTTATCAAAAATAATATTGATTATAGGGAAATTCAAATTGGCAATCCAGGCTTCAATCATGATGTCCAATTCCAACTCACATTTCTCCCTAACTTTAATTTGAATATTCTTAACATATACTGTCCACAAGACAACTCTATCTCCAAATCCAACTGGTTTTCCCTTGTTAAATTACTTAATAAGCCATTTTTAATCATGGGTGATCTAAATTGTAATCATAAGGCATGGGGTAGTTCTAGAGACAGTCACAATGGTAGGATTATTTTTGATTCTTTGGAGGAACTTGAGCTAGTATTTCTCAATGATGGGTCCCCAACTAGACTGGTGGCCCCAGGAGGCAGTAAGTCGGTAGTAGATCTAACAATGGCATCAGTCGATGTGGCAGCCAGTGTGGGCAAGTGGTCCACTATTTCAGATACTGGAACTAGTGACCACTTCCCCATAATATGTCAGATAGGTGTATGTCCTCAATCTCCCCCGCATTCATGTAAAAGAAGAAATCTAAAGAAAGCTGATTGGTCTACTTATCATAACAATTTAAACAGCATTTTCTTAGCTTCTCCCAGGGAAGGTTACGAATTTTTTACTAACTCCATATCATCGGTAGCTGATGAAACAATACCTTGGCTTCACCCTCCTAATAATTCCAAATACCACATTCCATGGTGGGATGACTCATGTGCTGAAGTCCTCTCTGCGAGAGTGTCTGCCTTAAAAAAATTTAAAAATATCCCCTCAATGGAAAACTATATCGAGGCTAAAAAGAATATAGCCAAATCAAGAAAATTCCTAAAATCAAAACGTAAAAATAGTTTCAGACTATTTTGCAGTAAATTAAATAGAAACACTCCTCTAAAAGTTGTGTGGGAGAAAATTATTAAGGTATCGGCTTCGAAACCTTCAATATATACACAATTGCCCTCTACTCCTATATCCCACGAAATTCTATGTTGCTTAACCCCCCTTTCCGCTGTCAATAAAGTATTGGTTAGATCTCCTCAAGCCCTAGAACCGCCATTTGCTCTCGACGAGTATCAGAACTCCCTCTCAATTAAATCTGACTCGGCTCCTGGTTTGGATCAGATTTCCTACTCAATGTTAAAAAATCTTCCCGTTGTTGGATCTTTGTTATTAATTCAACTTTTCAATGAAAGTCTTAGAACGGGTATAGTTCCTGTTCAGTGGAAACAATCAGTAATTTTACCTATAATCAAAAAAGATAAAGATTGTAATAATCCGTTAAACTTTAGACCAATAGCTCTTTCTTCATGTGTAGGCAAAATGCTCGAAACTCTTATAAAGAATAGAATAGAGTGGATTGTGGAATATAATAAGATTTTTAATCCACTACAACTAGGATTTAGAAGGGGTAGAGGTTGTACGGAATGCCTTACATACCTCACCTCAACAATTCAAATAGGCTTCGCTCAAAATCAATACACTGTTGGCATATTTCTAGATATCTCTTCTGCTTATGATAATGTCAATATATCACTCTTGTATTCCAAATTATTAAAGTATAACATTCCAACCCAACTGGCTAATTTGATTTTCTGCCTTCTAAATGATAGAGAGCTATTTGTCAAAGACAAACTGGGACAAACCCATGGCCCAAGAAAATCAAGTCTGGGACTACCCCAAGGTTCCCCATTAAGCCCTATCCTCTTCAACCTATATTGTCTTTCCCTGTATAATTTAATCCCCTCTTCATGCAAACTAATTCAGTATGCAGACGATTTGGTTCTTCTGATTAGAGGGAGTGATATTAATGAATTGGTAATTAATGTAAATAAATTATTGATTCAGATGGAATCATGGTTGCTAGACCACAATTTAAATCTGTCTAAGAACAAATCTTCTGCAATATTATTTACAAAAGGAAACACGAAAATCTCTCCCCCTAACGTAATATTTTGTAACCAGAATATTGGTTGGGTGGATTCAGTCAAATACCTGGGGGTAAATATTCAAAAAAACTTAAAGTGGAATTCATATGTAAACTCAATAGAACTAAAAGTAAATCGTGGCCTGAATGTGATGAGAGCTCTTTGTGGGACTTATTGGGGAAGTGATCCAAAAACCTTACAAATTGTACACAATGGTCTGATTCAGAGCCATCTGGACTTTGGCTGCCAGGTAATTTTCGATTGTCCAACTTCCTTAATTAAAAGATTGGAGAAACTAAAATACAAAAGTATCCGAATTATAACTGTATGCATGAAATCTACCCCAATTCATGCTCTCTTAAGTGAAAGTGGTCAGATCTCGCTTAAATCTAGATGGGAATGGCTTAGCTCTAAATTTATATTAAAAAATTTAATGTTAATTGGCAACCCAATTATTTCCGCTCTCGACCTGTTAGACTTGGCAATTCAAAGGAACCAAAATCATTGGAAAAACAGAAGTATTCCATTTCTAGTGCTTTTAAAAAACAAATTTAAAAGTACTTATCCCAACTTATATTTAAGTGACTTATACCCATGCCATAACTTTGAACTAGACCATCAATTATCAACAATTCCAATCATAAATATCCAATCTAATCGTTCAGATGAACTTGCCTCAGTTCAACTCCAAAAAATAATTCTAAATAAACCTAGTCACACCAAATTCTTCACGGACGGCTCGGTTGATGATGATGGATCAGCAGGCTTTGGTGTCTTTAGCCGAGAGATCAACTATTCTTATACCAGTAAACTACCTAAGTATACCCAAATATGTACGGCTGAGATTGTCGCAATTAATCATGCCCTCCAAATTATTTTGAAAAATGGGATTAAACAAGCAATCATCTGCTCGGACTCTAAAAGTGCCTTACAGAAAATAGGCAGATCAACCTATTCTATGGAAACAGAACATTCATCGTTCATGACCAAGAGAGGCATCATTGAAGCGAAAGAAAATAACGTTAATATTAGTCTGGCATGGATTCCAGGACACTCGAATATTAAAGGGAACATGGTGGCTGATAAACTAGCTAATATAGGTAGAACCTTAAATGTAGCTGCTGGTATCACTCTTCACTATTCCAACTTTCTACCAGACATCAAGCATTCCATCTGGAATCGGTGGAAGCAAGAATGGCAGGGGAAAAATCGAAATAATTCATTTTACTCTAAAATTGTAGGTCAGATAGATAAACTCCCCTGGTACCACAATTTTGCATACCAAAACAGAAGACATATAACCACCATTATTAGAATGAGGACAGGTCATTGTGCTACTCCAGTTCACCTATTCAGGATAGGAGTAAAAGATGACCCATATTGTGACTGTGGCCGAGTTGGGTCCTTAAATCATCTGATTTTTGAGTGCCCTATAAATATGTCACCCAATTTTGACCTATATAAAGAATTAGCCAAGACAAATATCCCTACTCCCATTGAAATTTGCCTACTTATGCCCAACCTTAATCCACGTAGGATTAACCTGATCCTTAAATTCCTTAACTTAGCCAAACTTAATTTATAAATTAATCAATTCCCAAATTTGAATTAAAAAAATTAAGAAGATAAAGATATAAAAAGATATTGGACCTCCAAATGATAAAAGCCTTAACCCTTATGGTATAATATTGCCTTTCCTGTAGGGACTGTCTGGCCCTATACGAAGATGTTCCTGCTAATATATATTTAAAAAAAAAAAAAAATGAGGCTTTAACATATATATTCGGAAATATTCGACTGCCCAGAGCAAGACAAGAGTATTTCCCTGGTGTAAGCTGGGCGAATTATCCCGAGGGATATAACCCAATAAAGGAAGAAGAAGAAGAACTTTTATTTAAATTCAATACTATATTTCTGTAGTGGTAAGGCAAAAATTTGATTTTATGTCCGATTTTAGCCAGAATGAGATTATTTGCTTGATATGCTATTTAGTAAAATTTCTTCAAGATGGTGGAGTTTGGTATGTGTATGATGAAGGTAAAAACCCCTTTGTTCCACATATCTTTTGTATAAAAGTTATGTCCCCTTTTAACTTACTTAGTAGAACCCCGATTATCTGGGTGGGCTTTCTATTACTCAAGTTGCATTTTTGAGGTTTTATCAAAATAGCGTCATCGTAAATCACTTGACTCTATATGACGAAAGAGAGACTCATAATGAAAGATTTATTTTTTTCTGTTATCTCTTTATAGTAGGTACATAATAATATCTATGTATACACATACATATTATGTATGTGTATACGTACGTATTATACATAATATGAAATACATGTTCGGATTATCCGTGCTTTTCAATTATCAGTGCCACCTTCGGTCCCGAAGAGCACAGATAATCGGGGTTCTACTGTATTAGGTAGGCCAGAACTTGATATATTACTTGATTTCTTATGTTGATTACTTTTCGTTTTTGGGTTGGCAAAACATGATTCAAACTTTCAAAATGCTCTCCTGAAAAATTAGGCTAGATGGACATATCAATCATCGTCAAAACGCTACAGATTTATAATCCATCCAACTGGTATATTGAATAGTAAACTAGGGAAATAACCAACTAAGTATATCAAAACACAATATTTTTAAAGATTGGATAATTTACATTACATGGTAACTTGAAGAATCCCAATAACAAGAATAAAACCTAATTTTAATATTTGTTAGTAGATACCTTTCACTTTTCTAAATAAAAAAATTAGTTACAGATATGACAAACATCTAGAAGATTCAATCCTGCGTTCTTAAAGAAAAAAGCTAGTTCCAGTAGTAAGCTACCAATAAAAAACTAGAGAATGTATTACAAGAAAGAACAACGCTAATACTAAACATACCTCAATTGCTTCAGATAGAAAAAGAGGACGAAAAGGTACAACACAAGCGTGCTAGAGAAAATGAAAGGGCAGAAGAGAGACACAAAAATTCATTGATTTATTAAATTTAAAAATTAAATTATACAAAGGACAATTAAATAAAGAATAAAAAATGATACATGTATATTATTGATCCTTCTATTTCCCCATAAAGCATGTTACTGACCAGGAGGTATACTATAATAGATATATTACATCTCATAGTGCTCACTATAATAATGAGTGAGCCTGCATAAACGGAACCATAATATACATTATAGTTCCATGTATGCAGCCTCACTCGTTACTATAGTGAGTGATATGAGATATATTTTAGTATAGATCCCCGTGCATGACAAGCTTAACACAAAAATTTTTATAAGGTTATCAAACATCTTCAGTAAATTCAATAATTTAGCTTATTCCTGGTCTATACTTAGCAATTCATTTTCAAAATTGTCTTCATTTTCATTTCTCTCTCTATGTTATAAATATATTGCTTCAGTGTAAGATAGGACAATTGAATCAATTTAATTGTTTTGTTTTCTGCCATATACAAAAAGGGCGATATGTATTTCTGGACTCATCAGTGGACAATCAGAATATCCAAGTAACAACCCATTGCTATGATCTGAATTTAAAGAGCAATAATACAGAATTATTTATATTTGGCACAAAAAATATTACGCTACCTACATTCAATACCACGTATGAGGATTTTTAGGTGAAACGAGTTAGAGGTTGATTCTGAGTATATTGCGCACACTTTACTGAATGATTCTAATCACAAGTACGAGAAATAATGTTTCCTCGTACTTGGGAATATACTCAGAATCAACCTCTAACTCGTTTCACCTAAAAATCTTCATACGTGGTATTAGAATGTAGGTAGCGATTAGTAAGAAGGTACCTATTTAAAACATATCCAGGGAGTATTACGAAATTGCCAGAATATAAAATCAGTCTTCCTATATTCTATAGATTTATTGAAAATTTTGAGAATTTCATGATACACCCAGTATGTTTTGGATACTTAACTCTGCAGCTTTTTTTTTCAAGGTAGGTATCTACTGTTTTGGAGCATACTTAATTCTAGTTACTATATCAATACCTTTCATTTTGGAATCATAAAATATTCGGCAATTCAAAGAAATCATTATTTTAAAAATGAGAAAACTAAACAATTTTGTAACAAAACTAGAGGTAAAACTTTTACCAATTTCATGTTTTACAGATTATTCTAGTGGGTAACTTTAAGATAGATACTTATGCAAGATGGGATAAAAAACTATTTTATTTTTTACAACTTGTTTTCCTTTGTAAATGAATATAGTTGAGTAGGTATACAATATATAATTTTTTCAAATTATAACCCATCTTTAATTTAATATCTAATAACTCGGCTTAAAAAATTACAGTAGGTAGGTATGTATAAAAACAAAATAACATAAAATTTGTGATTGAGAATTTTTAGAAAGAACAAAATTTTACTTTTGCAATAAATTCAATCAGACCTACAAGATTTTAGGTTATATTTTTAGTTTCGTGGCAATCAGAAACCATGAAATATACGAAAATCAAAGTTTATCTTCCAGATAACTTCTTATTCGGTACTTTATTCGGCAGTTAAATATTTGATATTTAACGTCAATTTATCTGCCGGATAACTTTATTCCAGAGTGAAAAGACGCTACTTTTTTTATCTGTCAGATAAACTTCCCGTTAACTACTTATTCGGAGGTGAAAAGACCGGGCCTTAGTATTTTAATTATTGAATATATTCCAAATTACAGATATAACTTTGTTATTTTCTATTATCTTGTAAATGGTAGAGAAAAAAAATTTGATATTTTGCAGTTATGTATAACTTTACAAACCCTATCAAATTAGCTATCAAAATGACAGTGTTGCCATTTAAGAAAATCGACGATGACGTCATATCTCTAAAGTGGGACACCCTGTATACATTTTTATTGAATGTCAAAAAGGACAATTTGAAATACTAATCGACGGGTCTGAGCATTTTCCAAAAAAACAATTAGTATTTGAGATATTGAATTTATTCCACTTTACAGACTCTCTCTGTATATATATATATCGACCGTTAAGTACCAATACCTCCTATCTACATTTTTTTCAAAAATAAGTTTATCGCGCCATCTAACTGCAAAGCTTGTTACGCATCTTCTAACAAAATATCCTAACTGTATCTATTCTCAAAGTATTTAAAATAACATCATGGAAATATATCCTACCTTAATCAGCGTTTTTTATGCCGGAAATACCTTCTAACTGAATAGCAGAAATACCTTCTATCTACTCATTTGTGGTTGTTGTTTGTTAGTTGTACCGCCTATCAACAGTTTCCCGGTATTATTCGTTTTTTGTATCTTATTTAGTTCTTCTGCCGTACAATATTGTATTTACGTGTGTGTCTGGTGTTATCAAAAGGTAAGGAGTGTTTTACAACTAAAATTAACAGCCTAAGTAAGACTTTGTACAAAAAATAAATACCTAACCTCAATTTAACTCATGTTTTTGTGTGTTAAAGTTCTTATAAATTAATTTTAAGTTAAGATGATAGTTACATATTCAAGGCTTATAATACAGTTATAGTTAAAAATGTACACACAACCACCAAAGGGAGTTTTAGTAAATTGAAATGTAGATAGCAGATCTTTCCACAAAAATAATTAAAATTACTTAAGGTGTTCGTAGTACATAGGCGGCGCAAAAAACGGGCATATCGGATATTTTGTCATAATGAAAAGCTGTTTAAGAACAGAAAAATGCAGCTATTAATATTAAAGTACGTTTTAACTAACATTGGAAACAAAACATTTTGATTTTATATGATAAATTATAATAAAGATTATTTTCGATCCCCTAATAGTTATATTTACGTAACAAGCAATGTTTAAAGCATTGAATTTTCAAGTAAAATCTCAAAGTAGTACCTAAATGCAAATTTTTTTACAGATGAATATCAATCAAGATCGACGTAGGAAAACACGGGCAGCTGAAATATTAGGATTGGCTTTGAAACTTGATGAAAACATTCCTTATGGCTGCACAAGTGAGTCTACTACTAGCGTTATTATTTCTGAAGGTTTAGAGCCCACAAGATCACAATCTAAAAATCTGAGCCAAGACGAACACTGTGTAAACTTAATTCATGAAACTACGACATTGATCCACAGTGTACTGTTACCAGATGGAAGTTCCTACATTCCGGAGACAAATGAAAATATTACTCCTCCTATTAGTACAAGCCAACAAGTTGGTAGTCTTGCCTTGTCTGACAATCAAGAAAGTAATCGTTCCTATCAAAATGTGTTTTCCTCCAACAATTTGGAAGACTCCCACTTCCAACAGTTAAACGAGGAACTTCATACTGAAAATGTAATTACAGAGAGAGCATCGACTCCAAGTACATCTTCAGCTCACGATTTTTCACCCAGTGAAAGTTCCTATAACCCAGAGTCTGATTCATCGGAGACTGAGAGCGAAGATAGGGTGTCTGAAGAAAATAGTGTGCCGGATTCTGAGCTGGTGCCAAGACAGGTTTATTTCGGAGAAATCAATGAAGAACGAAAAAGAAAAATTAAACCAGATAGTAAGACTTGGAAAAAAAATCGTAACAAAGAGTTAAGAATGCTTGGCAAAGATTACTTAGGTTATACAAATCCGAAAGAGGGAAAAATGTTACACAATACTCCCCGAAGCGCTCGCAAACTGGGTGAAGCATGCAAGTCTAAAAAATGTACAACAAGTAAAGTCAGGAATTGTGAAAAACTGACCGTGGAGATGCGACAAGATATATTTAATAATTTTTGGACAAACTTAAATTGGGAACAAAGGAAGATTTATATAAATGGATTAGTCTCCCGACAAACTACTGCTAGAAAAACTGTAGGGTGTGAGACAAGACGGGAAGGTACTTTCCAGTATTTTTTGCCTACAGCTGAGGGTAATTTGCGAGTTTGCAAGACATCCTTTTTAAATACATTTTCCCTAGGTTCTTTTACTGTACAATCTTGGGTCAAGAAGTCAGTTCATAAAACACTTCCATGTAATGAAGTCACCAATAGCAATCGAAAACGAGTTGTGCCAAGAGGAACGGCGACAAGAATCCAGATGCTACGTGAATTTTTTAAAAATATCCCAACACTTCCCTCTCATTATAATAGAAAAAATTCGAGAAAATTATTCATCGAGCCATATTACCGAAATAAAACAGAACTCTATAATTCCTATAAAATATGGTGCTCAAATAATAACGAAGAGAGTGCAAGCAGACATACTTTTGACAAGATATTTAAAGATTCAAATCTTTCTATTTATACCTTAAAAAAGGATATGTGTGACATCTGTGTCAGTTATAAAGAAGGAAATATTTCAGACGAAAAATATAAAGATCATATTCAACGTAAATCAAGAGCAAGAGCCGAGAAAGAACATGACAAGGAAAAAGCACAAGCTGGTGAATTTAATCTTCTTACAATGGATCTTGAAGCTGTCAAAGTGTGTCCTTATCTGACTGCAAGTGCCCTCTACTTCAAAACGAAGTTAAGTTGTCACAACTATACGGTCTACAATTTGGTCACTCATCATGCAACATGCTATTGGTTTGACGAAACTGCCAGTGACTTGACAGCAAGCACATTTGTTAACTTCCTTTTAGATTACTTGTCACAACACTGTCTCGCCAACAGGTTACCTATAGTAATATTTTCAGATGGCTGCACATACCAAAATCGGAATAACATTTTGTCTAACGCATTATCTGCCTTTTCTGTAAAATATCAGATAGTTATAACCCAAAAGTTTTTAGAACCGGGTCACACTCAAATGGAGTGTGACTCGGTCCACAGCGCTATCGAGACTAAATTGAAGCATCGTGAGATTCATCTTCCGAGCGATTATGCTTCTGCTACTAAGGAAGCAAGAAGTAAGCCATTTCCGTATGAAGTGAAATTGGTTGACTATCAATTTTTTAAAAATTACGCAAATGAGGACACATGGCGATACACTTCCATTAGGCCAGGTCGTAAAGTAGGAGATCCTGTTGTAACAGATCTGAGGGCTTTACTGTATACCATAGATGGAAAAATACAATATAAACTAAACTTTGATGATGAGTGGAGTGAGTTGCCCATAAGACCTAAAATTATTCCTGAACCGATTTATACTCCCTTGCATGACAAAGTGCTACCTATTAGTTCTACGAAGTACTCTCATTTACAACAATTGAAAACTGTGTTACCGCAAGACTGTCATACATTCTATGACTCACTATCTCAGAAGTCTTAATGTGTTGATATCATTAATAATAATAATAAAGTTTTTTGAGTTTAATTCATTTTTTAATTACATTTAAGACCTCCTATCTTCCATTAAACACATATATTTCAAGTAACAGAGAAAAACAATACCTCCTAACTGACAAACTGTCTTTTTCAAAAGCTCTTTCAAAATCAAATATGTGAGGTACGATAATCTTATACATAAAAAAGTAGAAAGTCCATATATTAAATTATTCTGATTGGCAGAGCAAAATTAAATAAGTTTTTTGCTTCTCCTGTAAAATTTACTTGTCGTTAGATAGAAGGTATTGGTACTTAACGGTCGATATATATATATATATATATATATATATATATATATATATATATATATATATATATATATCAATTTACAAATTATTGGGTTAACAGCTGAAATGGAAGACTCAGTGTACTCTTTTCTACGATTCCAATATTTCGTTAACAGTCGTTAACATCATCAGGGACGCTGAAATAATATTAAAGGTATAATAGTGAAACTGGGTATTAAAAAACAACTCACCAGTTTGAGATTTTAGTCAACGATGTTATAAATGTGTAAAAAAGCGGCATTAACAAAAAGAATTGCAGTGAATGTTATTAAAAATTAAAAAATATAATAAATATAAAAAAATGGAACTATAATATAAATAACTATGCTAAAAAACCACTAATTATTAAAATCTTTTAAATTCGTCGCACAGAAAGGTATTAGAGACAATTATGTCAATATACTGTCAATTATGACAGAAAGAGGTAGTATATTATGAACTAGAATCTAAACTAAAATCTTTATTGACATTTAAGTTTTTATCAAGTTCAAGAAGGAAAGAATAGATCTCTGTTAATTGTTTAATATCTGTTCTTTTATTAATTGTCTGTTCATTCTGATAAATAAATGCCATTTCAAGAAAAGTTCTTTTGTGATAGTTCTTTTCATTTGTTAAAATTTTTACAGATTCAAAGTCCATATTATGGCTTTCATTTACAACATGTGTAGCTAAAGAGCACCTGTCTGGATATAATCTACAATCACTTTTATGACTTGTCATACGATCTTTGACTCGTCTAGTTGTTTGGCCTATGTACTGTTTGTCACAATCAATACATGGTATACTGTAAACTACATCAGTCAATAGCTCCTTTGGAGATCTATCCTTCATCTTTGAAAATAAGTTATTAATAGTTAAAACTGGTTTACTAGCTATTTTGATGTTTAGCTCGTTTTTTACAATTCGTGTGAGTTTTGATGTAATCTCTCTAATGAAGGGCAAAGAGATGAATGAAACTACTTCCGGAATGACAACATTATTATTGTTAGCTGTATTATGATTATCTACAATAGTTGGTGTGATAGATGGAGTGTTAAATAATAAGTGTTTTAACATTATAGGAGGATAAGAATTATCTAAAAACATGTTATATAGTTTTTTTAGATTAGTTTGATGGAATGATTTATCAGCAATTCGTTCAATCCTAGTTCGCATTTGTTTTACTAAGTTAAATTTTATTGAGTGTTTATGGTAAGACCAATAATTCAGGTATCTACCTGAACTTATTGGTTTCATGTACCAATCAACTAAGATAGTATTATTTGTTGTGCGATATAATTTGGTATCTAAAAAAGGAATGGAACAATGGTCATCCTCTACTTCAACTGTAAATTGTATATGAGGATCAAAGCTATTAAAAATAAATAACAATTCATCTGTACTATTAGTAGGTATAGCTAAAATTAGGTCATCTACATATTTTTTGACAAAGAAAGGTGTAAAAGGTAGTACAGGAATAACTATATCTAACAAATCATCCATCATATAAGCAGCTTGTAGATTTGTTCATACAGCTCATTCTTTGTCAAAAAATATGTAGATGACCTAATTTTAGCTATACCTACTAATAGTACAGATGAATTGTTATTTATTTTTAATAGCTTTGATCCTCATATACAATTTACAGTTGAAGTAGAGGATGACCATTGTTCCATTCCTTTTTTAGATACCAAATTATATCGCACAACAAATAATACTATCTTAGTTGATTGGTACATGAAACCAATAAGTTCAGGTAGATACCTGAATTATTGGTCTTACCATAAACACTCAATAAAATTTAACTTAGTAAAACAAATGCGAACTAGGATTGAACGAATTGCTGATAAATCATTCCATCAAACTAATCTAAAAAAACTATATAACATGTTTTTAGATAATTCTTATCCTCCTATAATGTTAAAACACTTATTATTTAACACTCCATCTATCACACCAACTATTGTAGATAATCATAATACAGCTAACAATAATAATGTTGTCATTCCGGAAGTAGTTTCATTCATCTCTTTGCCCTTCATTAGAGAGATTACATCAAAACTCACACGAATTGTAAAAAACGAGCTAAACATCAAAATAGCTAGTAAACCAGTTTTAACTATTAATAACTTATTTTCAAAGATGAAGGATAGATCTCCAAAGGAGCTATTGACTGATGTAGTTTACAGTATACCATGTATTGATTGTGACAAACAGTACATAGGCCAAACAACTAGACGAGTCAAAGATCGTATGACAAGTCATAAAAGTGATTGTAGATTATATCCAGACAGGTGCTCTTTAGCTACACATGTTGTAAATGAAAGCCATAATATGGACTTTGAATCTGTAAAAATTTTAACAAATGAAAAGAACTATCACAAAAGAACTTTTCTTGAAATGGCATTTATTTATCAGAATGAACAGACAATTAATAAAAGAACAGATATTAAACAATTAACAGAGATCTATTCTTTCCTTCTTGAACTTGATAAAAACTTAAATGTCAATAAAGATTTTAGTTTAGATTCTAGTTCATAATATACTACCTCTTTCTGTCATAATTGACAGTATATTGACATAATTGTCTCTAATACCTTTCTGTGCGACGAATTTAAAAGATTTTAATAATTAGTGGTTTTTTAGCATAGTTATTTATATTATAGTTCCATTTTTTTATATTTATTATATTTTTTAATTTTTAATAACATTCACTGCAATTCTTTTTGTTAATGCCGCTTTTTTACACATTTATAACATCGTTGACTAAAATCTCAAACTGGTGAGTTGTTTTTTAATACCCAGTTTCACTATTATACCTTTAATATTATTTCAGCGTCCCTGATGATGTTAACGACTGTTAACGAAATATTGGAATCGTAGAAAAGAGTACACTGAGTCTTCCATTTCAGCTGTTAACCCAATAATTTGTAAATTGATAATTACTAATCAGCTGTGATCATTTCTAGTTTATATATATATATATATATATATATATATATATATATATATATATATATATATATATATATATACAGAACTGGATTCGAAATCCGATGTATTTATCGACCGTGCAAGTATATTCTATAACACTATAAAACAGTGTTGAAATTATCGGGAATTGCGGTCTGTGGCTTAGATTGAAACTACATTTAATTCTGTTGAATTCGATATTTCGATGAGTATTTATTAATTTTTCATCTTCATCAGGAACAAACTACAAAATTAACTAACAGTTAGGTACAAACATAATATTACAATGATATAACTTACGAATTGTTGTAGGTATGTTATATAAAGCAACTTAACTTAAAGCTATGCATGTCGTTTCACGAGAACGTCGAGGGCGGCACTGAGTCAGGTTTTCTCACATGTGTTAAGGGTCAAAAGTTCCAATATCGAGCCATCTGTTTAATATTCTGCTATTTTTCGAATTTTAAAACATTGCAGTAAATTTCGCTTAATCTACTTGTGTCTGATTTGTAATTAATTGAACGTTTATTACTGTTTATGTGGTACATCTCGAGGAACAATCTTTTCTTATAATTGCTTTCTGAATCTAAGATCTTGATATCTGACAATTTAAATTGGTGTCCTGTTGTTATGGAATGGTGTGCTGCTGCACAAGTATTTTTGTGTGTTTTACAATCACTTTTGTGCTGCGTTATTCTTTGTTTCAGCCATTGCGATGTTTGTCCTATATACTGCCCATCACATTCGAGACAAGAAAGTTGATAGATGATATGACTCTGATTTAGAAGCGGTGTCTGGTCTTTAAGCTTCGAGAATAAGCTGTAGTTGGATATGCTATTGTATTTCGCTATTTTGATTTTAGGAATTCCGTTCAGCAGCTTGATTATATTGTTGGTTAAGCCATTTATGAAGGGCAACTTTTTGTAAATCACGGGATCTGATGGTCTGTTGTCACGTTGCCCGTCGTATAAGTCTGAGTTATATATCAGTTGCTTAAGAATTTTACTTGGATAGCCGTTGTTCAAGAATATGTTGTAGAGTGTTTTTAAATTCTTTTGTGTGAACAGGTCATTGCTGATGTGTAAAATTGTGTTTTTCATTGCCACAACAGTGTTGTGTTTTTGGCTTTTCGAGTGCTGAGAGAAATAATTTATATATCTTCCAGAGTCAGTTGGTTTCTGATACCAATCCAAAATTATTTTGTTCTCTGTGGTTCTTATCACCTTAGTGTCTAAAAAGGGCACACTTTGTTCTTTCTCCTCCTCAACGGTAAATTGTAGGTGTTTGTGAAATCCATTGAAGAGGTCCAGTGTAGTTTGAATAGAGTCCTCGGGGATCGCACTTATCACATCATCCACATATTTGTATATGAACGGTAACTTGAACGGTAGTCGTGATTATTGAAATTTTAGAGCAAAATTGGCACTTAATAGAACCCAACACCACACTAAGTAAGAATAACTTCTTCAAACTAATCGATTTTATTTTTTCTAATGTTTACTTTTCTTTCGGTGGAACTTTTTACTCACAAATCTTTGGCACTCCCATGGGCTCTCCTATCAGCCCCATTCTAGCCACCATAGTTTTAGATCATCTATTTAATATAGTAATTCCACGACTACCGTTCAAGTTACCGTTCATATACAAATATGTGGATGATGTGATAAGTGCGATCCCCGAGGACTCTATTCAAACTACACTGGACCTCTTCAATGGATTTCACAAACACCTACAATTTACCGTTGAGGAGGAGAAAGAACAAAGTGTGCCCTTTTTAGACACTAAGGTGATAAGAACCACAGAGAACAAGATAATTTTGGATTGGTATCAGAAACCAACTGACTCTGGAAGATATATAAATTATTTCTCTCAGCACTCGAAAAGCCAAAAACACAACACTGTTGTGGCAATGAAAAACAGAATTTTACACATCAGCAATGACCTGTTCACACAAAAGAATTTAAAAACACTCTACAACATATTCTTGAACAACGGCTATCCAAGTAAAATTCTTAAGCAACTGATATATAACTCAGACTTATACGACGGGCAACGTGACAACAGACCATCAGATCCCGTGATTTACAAAAAGTTGCCCTTCATAAATGGCTTAACCAACAATATAATCAAGCTGCTGAGCGGAATTCCTAAAATCAAAATAGCGAAATACAATAGCATATCCAACTACAGCTTATTCTCGAAGCTTAAAGACCAGACACCGCTTCTAAACCAGAGTGATATCATCTATCAACTTTCTTGTCTCGAATGTGATGGGCAGTATATAGGACAAACATCGCAATGGCTGAAACAAAGAATAACGCAGCACAAAAGTGATTGTAAAACACACAAAAATACTTGTGCAGCAGCACACCATTCCATAACAACAGGACACCAATTTAAATTGTCAGATATCAAGATCTTAGATTCAGAAAGCAATTATAAGAAAAGATTGTTCCTCGAGATGTACCACATAAACAGTAATAAACGTTCAATTAATTACAAATCAGACACAAGTAGATTAAGCGAAATTTACTGCAATGTTTTAAAATTCGAAAAATAGCAGAATATTAAACAGATGGCTCGATATTGGAACTTTTGACCCTTAACACATGTGAGAAAACCTGACTCAGTGCCGCCCTCGACGTTCTCGTGAAACGACATGCATAGCTTTAAGTTAAGTTGCTTTATATAACATACCTACAACAATTCGTAAGTTATATCATTGTAATATTATGTTTGTACCTAACTGTTAGTTAATTTTTTAGTTTGTTCCTGATGAAGATGAAAAATTAATAAATACTCATCGAAATATCGAATTCAACAGAATTAAATGTAGTTTCAATCTAAGCCACAGACCGCAATTCCCGATAATTTCAATACTGTTTTATAGTGTTATAGAATATATATATATATATATATATATATATATATATATATATATATATATATATATAACAAAGGAGCACTCGTAAGTGTAGGGTTTTATCGGTCAAGTGGGTGAAAAAAGAGACAAAGAATTCAGCTACTTCATCTATTTATTGAAGACGTTTCGTCTACTGCTCAGTAGACATCATCAGTTCATCTACAAAAAGAGTGGTATAAGAGACAACATCCAAAAGAGAGGTAAAAAAGCACTAGCGTTACCTTAAAAAGACATGTAGCAAAAGATAAGATGTACATAGTAAAAAAACCTTATCCATGAACCAACGTAATGTAAAAGTATATAACATTTAAGTGTATAGTTAATATTTAAAAAACTTTAGTACAGCCAAAGACAAGACCATGTGGTAACAGTCATATATAAAAAACAAGTGGAAAAAAGCCGGCTTGCTTTTTTTTGAAGTCAAGAATGAACCAAGAAAAAACCAGATTCACTTCCAAAAACTTAGTAGTATTTAAGCATACTTCATTTTAACTTTAGGTAACATCATTAAATGAGTAGAATGCTAATATGCAACTTTGAAAATTTAAAGTCAAATAGTTACCAGCAGGTCATCCTAGCCCAACCGACACACAAAAGAAAATGGAGTTTGAATTATCAGGTGTAAACTGACATCTCGCCAAGAGGCAGGCAACCTTTAAAAAATTATAACAAAGAGTGACTGACAACTGCAGTGCAGCGCGGTAAAATTTAAATTGATGTAATTAAAACAGTTATAAAAGTGTTTAGAAAGTGAAAGTAATATCAAGAAGTAATCAAGGGATGTACCTTATACCTCGTAGACAAGAATCACAGTTTATTTTAAACAAGTGAGGGCACTTCACACAATTATATGGAAAAGTGCCTACGTTAGTACTGGTAATCCAGTTAACTAACTAATATATAAGATAGTACAACAGTATAACTCCCATATATCGCAGCTCAAAAAGCAAGAAAAAAATATGCAATAATTTAAGAAAATTTATAAATCAGTTTAGCAAATTGTAATTTATAATTAATATCAATAATGCAAAATTTTATCCTATGGAAAAATTTTAAATTGTTCATCTATTAAGTAAACTGTTATTATCAAAAAAAAAGTGGGAAAAGCTTGAAAAAACCACCAAAAACTTTTTTACAATAAAATAATTTAAGTGAATAACATCGACTGATTCCGCAAGATCACTATTAAAGAAGTGGAAAAAGCCTGAAAACCACAAAACTTTTTTACAATATAATAATTTGAGTGTAATAATACCAACTAATTCTGCAAAATCAATGCATGGTATATTTGACTCAAGTTACTGATGTCAGTTCTCTTGTTAAGTACATTAGAGGTTTTTAATATGAAACACATCTCTAAGAACTGTCTTTTCGACAGGTTGCGTTCATTGCAAAGGATCTTGGCTTCATCAAAGTCCACCTTATGTTTTGTATCTATTGCATGTTGGGCTAAGGCACAAGTTGGTTTTTTCAAATTGATATCACTACGGTGTGAAATTAAACGTGATTTTAAAGCTCGCTTTGTCTGCCCTACATAACATGCGTCACATTCAGCACAAGGTATGTGGTAGACCACATTAACTTGTTCCAAAGGGGACAAGGGTGTTTTAGTCTTAGAGAACAAATTTCTGACTGTTCTTGCGTTCTTAATTGCAATCTTAACAGGAATATTATTATTTTTATATAGTTTAATAAGTTTATCAGTAACCTGAGGAAAATAAGGAAGTGAAGAAAACTGGGAAACAGGAGTCCCAAGATTAGTAGTAGGCAGAATTGTGATGTTAACAGTATTATTCGATATTGATCTAAGTTGGTCACCATTGGGTATGTCGTTCAGAGAAGAACCGTAGCTTTGGGAAAAAAGAAATTTATTGATAAGGGAGGAAGGGTAGGAATTATCTACCAATATACTTCTGAGTAGCAGAAGGGATTCCCTTCGATTAACCGGATGTGTCAACCTATGTAGCCTACAGCTTAAAGCTTTAATAAGATTTATTTTATATTTAAAAGGATGACAAGAATGGTAGTTGAGAAACCTATTAGAGGCCATTGGTTTCCTATACCAACTTGTACAAAGTGTGTTATCTCCACTTCTAGTGACACGCATGTCCAAGAATGGGATACTATGGTTGTTGGGGTCCTCGAGTTCAATAAATCTTATTAAAGCTTTAAGCTGTAGGCTACATAGGTTGACACATCCGGTTAATCGAAGGGAATCCCTTCTGCTACTCAGAAGTATATTGGTAGATAATTCCTACCCTTCCTCCCTTATCAATAAATTTCTTTTTTCCCAAAGCTACGGTTCTTCTCTGAACGACATACCCAATGGTGACCAACTTAGATCAATATCGAATAATACTGTTAACATCACAATTCTGCCTACTACTAATCTTGGGACTCCTGTTTCCCAGTTTTCTTCACTTCCGTATTTTCCTCAGGTTACTGATAAACTTATTAAACTATATAAAAATAATAATATTCCTGTTAAGATTGCAATTAAGAACGCAAGAACAGTCAGAAATTTGTTCTCTAAGACTAAAACACCCTTGTCCCCATTGGAACAAGTTAATGTGGTCTACCACATACCTTGTGCTGAATGTGACGCATGTTATGTAGGGCAGACAAAGCGAGCTTTAAAATCACGTTTAATTTCACACCGTAGTGATATCAATTTGAAAAAACCAACTTGTGCCTTAGCCCAACATGCAATAGATACAAAACATAAGGTGGACTTTGATGAAGCCAAGATCCTTTGCAATGAACGCAACCTGTCGAAAAGACAGTTCTTAGAGATGTGTTTCATATTAAAAACCTCTAATGTACTTAACAAGAGAACTGACATCAGTAACTTGAGTCAAATATACCATGCATTGATTTTGCAGAATTAGTTGGTATTATTACACTCAAATTATTATATTGTAAAAAAGTTTTGTGGTTTTCAGGCTTTTTCCACTTCTTTAATAGTGATCTTGCGGAATCAGTCGATGTTATTCACTTAAATTATTTTATTGTAAAAAAGTTTTTGGTGGTTTTTTCAAGCTTTTCCCACTTTTTTTTTGATAATAACAGTTTACTTAATAGATGAACAATTTAAAATGTTTCCATAGGATAAAATTTTGCATTATTGATATTAATTATAAATTACAATTTGCTAAACTGATTTATAAATTTTCTTAAATTATTGCATATTTTTTTCTTGCTTTTTGAGCTGCGATATATGGGAGTTATACTGTTGTACTATCTTATATATTAGTTAGTTAACTGGATTACCAGTACTAACGTAGGCACTTTTCCATATAATTGTGTGAAGTGCCCTCACTTGTTTAAAATAAACTGTGATTCTTGTCTACGAGGTATAAGGTACATCCCTTGATTACTTCTTGATATTACTTTCACTTTCTAAACACTTTTATAACTGTTTTAATTACATCAATTTAAATTTTACCGCGCTGCACTGCAGTTGTCAGTCACTCTTTGTTATAATTTTTTAAAGGTTGCCTGCCTCTTGGCGAGATGTCAGTTTACACCTGATAATTCAAACTCCATTTTCTTTTGTGTGTCGGTTGGGCTAGGATGACCTGCTGGTAACTATTTGACTTTAAATTTTCAAAGTTGCATATTAGCATTCTACTCATTTAATGATGTTACCTAAAGTTAAAATGAAGTATGCTTAAATACTACTAAGTTTTTGGAAGTGAATCTGGTTTTTTCTTGGTTCATTCTTGACTTCAAAAAAAAAGCAAGCCGGCTTTTTTCCACTTGTTTTTTATATATGACTGTTACCACATGGTCTTGTCTTTGGCTGTACTAAAGTTTTTTAAATATTAACTATACACTTAAATGTTATATACTTTTACATTACGTTGGTTCATGGATAAGGTTTTTTTACTATGTACATCTTATCTTTTGCTACATGTCTTTTTAAGGTAACGCTAGTGCTTTTTTACCTCTCTTTTGGATGTTGTCTCTTATACCACTCTTTTTGTAGATGAACTGATGATGTCTACTGAGCAGTAGACGAAACGTCTTCAATAAATAGATGAAGTAGCTGAATTCTTCGTCTCTTTTTTCACCCACTTGACCGATAAAACCCTACACTTACGAGTGCTCCTTTGTTATATTGGAATTGACGGTCGTACTCCTTTATGATATATATATATATATATATATATATATATATATATATATATGTATATATATATATATATATATATATATATATATATATATCAAACAAATTAAATAGAGAATGTGGAAAAATCCCCTTACGAATAACTCACACATCCACTATTTCTGGCTGGATGTAAGGGGATTTTTCCACATTCTCTATTTCATTTGTTTGATTTCGTACGAGTGGTCGTTAAACCAGTACCTGTGGATCTTTTGATCACTGAGTGTGTTTCAAAGATCTACATCTTTTGTTTTTTCATATATATATATATATATATATATATATATATATATATATATATATATATATATATATATATATATATATGTATATAGCGCAACATAATGATTTGTTATCTGCTTCCACACATGAGCTCCATGTTTTCACATAATGTGCCTACATAGACAGATGTCTCTTTTATCAACATTAGAGAAGACTACCCAAAATGGTATATTCTTACAGAAATAAGCATAGCTGCATAAAATATTACTTTCTTTCAAAAAATCTTTATTTAACGATTTTGGGGGGTTTCGCCTTCATTTTTCCTTCGTACTCCAGTGTATACGAGCCATTTTCTATAAAAAGAAGATAATATTACCAAACCGACCCAAACATCTTGAGAGCTTACCAAGTAACTCTTTTCCTATATCAGACTAAATTTAAATTGTATTTTTTTAGTTTAAGAATGACCACTCACACACTTTCAACAACTCCGAGGCACGTTCGTCAACTCCGAGGCACGGCTGGGCTTCGGAGTTGATGGCTTCGGTGTTGATGATTTTATACATTTTTAATTATACTTTCTACACATATTAAAAATAATTCTGCTTTATTCATCGGGTGTCAAAAAAACTTTATAGCGCATACTTAAAAGAAAAACATATTAAAAAAATTAGCAAAATTAAGTTTTTGCGAAGGCTTCGGTGTTGACTGTATAAAAACATACGCTTAGCTTAAGACATCTTGAAAAAATTTCTATCGCTTAACGATATCATGTTCGTCCACTTTCTTCCACAATTTGAGTTAGACTGAAGCGTTCCTATCTTGTCAAGCTGCCTGCCATACAGTATAGTGCAGTTTGGCCTAAATTTTCATATATTTTCGTGAAGCCTCGGTGTTGATGCACAAAGTTGGTTACAGTTTTTAGTAGTAGATTTTTATGGTTTAATTTTAAAAATCCAATTTATTAATTTGACAGTTTTAAATTACATTGGGTTTTTAATTAATTATTGATAAAATAATCTGCACTTTTGTAACTTTTCAGTGTGTAATACTATAAAACAGATCAAAAAACAAGGTGGGTTACAGCCTCGGAGTTGATATTTTGACATTAAAATGGCATAAAATGCTTGTAAAAATACTTTTTTTAAAATTAATGTTAAGTGGCGTACATTCATCTATTGTATAACTTAACTTTGGCAACATAATTTGAAACATAGTATGTAAAGGACTTAAGAAAAGAGCGAGTTACACAATATGTCGCTTATTTTGGCGAACCACCCAAATATATATATATATAGATATATATATAATATATATATATATATCTATATATATAATATATATATATATATATATATATATATATATATATATATATATATATATATATATATAAAGGATGTTAAGTAAGCGAGTACAACTATAAACATAGAAAAGAAAAATCATTGGCAAATAACTCGCAATGTGAATGTGAATACAAAATTAACAATATAAAAAGATGGAATGCAACTGCAGACACGTGTTTCTGACTCATTAGTCGTCATCAGTACAGTATAGCCAAGTTAGAAGAATAATAGTTTAACTTGGAAAAAGATCACTACAGGAGCAATATTACCATTTGTGACAACAATGTCAGAAGACCCTGCCTTTCAGGGCGACGACCAACACAGTCACGGAGGTAAAGCTACCTGAGGAAAGAAAAGCCAAAACCTTATAAAATAAAGGATGTTAAGTAAGCGAGTACAACTATAAACATAGAAAAGAAAAATCATTGGCAAATAACTCGCAATGTGAATGTGAATACAAAATTAACAATATAAAAAGATGGAATGCAACTGCAGACACGTGTTTCTGACTCATTAGTCGTCATCAGTACAGTATAGCCAAGTTAGAAGAATAATAGTTTAACTTGGAAAAAGATCACTACAAGAGCAATATTACCATTTGTGACAACAATGTCAGAAGACCCTGCCTTTCAGGGCGACGACCAACACAGTCACGGAGGTAAAGCTACCTGAGGAAAGAAAAGCCAAAACCTTATAAAATAAAGGATGTTAAGTAAGCGAAAACAACTATAAACATAGAAAAGAAAAATCATTGGCAAATAACTCGCAATGTGAATGTGAATACAAAATTAACAATATAAAAAGATGGAATGCAACTGCAGACACGTGTTTCTGACTCATTAGTCGTAATCAGTACAGTATAGCCAAGTTAGAAGAATAATAGTTTATTAATAGTATTAATAAGAGATCTGATATCAATAATCTAAGCATTATTTATAATAACATTTTGGCTTTAACTAACTAACTTTGACTGTAATTTTTACTAACTTGACTTTAATTTTGAGATCTGATATTACTAACTTATGCATTTTATAAACAATTTGGTCTTATTAATTTTTAAAATTTCACTAAATAGTATTAAAAATCAACTTGTTTTACATTACTATCAATTTTTTTTACTAATAATTATAAGTTCATATTTGCTTACATATTTATATCATTATTTTATACACTGTTAACTAACTTCTTTCCCAATCTATCGAGTTATTAAAGTAGTCTAACTACATTTGATTAATGTCCTTTTGACATATTTCAAAATTATTTTACGTTTACAATTTATATTTTTTAGAAAGAATTTTTATGTTTTTTATAAGTATGTTAGTTATTTTGTAATCCACGAGCAGTAAGTTTTTATTTTTCTAGGTTTCATCTAAATTTAAACATTTGTATTTTTAGATTCTCTTGATAAAGGAAATAAATTGTCCGAAAGCTCGACAAAAGTTCAAAGTGTTTCACTTTTAATCAGCCCAAAACACATTGACTGCATTCCCCAAAATTATTCATTTTATATATATATATATATATATATATATATATATATATATATATATATATATATAATAGCACTAAGGGCCTTAGAGGCCCATGGCTTGAAAAGTCTTGAAAAGTTTGAAGCTTGAAAAGTTTTCACGTTTCTTTATGTACTGAGATCTTCTCTGGCTTGATATGTGATTTTTCTCCATTCCTTCCTGTTATTCATTTTTCTTTTCTGACCCTGTAGCACAATTCTTTCCAAATCTTTTTCGACCTCTTGCTTCCATCTATTTTTCGGCCTTCCTCTTCTCTTTCTTGAAGCTGTAGTGTAGTTTAGTACCCTTTTTGGAGTCCTCGTGTTTGGCATCCTTTCAATGTGACCTCGCCATCTAAGTCTCTGTGCCTTTATCACTCATTTGAAGTTACAAAATGAAAAGTGATTTTTTCCAATATACCGAAAACTATCAGAGATTTTTTATTGAAAATGGACATGTGGCATTACTATGGCAGTAATATCTTATGAAAAAACTATATTAAAATTTGGACAACCCATAAAAATTTTATGGGGGTTTTGTTCCCTTAAACCCCCCAAACTTTTGTGCACGTTTCAATTTAATTATTATTGTAGTACTATTTAAACACAACGTTTTAAAAACTTTTTTACCTCTGATGGCTTTTTCGAAAAGTCAATTTTTATCGAAATATTTTGAATATTTGTCAAATCCACCACATATTTGTATATGGTTAAGTACGATTATGGAGACTTGGTAATAATATGCAGACTTATTATTTATGCTTTACATTTTTAGGTATATTTTGAACCATATTAAAAAAGAAGCCAGATCTCGATAAAACGTGCCTTATCGAAAAAATACAAAGAGGCAAAAAATTTTTAAAAACACTCTGTTTAACTAATGGTACCTCAGTAATAGTTTAATTGGAACGTACACAAACATTTGGGGGTTTAAAGGAACAAAACCCCCATAAAATTTTTATGTAGACATGTTAATAAAGAAGTCGCAACTCGATAAAAACTGCCTTATCTGAAAAATACTAAGAAACAAAAATATTGAATTTAAAAATATTGAATTTAACTAACGGTACCACAATAATAAAATTGAATTGGAACGTACACAAAAGTTTGGGAGGATCTAAGGGATCAAAACCCCCATAAAATTTTTATGGGGTGTACAAATTTCACCATAATTTTTCTTTAAGATATTCCTACCATAATAATGCCACATGTCCATTTTCAATAAAAAATCGCTAATAGTTTTCGATATAATCGAAAAAATCGATTTTCATTTTGTAATTTCAAAGGGCTGTAACTTTTTTTATGTGCATATTTTGTACTAAGGTAAGTTAGGTTCATTCGAACTATTTTTGGTCTCAGAATATGTGATTTAATTTATGACCTGTATTTTTGTTACACCCTGTATATACAGCCCATTACGCACCACCTTAAAAATTGGGCATTTTTGATGTCTCGAATTTCCTAAACCTGTCGTTGCATCTAAGTGATATTTTTATAATATTCTAGATAAGCCCTAGGCTATAGGTTACCTCCTTATGCTTGTCTTGCACGGGGAGCTATACTGTAATATATATTATATCACATCGCTCTCTATAGTAATGAGTGAGCCTGCACATACGGAACCATTTGTTTCCTGTCTGCAGGCTCACTCATTACTATAGAGAGCGATATGATATAATGTACATATATGACAGCATAGCTCCTTGTGCATGACAAGCTTAAGGGGGTAACCTATAACCTAGGCTATAATATTATAAAAAAATCACTTAGATGGGACAACAGGTTTAGGAAATACGAGACATCAAAAATACCCCATATTTAAGGTGGTGCGTTAATTTCTTGGAGAAGTGTATTGTAATTTAATGTAAATACACTGTCTACACCGTCAATTTCGAATGATGAATCTATAATTAATGAAATTCAAGAGCGTAATGCTAGAGCTAGGAACATTATGATCTTTAATTTGCCAGAATCCCCAAATGACACTGCAACTGTGCGTTCAATCATAAGTGAAGCCTCCAGGGATGAAATAAGTATTGTTAAGATAACCAGATTTGGCAAGAAAAATAAAAATGGACATCGTTCTGTAAAGGTGGAGCTCTCAAGACCCCAGGATGTATTTGATGTGTTAAAAAATAAATATAATGTAAGCCGTGATAGACATATTTTCATAAGTGCTGACCTCACGCGTCTTCAACAAAACATCTTAAATAAGTTAAAAACTGAATTGGCAGAAAGGAAATCTAAAGTTGAGAAAGATGTAGTTATAAGGTATATTAATGGTGAGCCTAAAATAACCAAATATAATCAGCAAAAAAACTCGAAATGATCATTCCACAAGTTTCCAATACACTGAAAATCTACTTACGTATTTTTTATGGGAAATAAGCCACAATTTTACTAAAAAATGAATTTATTAACGTTTCGAAGCCCAAATCGGGTTTCGTTGTCAAAATACAAAATACTATTGATTTTGACAACGAAACCCGATTTGGGCTTCGAAACGTTAATAAATTCATTTTTTAGTAAAATTGTGGCTTATTTCCCATAAAAAATACGTAATTATAAAAATGCCACAAGGAAATAGCTTCAGAACAACATTGAAAATCTACTGTCATAATGTAGGAGGTTTAAGGACAAAATTATCTGATTTCTCTGCAGCAGTTAATTGTTCTTGCTTTGATATATTTGTCATTATTGAAAGTTGGTTGAACGATGATTTCCTAGATAAGGAACTTTATTTGGTTAATTATCAGATATTCAGATGTGATAGATCTAATCTTTCAAGTACTAAAAGTAGAGGTGGAGGGATTTTGATACTTATTCATAGAAAAATAAAAGCTTTTAGAATGAGCCTCATAAACAATTCAGTGGAGCAGTTATTTATATCTTGTTCTGTTTCAAATTTTAATTTTATCATTGGTGGCGTGTATATTCCTCCTAACAGTCCAAATAATTGCTATCTATCACACAGTGGCGTCGGGCCGGGGGGGCACGTGCCCCCCCAACATTATGCAAAAAAAGAAAAAAATAATATAAATTATCTTTAAATTACGTATATGTATACACTAAAAGTTACGAATGAATAACTAATATAGATCCCCCGTTAGTCTATTTTTCTGTATGCATCTAATTTGATTCTGTGTGTGTAAAGTATGCGCGTGTTACAACTAAATTTACAAGTGCCGGTGAGCCGACTCTGGCCGGTTGCGCCCGAGCTGGAGCAGCCGATCGAATGCACCCGAGCCCAGCCGACGCCTGGCGGAGGGATATCATACCAGCTCAGTGCGCGTGTGTTGTGTTGTGTAGGTGGTCGCCACGTTTTATTCGTTCAATAAGCTTATTGTTACTAGCTGAGCTGCTATTGTTTGTGTAATTTTTGCGGATGTTCGTTTGTTATCATGTCTAAGAAACAGTCCTCTGTACTAACATTCTTTAAAAAACTTGGAAATTCAAGTGAAAGTGTAAATGAAGATAGACATTTAGCGGGAAGTAGCACTGGAGGTAGCGTTGGTGATGAATCGCCATCTTGTTTACGCCCAGATCGTGATGCTACATTCCAGGGCGAAAGTAGAGATCCTTCATTGGGAGTACAAAGTGCAGATATTGCAAAAGGAGCATTTCAGCCTGTTGATTGTTTTAAGGTAAGCAAGATTCAATCCAAATCGAGGCAGTTCAAAGAATCCTGGTACAGTGAATTTAATTGGGTCGAATATAGCCCCATTACAGACGCTGCATTTTGTTACCCATGCCGACTATTTTGTCAACATAAGTCTGGTCGCGGGGAGGAGTCATTCACTAAACTGGGCATGAACAATTGGAAGAAAGCTTTGGAAAAATTCAGGAAACATGAGAAGAGTGAAATGCATCAAAAATCTAAACAGTTTCTCAATGAGTATAGAAAAGCAGGAAGCACGGTAGCAGATTCGTTGTCCTCGCCACATACTAAAATAGTTGAGATGAATAGGAGGTATTTAAAATTCATAATTGAAAACATCCTATTCCTTGGAAAACAGAATCTTGCCTTAAGAGGACATGATGAGAGTACTGCTTCATTTAACAGGGGGAACTTTATAGAATTGCTAGAACTGAGATCTACTGAAATGGAGGAAGGAATCCAAACATTAATGAAATCCCCAGTCCATTCATACAAAAGTGCCCAGGTACAAAATGAGATAATAGATTGCATAAAAAGTGAAATGCTTCAACAAATTGTCCAAGAGGTGAGTGAGGCTTTGGCCTACTCAATTATTTGTGATGAAACTACGGATATTTCAACCCGTGAACAGCTTAGCATTTGCATTCGATACATTACTAAAATAGATGGACACATTAAAATCAATGAAAGGTTTTTGGGCCTCGTTGATGTGTCAGACACTACTGGTGAAAATTTACATCACACTATTAAACAGTATCTGCAGCAGTTGGGTATAAGCTTAAATAAAATGCACGGCCAGGCATATGATGGAGCTAGTAACATGAGCGGCAAATTCAAAGGTGTTGCCTCAAGGTTCCAAGAAGAAGAGCCTAAAGCTTTGTACACACACTGCCATGCCCACTTGCTTGATCTGGCTGTTCAGAGATTTTGTGAAGAAATAAGACAGCTTCGGAATTGCTTATCCATAGTAAATAACCTGTATAACTTAATTAATGCATCAGCTAACAGGTTTTCAATATTTGAATCAATATGTAAGCAAAGCGGAGAAACAAAAATGAAAAGACTGGTGAGCTTGTCTCGAACTAGATGGACAGTTCGACACAAAGCAATCCATGTAATTCTAGAGCAGCTCCCTGAAGTGTACGAAACTTTGGAAGTTATTGCAAACGATGTATCAAATCGTAAAATTGCAGCCGAAGCTGATGGTCTAGCCAAACAAATCAGCACATTTGAATTTGTATTCAGTTTAAAACTATTGCACAGCGTTTTGAGTCAGACTGATATACTCTCCAAAGAACTGCAGAGTGAATCTCTTGACATTTCTAAGGTTTTTGCAAAAGTTGAATCAGTCATTGACTGTTTAAAACTGGACAGAAATGATGATGGCTTTATTCAGATGTGGAATGAGTCAGAAGAACAGTGTAACAAATATGGTATGAAAGGTTTGTCAGTTGAAAGGCCTTCACTACCACGCAAACGGAAGATTCCGAAAAAACTTGAAGCTAGTAGTAGCTCTTCAGATGCTGCATTTCATCAATCACCTGAACAGATGTTCAAGACTGACATTTACTTTGCTGCTTTAGACACAGTAATTGTAAACTTGCAATCTCGTTTTTCCAAGAACGATTATGATAAAATCAACTGCATTGCCCAGTTAATATTTAATTGGACCGAAATTGACAACAACGCTGTTATGGCAATCCAAAAGTTTTATAACTTGTCTTTAAGTTTCTCTGCACATCTTAAGTTTTTTCACTGTTATGCAAAGAACAATTTTGTCAAAACAGACAAAGCAACCACAAGAGTAACGTTCCAAGAGTTGGCTGATTTTTTTATTGAGAATGATCTTCAAGCCAGTGCACCAGATGTTTGGCAGCTACTAGAAATATCACTTTCGTGGCCTATCACAACAGCAAGCGCAGAAAGATCGTTTTCTACACTACGAAGGCTAAAGACATTTCTTCGAAGCACCATGACAGAAGATCGCTGATGAAGAAGTGGGCTTGCCCTGATGTCTATTGAGCAAGAATTGACGTCTGAATACATGAAAGATAAAAAACTAGATCTGTTAGTTGACAGATTTTCAAATCTAGCCGATAGGAGGCTAATGCTTCATTAGAACTAACGAAAATTGGTTCGTTGAAAACCATTACTGTAGTTCTGTTCACCTTAAAACTTTGTCTTGTACACAAATTTGTTTTTGTGTTATAAATGTCCATGCAGTTATGTCTAGAATAGAATAAACTTGTATATTTTGAAATTGAGTCTTTTTACAATCCATCAATATAGTAAAAATTGATTAAAACCAATGTTTAACAAAAATACACATATACTTTACTTTAGTTCTTAAGTGGTAGTTTTCAAAAAAGTTTCCACGGGACCACCACTCCCCCCCCCCCCGTAGACCCCGTGCCCCCCCCCAAATTATTAGGTCACGCTACGCCTATGCTATCACATGTTGAAACGATTGAAGATTTGAGAATTCAGTATAATAAATGCAACTTTTATATTTTTGGTGATTTTAACTTCCCTAATATAACTTCCGATTTAAATAATATATCACCATCTCAGATGAATGAAAACATTTCTAGTGTAGCACAATGTTATGCTTTTCTTGATTTTAAACAGCATATTACTATTCCTAACTCTAATAATAAGTTTTTAGATCTACTATTTTCGAATGTGGATAGTATTCTAGTTTCATCTGCAATAGATCCTATTTTTGCTGAATCTAGCCATCACAAACCATACTCCTTTGATTTACCTATATCGGGCATTACAAATAATTTACTGTGCCAAGAATTTTACTATGATTTCAGAAACGCTGATTATATTAGCTTACAGAATTATTTGGGACCTATCAATTGGCACAAGTATTTAAATTTAAATGACATAAATACTGCAGTACACAATTTCTATCATATTCTGAGTATGGCATTAAATCTTTTTGTACCCAAAAAGAAAAGTAAGGTATCAACTTTCCCAAAGTGGTTCAATGCTGAGTTGAGAAATTTAATCATCCAAAAGAAAATAGCTCACAAAAATTACAAGAATACTGGCAATCGCTGTTATTACATAGAATTTTCAAAGTTACGTAGTCAATGTAATATTTTATCTAAAGAATGTTTTGTGAATTACAAAAAAGACCTTGAAAATAATTTTAATACCGATCCCAGGTCATTTTGGAGATTTTTTAGCCGAAAAAATAATCTATATGATGTTCCTAATAATATGTATCTAGCTGATAAAAAAGCTGTGAATGGTGATCAGATAAGTGAACTTTTTGCTGTTTACTTCTCTGAAGTTTATGTTTCTTCCCTGGATGTAAGTTATCATGACACATTTAATAATTATTCATCTATAAAGTGTGATTCTTTGACAGCGGAAGTTATTTTTGACGGTTTGTCAAAACTTTCTAATAATAATGTAACAGCTGGACCGGATGGTCTTCCCGATTTTTTCTTGAAAAACTGTGCTTACAGTCTAACTCAACCATTGTTTGTTCTATATAACTTATCATTGAAATTAGGCATTCTTCCTGATAAATGGAAAACTAGCCATATAATTCCAATTTTTAAATCTGGCGAAAGAGAAAATATAGAAAATTACAGAGGTATATCTAAACAATCGACCATTCCTAAACTACTTGATAAGTTGATTTATAACCATATTAGTTTTACCTACTTGTCAACAATTAATAAATAATTATCAACATGGCTTTATGCACAAGAAATCCACAACTACAAACTTACTATCTTATGAAACATCTATTATCAGAGATCTGGAAAGAAAATGTCAGGTAGATTGTGTATACACAGACTTTTCAAAAGCCTTTGATAGGATTGACCACTACTTACTGCTACATAAACTTAAGGCATATGGTTTCAGCGATCAGCTTTTAAAGTGGTTTGATAGCTATTTAATAGGTCGCACACAAAAAGTCAAACTGGGTTCATTTATGTCAGATGCAATACAAATAAAATCTGGAGTTCCACAAGGTGCTCATTGCTCGCCCCTTCTGTTCAATATATTTATTAACGACATAGGTGAATGTTTTAATCACTCTAAGTACTTGCTATTTGCTGATGATTTGAAGATTTACAGATCTATCAAAGATCATGAAGATTGTAGTCTCCTTCAAAACGATCTCAATAATTTAGTTGAGTGGTGTAACAAAAACAGACTCTTTTTAAACATTAATAAATGTCATTTCATTAGCTTCCACAAAGTTGCAAAAAAATATCAATCATCATATGTCATCGACAGTAAAGCGCTCTCTTATGTTGAAACAGGCTGGAAGAATCACAATCTAAATATCGCAAAAGTCCGTCTCTGTCGTTATAGATAGAAGTAAGACGAAATGTACTTCCCAACGCGTTTCTCTTGGGCCACCCACAAGAAAGCGGAAGGATTAATATTTTAAGAAATTCTAGACGCCTAAGCTGGTCATTTAGCTATTGCAGGCAGTAAAATGACAAAGAGACTTTAGGGCTCGAAGACAACTTTCCTAAAAGTATTTACTTTGCACAGGATATGCCTCATAAAAAGAAGAATAGGAAAGATTGCTAAGTGTTTGAGTGATAGAAATCTAAGAATTCCACAAGGTTACAACGCAGTAACTTTCGTGGGAATCCTTAAACGGTTACAAAAAGGACACTCGTGGTGATTGGCCGAAAAAGAAACGTATGATCATAATAAGGCTGGTCTAAACATTATTTTCCAGCTATGTGATTGGTACGAAAATTTCGGAATGATGATTATTGGTCAAATTAGCTGATAGCTGTGAAAAAGGGAGGTGAATATAGAGAGCAGAGAGGAATCTTGTCCGAGATTAGGACAAGAAGAGAGAAATTAAGTTCTAGCGGTCATGCAGTGAAGACCTGCATTTTTTCTTGTCTGTGCCTAAATAGGCAAAATGGAATCTTAAAGATTCTGTCGTGAAAATCGCAAGTGCGATATGTTGTCTTAAATACCATACCGGTATATTCTCTGTGTTGTGTCCGGTACGATAAAATAATAGTTTTCTTAGTACGACTTGAATATGTTTCGTTCAAACAGAACTTAGTTCAACTTTTGCGGATAAGATGTCCGTTTAATATGTATCATATAAACCGCACTTAATTCAATCTTCGTGGAACCCAGTTCCATTTTTTTTTAGAGACAATGGTCTAAATAAAATATGTTTAATTATCAAGTCAGTGAGAAGTATCACTAATAATCATGAATGCAGTTATTTTCTTTTCATAAAACAAAAAGAACTATGGAATTTTTATTTTTCGTATAATATAATAACAACTACATGTATGTAACAGTACTTTAACTCTAAAAATGAAAGTGAAAAGTGAAAGTGATTTCGTCGTATCCACAACTCTGGCGAGCTAACCCGATTCCAGCAATTCAACAACAACGGATTATCACCAGGTATTTTGCAATAAACTGTTTCGTTCCTTTTCCTTTTTTTGAACTTTTAAGATGCAACGCGAAAGACTTATTTTTTTTATTTTTCTAATCAACTCAGTTTAATGACAATTTTCTATCTAAATAAATGGTAACTATGTTAAATGGCGCCCAAAAAATTAATAATTTCTTTTCTCTAGCATAAATATTATTGTATGAACTCACACCCTAAAATCTCTTGATGATTAGAGCCGCCGGTGCGATTTTAAATTATGTAGCACGTATTTTTTAAGTTTATGTACATCACATGTTTATCTAATTTGTCGTGCATCATAAAATGGCGCGCAACATGTGGGGCTATCTCTTGTCTAATTCTTATTAGTTTGTTTTCTTATTTTGTCCACGTTGTTCTGCTCATTATTGATTCATAAAATAACGCTAAGTTTTTCATCTAGCTCTTAATTAGTAATATCACAAAAAGGCTTTTTTATTTTTAACGCAACCTAAGTTTTATTCATAAAACGGCGACCGCACCTAGAGGTTTCTGTCATTTTTTTGTTTCTTTTTGCTCCGTGTTAACGAGTACTTAAAAACAACGTCATTGCATTCCTTTTTTTGTTTTACACGTAAATGGTATTTTTCCCAGCACTAATTTAAAATGTGGCTCCTTGTTGTCTAAAGGTGTCTGAATAGAGATTTTATACTGTTTATAAAATTTCGATGGATGCGCAGATAAGAAATAAGATAGTAATGTAAATATGAAAAGAGAAAATTCCAAAGGTAAATAAAATAATAACTGCTAGTTTTCAATTCCAAGTTTACAGTAAATTTTGAGTTTAAATATTTTTGTTGAATTTTTTTGCATAATTTTTGAAAGAATATAATTCAAAATGGAATCCTCCGTGGTTCAATATTTAAAAAATGACGAAATTGATTATGAATTGTTTATACGAGGGGTTAAGACTAAGAAAAATCTTAGTGACAAAAAAACAATGCTTCGTAAATTACTTAGTAAAAAGGCCGTTATTGATTTAGAGGAAAATAGGTTAATATTCAACGATGAGAAGAAGCAGATAGACGAAACTGCTGTTGACATCCGTAGTTTAATTGGAGATTTCGAAGGAGACGTTAGAGATTCGGTCTATCGTAGGGCAAAGGCTCATCTTAGGCATTTATCTTTTAGAATAGCTAGGTTACCCGTAGAATTTGAGGAAGAAGAAGAGTAGAAAGGCAGAGGCTTCTGCAGATTGTTTACTTTTAGAAGGGCAATTAGATGACAAAGTCGTTCCTGTTGGGCCATCAGTTTCTTCGAATATAATTCCTTCACAGCCGGTCGTTAATATTCCAGCTCCCGTCGTTCAGGTGTCGCATCCAACTAATTTAGCTAATTGGAACATTAAGTTTAGTGGAGATTCTAAAGGAGTTTTCCCTTTCCTAGAAAAAGTTAGAGACCTGGCTGAATCCCGTAATGTAGGACAAGAGGTTCTTTTCAGATCAGCTGTCGAGTTATTTACAGGTAGCGCTGCTGTGTGGTTCAGGAGTGTTCGTAGTACCGTTTCTTCATGGAACGAATTGATTGGTCTTTTGAAGGCTACGTTTCTTCCCCAAGACTACGACGAGGATTTATGGAACCAGATCAAATCCAGGAAGCAGAAGAAAAATGAGTCGTTCGCTTTATTTCAGGCACAGGTTATGTCTTTGGCAAAACGGCTGACGGTGCAGCCTTTAGAGAAAACTATCGTGAAACACTTGAGGCAAAATATTATCCCTGAATATATTCCGTTGATTGCATTAGTCGATACCAATACTGTTGAGGTGTTGTCTGCTGTTATTCGTAAACTAGAGTATAATGTGGTCGTGCCTAGTGTCAAGAAGGAAACGTCCGTCGCTTATGTTAATCATGAGTTCCCCGGTCCCTCCAGAAAAGCCAATGTTCCTAACGGAAAAGCAAATTTTAAAAATAATGACGATCACTCGGCTCCGCGAAATTCTGAGGCGAAAAACCCTAGTAAAAGTACTTCGAATAAATCGAAGATGATCGTTTGTTTTAATTGCCGAAGACGCGGGCACAATTTCAACGACTGTAAACAGCGTTTTGATAGATATTTTTGTTTCCGATGTGGCGCAGATAATGTTACGGTAAGGACATGCCCAAACTGTGTCAAACCTTCAAAAAACGAATAACCAACACCCTTAAGTTCGGTAAGAGTGTTCACAATAAAATTTCAAACCCCGAACATTCATGTTTTGCGGCCGATAATAAGTTTCCAGAAAATTTTAATGTCTCTGATTGGTACAAATGGCTAGGTACAGTAAAAAATTTTTATAAACATTCGTCAAAATTATCTCCGGTCATTGTTTCAAAGCCATTCGATAACAGACCTTACTTGGAGGTTCAAATTCTTTCGCAACCCTTTACGCTTTTATTAGATACCGGGTGTTCCACTACTGTAGTCGGATCCAAGGGATTGGATTTTCTTGAGAGAAACAACATTGAGATCGATTTACCGTGTAGTCAGAATGTGTCTTTAGCCGACGGATCGAGTAAAAAGGTTTCTGGTATTGTAGATTTGCCGTTTGTGGCGAATGGAATTTGTCATGTGATTAGTTGTCTTGTAGTGCCATCGCTACCAATAAATTTTATTTTAGGAAGTAACTTTATTTCAAAATTTTCTTTAGCGATAAATTTCGAACAAAATAAACGGAGTGTCAGAAATCCTTGTTGCGAGATAGTAACTTCAAAACCTGAAGGCGATGTTTCGTTCCCACAATCTTTGTGTTCGATTGATTCTCTTGCCGCCGAGTTAAGACCTCTAGCGGATGCTGTCATCCATAGTTTTCAGGAGGTAGACAAAAAGAATGGTATAGGAAGAACAGATAAGATCAAAATGACTATCGATACGGGTGACGCAAAGCCTTTTCGACAACGTCCTTTTCCTATGTCGCCATACATGTCAGATATTTTAAATCGCGAATTAGATGAGATGCTCAAACTTAAAGTTATAGAACCGAGTAACAGTCCTTGGTGTAGTCCAGTCTTGCTTGTAAAGAAAAAGACAGGCGAGTTTAGGTTTTGTTTTGATGGCAGGAATCTTAATGAAGTTACTCGTCATGACACATATCCTCTCCCCAATATTGACCGAATTTTGTCATTATTGCGTAACGCTAAATATATAAGTTCGATAGATTTGAAAAAAGCTTTTTGGCAGATCCCTCTTGATCCATCTTCGCGAGAAAAAACTGCTTTTGCTGTTGTTGGCCGTGGATCTTTTCAATTTACTGTGATGCCTTTTGGTCTTTGTAATAGTGCTCAAACCCAGCAAAGATTAGTAGATCAGATTTTTGGACCAGAATTCGAACCTTTTATTTTTACTTACTTGGATGATATTATTGTTTGTTCTTCCACTGCTGAGGAACACGTTGCCTTGTTAGGACAAGTGCGAGATAAACTAAAGGATGCTAACCTTACGATAAATGTAGACAAATGTGAATTTTTCAAAACAACTTTGAAGTATTTAGGCTATATCGTTGGTGATAACTCTCTTCGGTCGGACCCCGACAAAATTTCCACTATGGTTAATTATCCCCGTCCAACTAACACAACGGAGATTAAACGTTTTATTGGTCTTTGTTCTTGGTATAGACGCTTCGTCAAAGATTTTTCTACCCTTGTTTCCCCTATCAATGATCTTTTGAAAGGAAAGAAAAAGAAAGAACCTATAGTTTGGACATCAGAAGCTGAGAATGCTTTTATCGCCATAAAGGAAGCTTTAGTATCTTCCCCAGTTCTAGTACAACCCGATTATTCTCGTCCCTTCACGATTCAGTGTGACGCAAGTAACACCGGTCTAGGAGCTGTATTGACTCAAGAAATAGACGGTGGAGAAAAGGTGATTTCCTATGCTAGTCGGTCTTTGACAAGAGCAGAACGTTCGTATGGAACCACCGAGAAAGAGGCCCTTGCAGCTTTGTTTGCTGTTGAAAAATTTCGTCCTTACGTAGATGGTGTTGAATTTACCCTCATCACTGACCATTATTTGTTGTTATGGCTTAGAAATTTAAAAAATCCCACAGGCCGTTTAGCTCGTTGGGCTATGCGTCTCAAACGTTTTGATTTCCGAATCGTCCATCGTAAAGGAGCATGTCATAAGGTGCCTGATGCACTTAGTAGGATTCATGAGAATGATCAAATTGCTTATCTTGAAGTTGATACTGATCGCATCGATCCCTGGTACGATGATTTGCGTACAAAGATTTTGTCTAACCCAGAAAGTTTTCCACAGTGGAAAGTAGAGAACGACCTCATATACAAATTTATTCCGGCTTGTCTTCCTTTTAATTCAAATTTAATCGAGTGGAAAGTCCTTGTTCCCAAACCTCAACGTGAGGATGTTATTAAGTCGTGTCATGATCCTGCAACTTGTGCCCATCCTGGTGTTTATAAAACTCTTGCTCGAATCCAAGAAAATTATTACTGGCCAAAAATGCGAAGAGATGTTGTTAGATATGTCCGTGCCTGCAAAACGTGTGGAGCACAAAAAGCACCAAATATGGCGCAAATGGGTAAAATGGGTAAAGAGAAAAAAGCCGAATACCCATGGCAAATTATCGCCGTTGATTTAATAGGCCCTTTAACCAGAAGTAGAAACGGTTTTACGTGGTTGCTGGTGGTCTCAGATTGGTTTTCTAAGTACACTTTGTTACATCCTCTTCGCAAGGCTACTGCTTCAAATATCTGTAAATTTTTAGAGGAACAGATGTTTCTCATATTTGGAGTTCCACAACATCTTATGTGTGATAATGCCTCTAATTTAAATTGTAAAATAATGAAAGATCTTTGTGAGAGATATTCAGTCCAAAAAATCTGGTTCTCTGCAGTTTATTCTCCCCAAGTAAATTTTGTTGAAAGGAGCAATCGTACTATTGGTACGGCAATCAGAAGTTATATTGACGAACACCGCGATTGGGACAAACACATACATGAAATTCGGCAAGCCATAAACACAGCGAAACATGAAGTAACCAAATATTCACCGGCATTTTTAAATTTTGCTAGACACGTACCGTTGTCTGGAAATTATTACGGTCAAATACCCCATGATTTTGTTGATATAGAAATCCTACCGGGTGATCGCGATAATTACGCGTCCGAAGTAACGGGAATAAAAGAAGTTTTCACGGCCGTGCGTAAAAATTTGTCTCGTGCATATCAGAGAAATGCAAAAACATATAATTTGCGTAAACGCGACGTACAGTTTAACGTGTTGGCGATCAAGTTTGGAGAAAAAATATGGTTTTATCTAGCGCCCCGAAACATTTCATGGCAAAATTGGCTCCCAAATATATTTTATGTACCATAATTAAAAAACTATCCTCGTTAGTTTACGTTCTTAGGAATCCAGATGGTTCCAATGCTGGAAATTGGCATATTAAAGATTTAAAAGCTTATTCATCCGTCAATGTTTCGTCAGATGCTTCAGATTTGTCCGATAGCGAATAGAAATGTATATTCCGTTATTTACAGGGCGATATGAACCAACTTTAAATATAATTTTTTAGATATTTTTGATTTTTTTTATTTTATAGTACAGGTGCTTAAAGTTTTTTTGAGAGAAATAATTTTTTTGTTTTGTGCACCAAATTTTTTTATTAGTCGAAATTCTTAAATTTTGGAAAGTGTGATTTCAAATAAATGATTTTGGACATATGAATTTTTGATCTGAAAGCCTATTATAATCTAAATACTTCGGTAATTTTTTTAGCGACACCCCAATTCCTCCGTGGTCCGTGTTAAAGGAAAAGTCGCGCAAATTGCGAACTTTTTCCTGGAAGAGATTTGTTTCTCTTCCAACATATTTTGGCGTGGGATCAGTAATGCACTGATACCCTAGTACGTAGTACGTTGAATACAACTTTGCTTCGGCAAAACCGTCCCCAAGTGCCTCGTTCCCTTCAGGACGAGAGACGCGCATAAATTTTTTAGAGCTGTCTCGACAACCTTTTTTTTGATGTGTGGTGTAGACCAATAGTAGGGAATTGTCCCGCTGCGGTCAATGTATATCTATTTGATATATTTTTTTTTGATGTTGTCGCGAAGGAGACGAGCCTCTGGAAGTAGTGTAGGGGATTCCGCACGTTGATCTCCAGAGCAACTCAATTTGGCTCACACCCCAGTTCTTTGAACTGTTTTACCTAGTTATAAGAATAAAATTTTTTTGTTTTGTTGAAAGGAAATATTAAAAATCCTTCTTCAAATGTTTTTATGTCGTGCGTTAGTCCAATATAGAAGTAAAACTTTTTTTTACATAATAAAAAGTTTGATTTTTTTTATTGTTTTATTTTTTTTGGTATCCTTCTAGGATATACTACCTTCGCTTATAAGCAATCCAGCTTAAGCTTAGGGAAAATGTTTTTTATATTTTTTTTGAAAATCGTTTCTTATTTTTTTTGGTATCTAGATTGATATCAGAAGTCCTTAGTACAGTTACTAGTGATAGTTCGTAATAGAACCTATTTGTTTTGCCTAAGTTTATTCTTACTTCAAGGACCTATGAATTTCAGCCCCCTCTATTAAAATATGTTGTCTAACCCCCTTTACGGTATGGATGGCCAGACACTGAAAAAGGCTAGGGATGAAGTGAGCGGATTCCCGCCAGTTGACTCGTCGGAATGAGAAGCCATTCATAATCGCAATTTAGCCACAGACCTTAGGTGATGACTTCCTATGTCATTTCCTAAAACTTCCGTTTGGTTGTGTAACTTTGAATAATAGACTCTACCGACTATGACCCTACCTTAAGTTGACCCCACCGAAAATGTTCCTATGATAGGCGTATGATACGCGTCAGTTATCGCTTGTTCTGGTTACCACAACGAAGTTAAAATATCAATATTTTCCTAATCCCCCCTGTTCTTGAAAGAGTAGTAAGTTTCTGAAAAGCAATGTGTTCATTTGTCCACAATAAACTAATTACAGGCTTATCTTTATAGAATTACAAGGTCCAACTTAGAACTATCAGTAACTCCTTTTTTTTCGTTTTTTGTCCGTAAGTAATAACTGCCTATGGCGTTATTATATTGTGTTATCTCTGGAATAAGTCATGAATGAGAGACTTTATGCATCCAAGTCAAGGATAACATGTTAATTTTTTATGGCGTTAATGATGCTAAGACATCATTATTCTTATGTTATTCGTGGTGTTAGTCTAGGTTGAAAGAAACCTATGCATCCGAAAAAACGTTAACATATCTTGCCCTATTTTTGTGTTTTTATTTTTTTTGTGTCTTCGATGACGAATTGCGTCGTTGTATTCTTGTGAATTTTTTGTGTTATGATTAACGCGTCCATGTCTAGATTGTAAGACATGTATTGATCGTTAGAGAAAGCCTAAGGCCTCTGAACGATATTACGATATGGTGACTAACAAATGTGGTTTTCATTTTTTTTGCTGTTTCATTTTTTTATTTCCGTTTCCGATTTCAAACTGGTTAGCACGAAGTTGAAATCGTGGGGGAGGCAGTGAAACAGGCTGGAAGAATCACAATCTAAATATCGCAAAAGTCCGTCTCTGTCGTTATAGATAGAAGTAAGACGAAATGTACTTCCTAACGCGTTTCTCTTGGGCCACCCACAAGAAAGCGGAAGGATTAATATTTTAAGAAATTCTAGACGCCTAAGCTGGTCATTTAGCTATTGCAGGCAGTAAAATGACAAAGAGACTTTAGGGCTCGAAGACAACTTTCCTAAAAGTATTTACTTTGCACAGGATATGCCTCATAAAAAGAAGAATAGGAAAGATTGCTAAGTGTTTGAGTGATAGAAATCTAAGAATTCCACAAGGTTACAACGCAGTAACTTTCGTGGGAATCCTTAAACGGTTACAAAAAGGACACTCGTGGTGATTGGCCGAAAAAGAAACGTATGATCATAATAAGGCTGGTCTAAACATTATTTTCCAGCTATGTGATTGGTACGAAAATTTCGGAATGATGATTATTGGTCAAATTAGCTGATAGCTGTGAAAAAGGGAGGTGAATATAGAGAGCAGAGAGGAATCTTGTCCGAGATTAGGACAAGAAGAGAGAAATTAAGTTCTAGCGGTCATGCAGTGAAGACCTGCATTTTTTCTTGTCTGTGCCTAAATAGGCAAAATGGAATCTTAAAGATTCTGTCGTGAAAATCGCAAGTGCGATATGTTGTCTTAAATACCATACCGGTATATTCTCTGTGTTGTGTCCGGTACGATAAAATAATAGTTTTCTTAGTACGACTTGAATATGTTTCGTTCAAACAGAACTTAGTTCAACTTTTGCGGATAAGATGTCCGTTTAATATGTATCATATAAACCGCACTTAATTCAATCTTCGTGGAACGCAGTTCCATTTTTTTTAAAGACAATGGTCTAAATAAAATATGTTTAATTATCAAGTCAGTGAGAAGTATCACTAATAATCATGAATGCAGTTATTTTCTTTTCATAAAACAAAAAGAACTATGGAATTTTTATTTTTCGTATAATATAATAACAACTACATGTATGTAACAGTACTTTAACTCTAAAAATGAAAGTGAAAAGTGAAAGTGATTTCGTCGTATCCACAACTCTGGCGAGCTAACCCGATTCCAGCAATTCAACAACAACGGATTATCACCAGGTATTTTGCAATAAACTGTTTCGTTCCTTTTCCTTTTTTTGAACTTTTAAGATGCAACGCGAAAGACTTATTTTTTTTATTTTTCTAATCAACTCAGTTTAATGACAATTTTCTATCTAAATAAATGGTAACTATGTTAAAACTTATTTCGTCTTTTTCTGTTCGCACAATCCATCTATGTATCCTTATTGTATTAGGAAACGCAGCCTACCACAGACAACAAGGGTAAGTACCATTAGTAGTCAAAGGGATACCATTTGTTTCGTAACACTTTTGTAATTTTTATATAGATAAATAGTAATAGATTCTGATCTATTAATGGCGCCCAAAAAATTAATAATTTCTTTTCTCTAGCATAAATATTATTGTATGAACTCACACTCTAAAATCTCTTGATGATTAGAGCCGCCGGTGCGATTTTAAATTATGTAGCACGTATTTTTTAAGTTTATGTACATCACATGTTTATCTAATTTGTCGTGCATCAATGTTAAAACAGTAAAGGATTTAGGAGTAATATTCGATGAAAACTTAACGTTTGTGGATCACATTAACTATGTGACAGCAAAGGCTTCAAAAGTACTGGGTTATATACTTCGCAGTTGTGCTGATCTTTCCCTTAATACAATAAAGGCTGTTTACTCATCATTGGTTATATCTATATTAGAATTCTCCTCTATTGTCTGGTCACCATTTTATAATGTTCATGTTGTTTGTCTCGAGAGAGTTCAAAATAAGTTTTTAAGATTTGCAGCATACAGATTGGGATATAATGTTACTGAACTAAACCACAACTATACCATCATCCGTAGTGATCTCAATTTGCACTCCTTAAAAGACCATAGAATTATAAATGATCTAGCTTTTATTTATAAACTATTAAATAGTGAAATCAATTGTCCTGATTTATTAAAATTAATAAACTTTAATATTCCAAACCATAATCTGAGAAATAATAACTTGTTCCATGTACCTTCATTGACATTTTCATGAATTAGTCTTAATTCCTAATTCAACAAACTATGGTCTTAACTCACCAATAGATAGAACTTTAAGTCGCCTGAATGATTTGGACATCGATTTATTCTCTTCTTCCAGTCGAGTATTTAAAAACCGACTAAAATCAATTTTTCCGGTCAGCACTTTTGTTTAATATTTAATATTATATTTTCAGTGGATTTGTTAATTTTTGCCATGGATAATGCTTTTGTATTATGTAATGTGTTAATTTTTTATTGTCTGTAGTTAGTTGATTAATGTCAGTTTATATTATATTATTATGTATTGTCACTGCATAACGTGGATTGTGTGTATGTTAAATTTAGTTTTATTGTAATGTACTTACTACAGTTTTATGCTGTCACACTTTCATTTAATTCATTTAATTTTATTTTTAGTTTTTTACTGTTTTACTGGACTTTACTAATACTACTTTTACTTCTACTTATTGTTTATATATGTATATTTTTTTTTAAATTGGGGAAACCCGTAAATAAATAAATAAATAAATAAATAAATAATGTAATATCCAATAATTGTAATTTAATATAAGATGTAATATAAGTTCCTTAAAAAATATATTTTTTATTTCCCACGACGTTAGATGGATGTTCGGCAGCAAGACATTGGACCAAACTGGGACGTCCTATGAAGGAGGATATTGTAATTCTATGCATTTTAACGAGCCTTCCATTTGGTTTTACTTAAATGAAAAAATTGCAATACCAACAATGCCGAATGGGTCCGCAGAATAACCTTGTAAGCGCCACATGGTTTGTTTTTCAGAAGTCAAAGAAAAAGTTTTAATATTGTGATAATGGTGAGTTTATACATTTTAAGTGTTAGTGATAGGTACAGTTTTTAAATACAAAATCCCAGGCAACCAAACGACGTTTTTATAACGTAGATAACACGTCATAAAAATGACCAATTGACGTGTTTCTATGACGTAGTACTGACGTTGAAAATCACGTGTATTTGTCTCATCGATTTGACGTCATAATTGTGACGATTTTAAAACGTAATCGTATCTACGTTTTTTTCACGTCGGTAAAATCACGTCTTTAATACTTTTAAAAAGTGACCTCTTTCAGATGTTTCAAAATAGTATAAAAAATAGGTACATAACATGAAACCTATAGGCCTACGTCCCATGTGTCGAAGATATAAGTAGGTAATACTACCACTTGTTTAAGATCGCTTGTGCGCTAGGTTAGAAGCATCATTGATTCTACATGATTGTACCAGCCCTCACATTATATAATTTTCACTAGTTATATATACAGAGGCGGCTTTACCTATTGTGCAGAGTGTGCGGTGCACACGGGCGCCGGGATGTTGGGGGCGCCGAGCACCAAAGAACGGCCCTTTACTTTGTTTCAACAGAAAATATGCTTTAAAACGATTAATGAAAAATTACATTGTCACTTAAGCGAGATTTATAGATTACCGCCCGCCCGGCTGTCCGTCCAACGAACGGCAACTTTTTGATTCGTTTGAAGATGTACCGACAATTATTCCGAAATCGGTTGTGGAACCTATAAAGATCAAACTGCTTGGGACTTGCAGGGCATTTTCAAAGGCGTTTGTACAGGTGTCGCGGGGTAATTTTGCCCTGGGTAATTTTGGGTAAATGACTCCTTAGAAAAGCTTTGACGGAATGGATTAAGTATTATATTTAAGTTAACATGTACTACTATTTACTTGTGTACTCAAACCTTTCAAATTTCCTCAAAAAATTTTCAACCATCTCATAGATAAAATAGTTCATCTTTAATTAAATATTTTTAACAGATTTGGGTAGGTTGTTCTGACGCCGCACTGTGGTTCAAAAAGCTGAAAACGTGGTCATGAACCTTTAAAAGCGGTATATTGTTTATACACTTTGGAAACATGGCTAACTTGTCCCTGAGCTAAGAATAAGAATACATCCTTTCTGATCCTTATACCTGCGTATTACGACTCTACGATAGTATAAGAAAACAACTATAAACATGAACATCCCTAGATAGGGATTTTTTCTTTTACCTCATGACCACGTTTTCCGCATTTGGAACCACTGTATGCCGTGAATACCTATTGGCTCCCGACATCATTTAATATTGCACTATCTGCATCTGGATTTTTGTTTACATTATAAGCGTACCTAATACCCTCTAATACCCTATGTACTATGGTTTGTTTTTAAACTAGGAGGAGTAAACTAAAAAGACAGATTCACACAAAATAAAAAGTTCTAAAAATAATTGTTTTTTATATAAAAGTACCTAGAATAAAAATCTAAAAATTAAGGAATAACGCAGAAAACTCAAATTATCGTCGATATAACTTAATTAACTTATGAAACGCCAGTAGTGTCAAAATTTCATAAACGTCATTAGTGTCAAAATTTCAAACAGTGGAGTAAACTTGAATGATATTGGACCAGTAATTACAAACAAGCAGTAGGCGCGGTAAATTTGAATTACTCCTCTTGGTGTAACAACAGATCATAGTACTAGATAGGTACCTATTCGACAATTCCATTTTGACTGCGCGTCTACCAAAGGGCGCCAGGGCATCGACTGCACACGGGCGCTACATGGGCTAGAGCCGCCTCTGTATATATACCTACTTACTGTGTCAAAACTGAAACAAACATATATTATATGAAACTAATAAATACTTTATTAACCAATTATCCTGCATACTAATATCCTAATTTACCGCTTTCTTAATATCTTCATTTAACGCTTAATTAAAAACAAATAAACATAACCTCAAATAGTTATCAAGAAGAATTACTGCATTAAACTAACTCACTGAGCAAAAACACATAAAAATCTCTTAATTTACACGTTTCTTCAACTAAATATCTAAATGAAAAGTCTTATTTTATCACACAAGACACAAACCACGTAAACAATAAATGAGAAATTTCTTATGAACATTTAGCGTTATCTATAAATAAACGAAATTGTTTGGAGTCAATACAAACAAACAAGCTCCTCCCAATTTTGTGACGTCAGACTTAGGCTGTCTGAAATTAAAACGTTTTTTAAACGTAATTTTAACGTCATTAATCTTACGTATTTAAAATCACCTACAAAAGACGTCTATATGACGTAATGTTCAAACACGTGTTATATTCAACCAAAAACTGACGTTTTCTCAACGTTATATGACGTCACTTGGTTGCCTGGGATACAAACTGTATTACGCCCGGTTTCATAATCGGTTAAAGTGGACTTTAAGTTTTAAGTTGGTACCCTTGTCAATGCAATTCATATGGGTAAATGTCAACGTAAAAGTGAACTTTAGTTAATGTTCACTTTAAGTTGATTATGAAACCGGGCGTTACTCACCTTTAAAATGTATAAACTCAACATTATCACAATATTAAAACTTTTTCTTTGACTTCTCAAAAACAAACCATGTGGCGCTTACGTTATTCGGCGGGCCTATTTAATTATTGTGTATTTCTAAAACCATAAAATGAAAAATAAATCTAAAAACGACGCAAAATCGACGTAAAATCTACGTTTTTATATGACGTATTTAAAACGTGATAAAAATGACGTGAATTATGGTGGGACATATTCACGTGATTTTCGACGTCTAAAAAACGTGATAAACTGACGTCGTTTGGTGATAATTATGACGTTTTTTCAACGTTTTGTAGACGTTATTGGTTGCCTGGGATGTATGTAATTATGTATATGTAACAGGTATAACAATAAATAATAAACAAACTAAACATGTTATTCTACCGTAAAATTAACATAAAAAAATGAACAAGTAGGAAAAAGAATAGATTTTGAAAACTACATATTGTTTATATTTATAGGTCTGGATCCCGTGTATGAAAAAAAAGTTGATTAATAGCAAGCTGAAAATTTGTTAAGATAAGAGCTTAAGAGTGTCTGGTCGGATAAACTTTGATATATGGGAACACTGGAACAGGGGCAGTTTTAATTGTGGAACAGGTTAAAAATTTGGAACGGTCACACCAAGAAAACGGCACATTTATTTTGTCCGACAGAACAGACTTAAACTCTCCGAACAGAGATTTAACTCTCATGCAAAAATCAGACTGCTATTTATCACCTGTCATAATTCCTGTCATTTGACATATTCTACATGTTCCACCCATTAAAACGCCCATTTGGTGATTAACTGTTCCACAATTAAAACTGCCCCTGTTCCAGTGTTCCCATATATCAAAGTTTATCCGACTAGACACCCTTAAGCTATTAACAAATTTTCAGCTTGCTATTAATCAACTTTTTTTTCATACGCGGGATCCAGACCTATTAAATTCTTCCATTTTCAATAATATCATTTTTTTTTCTTTAAAATTATATATAACAAAATGTACAAGGAGAATAACTTTTCAAGTAGTTGATCAATTACGCAATACGTAGCAACACTCTTCCACGTTTAAATGCACGCACACTGTAATCTGTAATAGGTACTAAACTAATGTTACCAATCCTCAAAATGGTGACAATACTGATATACACAGCGTGCCCGCGCACCGTCTTACACGTGTCTGGACCCGGCTTAACAGAGCCGTCGCTCCTTCAAAATTTTCAGAAACGAGCTAGTCCCGAGCGACAGCGAGGTTTCTCCTGCGTTACCACTGCCAGTATTGGTAACAGCATATAATAACGTGCAATGGATTCACATATCTCGCCAATATTTTCGTGCGTCTAGTTAGCTATTTACGGAATTCGGTACTATTAACAAATATTTCTGTTGATAAAAAATATAAATGGAATTATTTCATAACAGTCATAAAATATTTATTGCAAGATTTTTAACTGTTACCACTGGTAACAGTGCTTACATGGACGCTTCGCCAGTGGATGAAAGTGAAGTTCTGTCAATATCTTTTTCTAAAAAATGTTTTGAACATACTCCTCTATTAACAAATCTGATCTATACTTCACACCTTTCAGGATCTGCTGAAAAGCTAAAAATATAAATATATGCATTAGGTAAAGTTGACACCATCTATCTATCGTCCGTTCGGCAAATTCAAACAAAAATATAACTCCAGACCATCTTTTACCACCTTTAGTCCAGACAAATTAATATATGTATTTAATATATTTTTACCACCAAAAATGAGATGTTTTAATCAAATATTGCTTCAATTATAATCTGCAGAATAATTTTGAATCACGTTCCGCTAATGAACTAAGCATTATTAACAAATTCATATTTTAAATAAAAAATATGATTATTGAACTTACAAATATTATAAAACAGCTTAGAAATTGTTTATTAGTATCTTTATATTCTGTGTATTCATTAATTGGTACCATTACAGTGTGTGGTCTACCATTGTTTTTATAAACGCATACATTAGCAAAAACGCAAAAAGAAGAATAAATATTTTAATTTTTAAAATAATAGTTTTGTTATTATCTCCCTTTACTATATTAGTTAGAAATAAGCGAAGTTTGTGGCTTATTCGCAATTAAAATAATAAATTGATATGGCCAATTATTAACTTCTAATCATTCTTCTGATTTATGCATTTTATTGACTTTGTAAAGATTTACATTATAGTGTTCTGAGAAAAGATTTAAAAAATATGGTATCGTTTAGCCACACAGGTGGGTATATACAGTGCCAGTAAAAAAATCTTTACAAAGTGAATAAAATACATAAATCAGAAGAATTATTATTTTAACTGTATAAATTAAAACTTTGTCATATCAATTTACTATTTTAGTTGGGAAAAGGCTACAAAATTAGCTTATTTTGTACACTATAATTATAATAGATAAGGAGACGGCTTACTATGTTTTACTTTTACTCTTTTGTTAACGTTTAAAAATATTCAATGACTGAAAAATGAATCGAGAAACGTTATCTACGTTACTTAAAAGATGTTTTATTAATAGTATTAGTATTAATTTATTTTCTGAAATATGAGTAATTCCTTTGTTTACATATTTGCATACTAACCTATGAATGAAACGTTATTTCTGCAGATTTTTTATCTACATTGCTTCTGCTACTGACTGCAACTGCGTTGAGAACAGGACACCATTTGATGCACTATCGTAATAATACTATTAAAGTTATATAGAATAGTATCCGAATTGAAAAAATCCTTTCTTTTATGGTATGTTTAACAGTAAATGGTTGAGTTCAATTAGTTACCACTATAAACATCCTGAATTACCCGATAATAGTATAAAAGGCCCGGTTTCAGGTAAAATTTATTTCAGGCTTTATTATGGGAGTACCGTCTAGTCAGTGTTAATTGCAAAAAACCAACTCTGTCTACCTCGGTGGCTTATCGCTCCGGGTGGGTCTTAACAATGGGCCAGGTCAGATAAATTTAATAATATTTACGACCGCACTAATTGAATTCAACCATTTACTGTTGAACAAACCATACATGCTTTTACGTCCTTTAGCAAAACAAAAACGAGGAACGGCAAGATGGCCGAAGCGAGGTCGTTCGGTGGTTGGTCGTTTTTAGTCACGTGATGCCCTCTCTAAGCGTCTTGCACAAATACACGCGCGGCGAATTTGAAATGAACGCATTGAAGAATAATTATAAATGCCTTGTAACGGAACGTTACTTAATGAAAATATTTTAATTAAAAATCAATAATTTAATATTTATAAAATGCTACTTTTCCATCTTGCAACACCGCCAACACTGGACATTAGTTCCACGAGTAGCCGCTGTCGCAAGTATCAAGAAGAACTGTCAAATTTTTAAAAAGTTTCACTGTTAGCCATAGAAGAGTGGGTGGGGTAGAAAGGGAACTCTATAGGCAGAACTGGTCCCGTATTCCAACACCATCGATATTTTTGGAAGCCAACTAAGCGTTTTAAATTGGAAGATTTCTGTAACGATTTGGAAGATCTCTGTAACGTTTTGGAAGATATCTGTACCGTTTTGGAAGCTTCGCTAGGCATACCAAATTCTATAATGTGCACGTTATTAATTTTTAGTTTTTGCAATAAAATATTTTTATTACAGAAACCATAAAAATAAAAATAATTATTGCAAAAACAAAAAATTAATAACATGCACAAGCATAGAATTTAGCATGAGCAGCGATTATATTTAAAAAATGATAAGTATGTATGTAAGAACAATAATGAAACCAACAAATGACAGTAATAATTATTATTTATATAAATTTTGACACGAATTCATTGTTTTCATAACATATAATGTAAAATAATTGTCTTTCTACCTTAGGAATTATTAACATTACCTGAAAACAACTAGGTACAGTTGAGGGAAGAAAAATAATTTATACACTGAAAAAATGTCTATTAATAACTAAAATATGAAACATTCACTTCACTAATCACTTGGGTACGGGATAAAAACTTAATACACAAATATAAAATTGATATAAAACGCATACACAACACAACAATTACAAAATGACGCACTCAATTCAATACAAGACAACGTTGCCGTATTTTATTTAGGAAATATATTGCATGTTTGGCTAAAATCTACTAAATCAAGAATTTATTGAAACTTTATTAACTTATTTGAATATAATTTAGGTTTTTTTATAATAAAAACAGCAGCTAACTTAACTGGAAATAAATAAGTATAACGTGAATGTAAAAAAAACAAACTTTTTTTACATTTTAACAGGGAAACAAAATGACCTAGGTACTTAATTAATTTTTATCAGTTTTATATTTAATATTTTTATATAATATTTTGTCATCCATTGATTTTAACATATGCATGTCTGGATCAAATTTGGTACAATTCCCAACCTCATTCTTTGACAAATAATCATGAAAATACATTTTTTTCTACAACCGTGTTAAAAATGCAATTTTTAGCACTCCATACGAGCGTTAAAAATGCTACTTCAAGGAACTAGTACTTTAAAAATTTTAAGGCACTGCAGTTCGTATTGACCGTATAGGCAATTTGATGTAATGTCAAAAAAATATAAAAATGGAATGTCCGTCAAGTTCAAGTAAAAGTTTTTGTAGATATTGTCCTGTAATTACGTTTGTAGAAAAAATTTTGTATGATATGCGTGTTAAAAAGTACATGTTTAAGGCACTCATGTGAATTTGCAGAACTCGCTTCGCTCATTCTGCAAACTTTCACATGCGTGCCTTAAACGTGTACTTTTAACACTTATATCATAAATAACTATTTATTCAAAAGTTTATTGCGATCATCAGTTGTAATACGATTAAAACCGGAAAAAAATCTTTCTCATTTTACGTTAATAGAAACGGGTAAACACATTATTTTTGCAAAGTTACATTTTACATACATATTTTATTTTCCGTCGTTAGCTTAATTTTAATAGCCTCACCGAATGTCAAAACTCTTCGTTATATAAATATTACCCGAAACACTACTGCACTGCTGCTTGAAACAAGAAAGTTTGGTATCAGACTCCAGTTTCATTTCTCTAATCTCTATGTATTCATACCTACGTCCTGAATCTTATTTTCGGTAATGACATTAGGAAATTGTAACAAAATGTCAAATGTAAATACTATTAAAGAGTTAATTTCATTTTAGTCATATGCATAGCACAGAAAATGTTGATACAGTTATGAGCGCGCTAATAACCGGCAAAATAGCTCAAAAGATGGAAAACATAATACATTGCGAAACAATAAGAGATGAAACTAGTGGAGGTGGAAATTATCGTTATAAACGTCTAATGCCCGGTTGCACCAACAGATCTTAAGCTTAAGTCGAGAATATCATAAGAATTAATATAATATAATTATAATATATTACAATAAGAATACCATAATATAATAATAGATATAATTGTCAATAATTGATAATAACGTAAGAATCTAAAATTATGGTGCAACGTAAGTGATACTCAAGGAGGCCCTATTTGTAAGTAGAGCTTAGCTAAGCTGGAGCTTAAGATCTGTTGGTGCAACCGAGCATTAAATACCATTACCGTTGATTGATAAATACGGAAAGATACGAAAGCCCATGCATTATTTTGTTGTCTTTAAAACCTGCCCGTATAGTGGCGCGCCTAGCTTAAATTTGTTGGAACTAGCCTTAGACGGAAGTGTAAAATTCTCCCTACTTAAGGAACTAGCCAAGAACACGCGGTTATCTTACGTGGCCCGTATTCAAAATTTTAACGCAGCAGTCACTATCATATTAATCTGTATTAATTCTTTTTTGTTTTTGTTTCTGCAAAAATGTTGAAAATATAAATTGACTATAGAGTTTTTTTTCACTAGTCTTGACCTCACAAGTAAATACTTTTCGAGTTATTTGCGAGTGAATACATTCATTTCTCAAAAAATAGTACGTTTTTAGACGGATTTTCGCAAATAACTAAAAAAAGGAAGAATTTCACCAAAAAAACATTAATAGCAGAAATACAGCTTATCAAAAAGCGAAAAAAATGTTTTATATAAATATGACATATTATGAAGTCGTAGACCAAGTAAAAGCAGAGTTGTAGCTAATGAAAAGTAGGTTCTTATTATTTGTCAAATTCAAAATTGAATATTTCTACATTAGCCCAATAAATGACCGTTTTGGAGTGTAATTTCCAGGGGCAACTCCGAATTGCATGAAAATTTGGATTTAGGTTCTACTTACCCTAAACTTCAAAGTTAAATTTGTGCCGTTGGTTGCTTTTACTTGGGGGTGGCATTTACCCCTTCTCGGGGGTGAAAGACGCTTTTTTAAAATAAGGCCGGAAATGGATAAATTGACTTATTTTAAGCACCTTTTGTTCCATAAAGTTTTTTACGAAGGTCAATACTTTTCGAGTTATTCGCGATTTAAAATGTTGATTTTTCGACAAAAAAAACTACGTTTTCAGACCGTTTTTCCCAAATAACTCAAAAAGTAAATATTTTATCGAAAAAAATATTTTTAGCAAAAATGTACCTTATAAAAAAACGAAAAAAATGGTGTACCAGTAAACTCTACAAATTGAGTAGAAGCAAAGTTGTAGCTCATGAAAAATACGTTCTTATTCGTCTAATTCCAAATCGAATAATTCAACGCGAAATCACCGAAGAAAGAAGCGTTTTTCGGGAAAACCTTATTAACATTTTTAAAGTATCAAAAAAAAGCTTATTATTTGTTTTTTACAAAAGTTTCCAGCATCTAACATAAACGAGTTACACTGAAAAAAAAGTTGGCCCCTTTTTTGGTAACAAAAATCGTGAAAAACCTCCCTCTATTTAGCACCCTAAATGAAATTAATCGTTTGGCTTTACCATCTATTTTAACTGTATGTGTATTGTTTATATGATCTGTAAGTTTGATTGGTTTGAAGTGCTTCTTTTTGAAAACATTTGGTTTTATAGTAAAAAAAAATTTCTAAAAATTTTTGAAAAATTTCATTTTTTCAAAATAACTTAAAAAGTATTAGTGATAAGAAAACTATTAAAGAGTAAAAAAATGTAGGTTTTGCTATTATAAATATGCTAGTTTCATTTTGTTTCTCCGTAAGACAAAAATTGGTTAAGTTATGGCTGTTCAAAATTTGCATAAACTCGTGATTAGTGATCAATTCAAGCTTTTTCAATTATAACCCTTTCAAAAATAAACACTTTAAACCGGTGAGACTGACAGATCATATAAAAAATAGATAAGTAAGTAAATTGTTTGTAAAGCGGTAGAGATTAATTTCATTTGGGGAGCTAAACCCGGCGAGATTTTCATGATTTTTTACAAAAAAAAAAGAGGGCCAACTTTATTTTGAGCGTAACTCGCTTATTTTTCATGCTAAAACTTTTGTTACCAATTAAAACAAAGCTTTTTATAAACACTTTAAAAAAGTTTAAATGGGTTTTTTCCCGAAGTGCTTAATTTTTCGGTGATTTGACCTTGAAATATTCGATTTGAAATTAGACGAATAAGAACGTATTTTTCAAGAGCTACAACTTTGTTTTTATTTGATTGATAGACTTTACTGAAACACAAATTTTGGATTTTTTATAAACTACACTTTTACTCAGGATATTTTTTCCATAAAATATTTACTTTTTGAGTTATTTGCGAAAAACCGTCTGAAAACGTAGTTTTTTTTTGTCGAAAAATCAACATTTTCAATGGCAAATAACGGCAAATAATAGTATTGACTTACGTAAAAAACTCTATAGAACAAAAGTTGCTTAAAATCAGTCAATTTATCCATTTCCGGTCTTATCTTGAACGTATGTTTTTTCACCCCCGAGAAGGGGTGACTGTCACCCCCTAAGTAAAAGCAACCAACGGCACAATTTCAACTTTGAAGTGAAGGGTAAGTAAAACCTAAATCCAAATTTTCATGCAATTCGGAGTTGCCCCTGAAAATAACACGATATCGCCGAATTTCCCGTTCATTTACTGGGCTACATGAAATAACCAAAAAATTAAGAACTTTTCGGGGAAAACTCATCATAACTTTTTTAAAAAGTTTAAAAACAGCTTTATTTTTTTTGAGTTTCTAGTATCAGAAGTAAACAAGTTGCGCACAAAATAAAGTTGATCCTTTTTTTTTTTGTTAAAAAAAATCTAAAAGTCACCTCCTAATTAGCATCTCAAATGAAATTAATCAGTAGCGCTTCATAAGTTACTTTACGTATGTATGCTTATTATAGAGGATCTGTAACTTTCGTCGGTCCAAAGTGCTTATTTTTGAAAGGCTGTAGTTAAAAGGGCTTCAATGAGTCACTAATCACGAGTATATGCAAATTCGGAACAACCATATCTTAACAAATTTTTGTATTACAGAAAAACAAAATATTCAGAAAACCTAAACCTTTACACTTTGGGATATTTCGTATCACTGATTAAGAAAGTTATTTAAAAAAAAGGCATTTTTTTTCAAAATAAAAAAATACTGTAAAACTAAATTTACGATGAAACTTACAGATCATATGTATTATAAACAATACATAAGTAAAGTCACTTGTGAAGCGGTAACAATAATTTGATTTTATTCGTCTTGAGGGGCCAAACGAAAAACACAAACAACTTTTTTTCTTTTTAAATCGTGTTCTGTTGTGATTTATAGCAAATTTATAGCATCTCTTTCGAAATAAAAATTTTATGCAAGTTCCCTTTCAGAGGGTGATTTTCACGCTTTTTTAAAACTATTTTTACAAAAAATGACCAACTTTATTTTCAGCGTAACGTGCTTACTTTAATGCTAGAAACATTTTAAAAAACAAAAAAAAAGCTTTTTAAACACTTTAAAAAAGTTGCGATGAGTTTTCCCAGAAATGTGCTTTATTTTTTGGTTATTTCACGTTGAAATATTCGATTTGGAATTCGACGAATAAGAACTTACTTTTTTAGCTACAACTCTGCTTCTGTTGAGTATAAAGACTTTATACAGACATTTTTTTTTAAATTTTTTATAAAGTATATTTTTATTGAATACTTTTTTCGATAAAATACTTACTTATTGTGTTATTGGCGTAAAACCGTCTAAAAACGTGTTTTTTTTTTAAAAAACGAACATATTCACTCTCAAATAACTCGAAAAGTATTATTAGCTTAGTGCAAAAACTCAATGGAACAAAACTTGCTACAATTAATCAGTTTATCCACTTGATAGATACTAGATAGTATTAGACTTATTGATATTATAGCTACCTAGCCTTATACAAAGTGGATTTAGAAAGTCCACATCTACATTAGACAACTTAGTGGATATTGAATCTGTAATTCATGGGTCATTTGGATGTGATAAAGTATGTTTGGCTTATGGCTATCTTTTATTATATTGTATAACGCGTGCCATTTGGGGATTAGATATAAGAATTCTATTAAGTTGGTCAATTCCATGAAATATAAAATTTATTAGTAATTTCCTATATAGACGAAACTTATTCGAATAGATAACGTTCTTTTAGACTCAAAAATCCAATTAAACGACATTCCTCAATGGTCTACTCGTTGCACTTTTCCTTATTGCCATCAATGACATCGCTAAATCACTTAACACACTAGTCATTTAGAAATTAGAGAATTGGTCAAACACTACTGGCCTAGAATTTTCTCCCACTAAAACGAAAACAATAATCTTCAGTAAAACTCCAAAGAACCACATTATACTACCGAAAATCTATCTAAAGAATTTGTTCTTCTTCTTTTTCATTTATATAGGCAGTACTGCCTGTTTTTCTTCAACGGTGCCTTTCATTCTGTCCCTAAATTGTCATTCCATCTTTTCCTTGGCCGTCCTATACTTCTTCGGCCTAACGGTGACTTGTACCTGGCTATTCTTACTATCCTTGATTCAGACATCCTGCTTATGAGTTGATTCCACTCTTCTTTTCTATTCTTTACCCAGGTATTTATATTGTCTACCCCACATATGCATCTGATTTCCTCACTTCTTACCCTGTCCCGTAGTCCTTTTCCAGCAATCCTTCTTAAGACCTTCATTTTGTTGGTATCCAGACGTCTTTGTATTTTGCTTGCATCTGGTCTTGTGTCGGCACTGTAAGTCATAACTGGTCTAATAACTTCAGTCAAATGACTTATATATTCGGTCCTTTGTTTCCACTCTAAGGTATTTGTTTTTCCAAATTGTGTCGTTTAGGCATCCGGCCGTTCTACTGGCTTTAATTATTAGTCTTTAACCTCTTCTTCGATATTATTGTCGGCTGATAAATTAATTCCCAGGTATTAACTTTTATTGTCTAAGTCCAATTTGCATCTTATTGGTTCTTTGGATGTTACTAAGCTTTTTGTTTTTTGGGCTGATATTTTCATATTCATTTCTTTTGCGTTAATGTTGAATTCGTGCAGTAATCTTTGTAGGTCGTCTTCGCACTCTGCTAATAACACGGTGTCATCAGCGTAACAGAGTATTTTTATCTCTTTATCGTCCATTTTTTACCCTCTTCTTTTTCTTCACTTGTTTTATTATTGCATCCAGCGTTATGTTAAACAGTAGAGGGCTTAGTGAATCCCTTTGCTTGATTCCTGTGTTTGCTTCTATAAGGGTTCTGTTATTATTCCATTGACTTTCATTTCTAATTTATTTCGTACATAAATGTTTTCTATCAGTTTTATAATATCCAGTGGTAAATTTTTGTCATATAGTAGGTGTATCACATCTTTTAATTGTATTCTATCAAACGCTTCTCTAGGTATATAAAACAGAAAAATCCTAGCTTGTTATATTTTAATGAATTCTCCGCTATTTGTCTTATCAAAAAACTGCATCGTTATGATATTCCCCTTCTAAATCCTTGTTGTTCAACCGATATATTTATGCACGCCATTATTTTCTTCATCAGTATTTTTGTTGGGAGTTTCAGTATAGTGCTCCGTAAATTTATCCCTCTATAATTACTGGGGTCTGCCCTATCACTTTTCTTAAATAACGCTATCATCTGAGTGGTACTCCATTCTTCTGGAATTCTTCCTGTATCTATTAGTTTACTTATCAGGATATTCAGTTCTTTGTGAAGTCTCTCTCCTCCGTATTTTAAAAGTTCATTAGCTATTCCATCTTTCCCTGGTGCTTTTCGATGTTTCATCTGTTTTAAGGCGTTCGTTATATCTTCCTCTTTAATTTCTGTTTGCTCATCCGATTCTAATCCTGGTTTTCCAGTTTTTCATGATTAGCTGTCTGATACAGGTTTTCTAGGTAAGTTGTCCATGTATTTGTATCAATATGTTTTACTTCTATCAATTCCTTCATCTCTGCTGTTTGACCTCTTATCATTTTCCACATTTCCTTTTGCATCCCGTATAAGTCGTGCTCCATCTCTTTTGAAAATGTTTACCAATGTTCTGTTTTCTTCCTTCTTACTATTGAGTTTAACTCATTTCAAACTCTTTTATATTCTTCACATATGTTTGTCTCGTTCTTTTGAATTTGTATTCTATACCCATGAACGAACATATAAAACACGCTGTATTTTCCTGTCACCATGTCGCAAAGAAAATTGCCCAGCGCAAGTACATGTAATAATAATTATTACATGATCCTGTGCTGGCCAATTTTTTGTGTGACACGGTGACAGGAAAATACAGCGTGTTTTTTATGTTCGTTCATGGGTATTCTTTCATTTTTTCTACTGTACAATACGCTAAAGTGTTACGTTTGGCTTGTTCTCTTGTATGTAATGAAAGCATGGATAATAAAGGCCAGCTCCACTAACAAACTTGAAGTCTTTGAAATGAGGTTCCTGCACCGAATGCTTAAAATATCATGGACATATTTAGGGACATATTGCGAGAAGAACGATATACTTGTCGGCAACGGGAACTCGAAGGAAACATAGAGGGTAAGAGAGGTCTAGAAAAAGATGTCATGGCTGGGTAATATTCGCCAAATGATATTAATGAAATTACTCTTAATAGAATAATGTAATCGTGACTGTCTAATATCTCACCTGACAATACAATGCACGGTGGACGCCTACGCAGAAATACACGGCACCTTTAAGAAGTAAAGTTAATAATAAATAATTCAATATACTTAGTCACTATTTTCCCCCTAACTCGGAAAATATCGACGGCACGAAAAAACTTGGAAGAAGTTGTTGGAAATCGCGATTGCAACAATTCATGAGTCCTTACCATTTTTCTCTCGAAGAGTTTAAAGTGGCCGAGCGGGTTACTAAGTCAATTTCATTTAAGTAAATACGTTTGCAATATCTCCAAACAAAATATACAATTATCAGAAGAGACTGTAATTAACGAAAATAACTACCTATTTTTTTATCGAGATTATGAGGCAAATAAGATATGTACAATATCTAAAATCACCCAGTGAGTATTTTTCTCGTTAAATAAATTTTTTATTAAATAAATTATATTATTATATATATTATATAAAATTATTAAATAAACTTTAGAATATTTAATGATTTGTTTCAAGAATTCAAATTAGAAGACAAATTACAACTACAAAATTATTCTTGCTAATTTAAAAACGAGTTTAGAAAGTAATACATAGTTACACTCCAATAATTACTTTAAAGATTGCCATTGTTATCGTTGAATAAGAACTCAAATTTAAATGCATCAAAAGAATTAAATAATTTTTATTATAATCCGATCGACCCGACCGACCCCAAATTCCGATAACCAAAGCTACCTGAATACGTCTCATCGTTGTCTCAGGTAAATTCAATCTCGCACCTAGAAAGCTGCTAATGCCATCTATTTCTAAAACCACTGGTGTCGTACATAAACGCTCATTTAGTTTCGTATCTTCCAGTATATTTATCAGTCAACGCCATTACATTACATAGTTTCCCACCTTTAGACGTATCAGAGGTATGACAACTGTCACTGTGAGAGTAGAATCATGCCCCGCTAACTCTAATAAAAAACATGTAATCGTATTTATTTTCCTTCCGTTTAGTCAGAGGCGCTGATGTCGGCATTGTGATTGGTGGAACATGACTTTTGACAAATCGTGCGCTATCTGTGAATCTGTAATCTGTGTTCGTGTTCGTTCGTTCGTTGTCGTTCACTTATTTTATATGGTCGGTTATGATGTGATGTGTTTGGTGTTTGTGTTTAGTTTGTGTTTGTGTCACCATAAAAAGCTGATATTCAGTCGTGTTTTTTGATATTTTTGTTATTTCATAATCGAGTACCTTTTTAAAGGTAAGTTTTTCTGATTGTAGGTACTGTTTATCCAACAGTTTTAAAATACACATTTTATTTCGCGTTTTGTTGTTGGGTCTAATGGCCGATCAGCTGTTGTGTGCAGCCGATAAATTCAACAAGTAAACATATATTATTTAATCGAAATTAAATACTAATATTTCTATGTAAAATGTCACATTATTGTATAAATAAATAATTAGGAAACAAAAGTTGTTTGTGTTTTACCTTTATTGGCCACTTTAATAAAATAATATTAAATATTGGAAGTACCGTATGGAGGCTAAGGTGTACCTAGCGTGGAGGCTAGATAACGCTACCCTTCCTATCCAATCAACAGCAAGAACGTTTAAAATTTCACACCTATCATGTCGAAGCTACAGACCACTTATGTGGAGGCCAGATTTGTAGTATCCTTCCAATTTCCCAGGTGCTGAAATACGTGACATATTTTTTGAAGGGTAAGATCGCATTCTACCAAATCAGACAACACTTTTTTCTATGAGTAGAATTTTATAAAATACTCCTGTCACAGACGTCTACAGGTGGAAAACTATGTAATGTAATGTTAATTAATACGTTTATAACGATAATTTCCACCTCCACTAGTTTCATCTCTTTTTGTTTCGCAATGTATTATGTTTTCCATCTTTTGAGCTTTTTTGCCGGTTATTAGCGTGCTCATCACTGTATACCAAAAACCTACTAAAAAATATTGCCTACTAGAATTAAAAAAAAATATATCAAAAATCTATCCAAAAAGTAGAAATCTGCTGAATGTGGCAACGCTGTTACAAAATAAACACAACTGTCCAACGCAAAATTCAATTGTCAAATATTCTTCTTCTTTTCAATTAGCCTTGTACCACATATATTAGCGATCCACATTATGTGTCGCCATCTCTAATTCCGGAAGCTCACTATATATATGGAACCAATTTTTTCCATTGAGTTCGCAGGGCATCAGGGTTACCATGTCTAGGGATTTTCCCCGAATCTAGGGATTTTTTGAAGCTTTTGGAGCGCTGGAGGGATTTTTTTTGAAATCTAGGGATTTATTAAACTGTGCTGGCGCCATTTTTTGTTGTTATTAAATATCTTTTTGTTCAAATATTATTATTATTGTCATTATTTATTGTTCCCTGACATAAATATTCCTAAGTAAACATTAAAACATTACCTAATCAATGATTAAAGTGGATTAAACATAGTGTTTAATAGGTTATAAATTAAATTGACAGCTGTCATCTGTCAATTTCTTCTTTTTTAGGTCAAATTAATACGATTTAGGGATTTCTAGGGGAAATTGAAGCTCCCGTCTAGGGATATTCTGAAATTTCATCTGGCAACCCTGCAGGGCATGCTGTTAGCTGAACCTCCAAATAAATAAGTTCCAAGTGGTCGGTGGCTTTTTGAACAAAAAAAGGAATCACCTTTTAGTTATTTTTTTTTATACGGAAGCTATCGTAATTAAGTTGAAGGAGGAGAAAGTTTTGTTTTGTTGAAGGAGAAAAGTATTAATTTGGTAAAAATTTGGGATGATTGCTATCGGGTAAGTTGTATTATTACTTCATCCATATAGGAAGCCATATTGATGACCGGAAAATTTATAATTTCCATAAATTCTTTTCATTTCTTCTTGTCTTTATTATATATTTCGACTAACTATCTATAGATACAATTTTTAATATCATTCCTAGCTCTAAATCCACATGTTTCTATATAAAATTCCATAAAGTTATTCAAGGTCAAGTGGAACCTATGTTTTTGGTACAGAAAAAAAAACAACACTTCTTTTAATGGATCCTGACCAGTTTTTATTGGAAGTTTAACTTCCAACTTATTTCCTAATTCCATAAGATTGATTACCCAAATTAACAATGGGTTTGTATCTTTTAGCCACTTGGAACCACTGGAATATTCATCCCACTAACATCAGGGATGAAATAAAAAAAAACTTTAGCGCAGTCACGGGGTAGCCTAGGAGCTGGAATCGTCTTTTGAGTTGGTTTTTGGACTATCATTATTTGGTTTGGAACTTTGGAAAAGACTTTACGTTAGTTGGTGTTGGACAGTGATTAAGTATTTTTTTTTATTATTATTTTCAAGAACATTAATTTTTTCTAAATGATTGGAACATTCAATATCTATTAAAAATATAAAATTAAATAAGTTTACATTATACTCCACTAAGTTATTCATAATTTTTTCAAACAAAAACAAAAGAAATAATTTAAATATTTTCAATTTTTAATAATAAATAATACCTCCTCTTCAAGGCTTCAAATTTGCATTTTTCTAATAAATTAATTTCTTTTGTTTCTTTTCTCACATGTAAAGGTAATTGAGCTCAACTATCCGGAGAAAATTTGGTAAATTTTTTATATATTATAATTACTGAACCTTGGCTTTTGTCCCCCTCAGGGTAATTGACCATTTAACTTGTTTTTTTTATTATTGTAACCGCACATGAAGTTAGAGTTTTACCTCGAGTAGTGTGTCGGTTCATTTTTGTACCATAAATTGGATTTGACATTTCAAACCAATTTTTAGGGGTGGACTTTGTTCCTCTTTTGTTTAAACTACTCTGTAGACTGTAAATTGTACATACTTTATTAGTAAAATATTTTTTATTAATTTTAGGGCATACCTTGTTGGTACATATACGAATTTTTGTACATATAAGTAAAAGCTAAATACACTATTGATTGGGTTGTATAATATTTCTTTTATTACCTAGTGGTTGACATATGTTTCTAGGTTTACTAATTTTATTGTCATAGCAACTAACTAGTACGAGTGCAGCAGTATAGGATACCTGGTAGAGCCATAGTCTACGCTCTACTGGCGCCCACGATTTATTGTTATTTTTCTATATTTTCTAGTCTTTGTTCATCTTGATATTCCCTTTATATCCATCATCTATATTCTGTAGATTTACTGTCTTTGACGGCGCGAAAATTGGCCGAACTATCCTTGAGTATCAAGGGCTCATTCTCTTCTATACCCTGCTAGCTTAACTACAGTCAGTTTCATCCATCTACTTCTGTTTCTGTCAATAGTTTACCATCTGACTTTTTCATTTCACATTCCTATACAAGTACTACTTGTACGCTAAGGTAGTATTTGTTACATTTGCTTCCCAACGTAGAAGCCCCTTCATTCCAATACATTTGCTTCCCCTTCTTTGCCTACTTCTGTTGGAGTTTAGATATTTCTCCCAACGGTTACTCAGACAGAAGTACCCCACATTTTTTGTTACAGTGACGTATCCCAACGTGGTGCCATCTTAGGTCAAAGACAGTATTTTCTTTAGGTCATATTTTCTCTTTTATCTAAGTTTCTGTATTATTTTCTGTTGGTATTCCCTCGCATCTTGTTGTTGATTTATTTTATCCCTAATTTTGTTATTACTATTTTTCAGGTACTCTTATATTGCTGTATTGTTAGATAAATATTTAAATACCCTATTTTTTGCTTATAGTTGTACAGCTGGCAGTCTATATTGGAGTTTATAATTTATTAGGAGTTTATATAATATATATTTAACCTAACAATAAATAACTAAAACATATATTATTCTATACATTTGAATACATTCAGACAATATTGGTATATTTTTAGGATCAACTAATTGTTGACCAAATATATAGGTACATATTTTTTTTCAGAGCTATTTTTGAACATAACTGAAAATTATTTTCATTACTCACATTTACATTGATAACCTGATTATAATTATTGGTGAGATTTGTTGATTCTGTTGGTGTGTTGCTAATATTTTCTTCATAGATACCCTTACAAACTTAAATATACTTTGCTGGTCACATTTTTGATTTTGATTGTTTCATTGTTTGTTTTTCCTCTCATCATGTGTGCTTTTAAAGCAGATCACCTCTTAGTGAAAGAAGTGGATTATGAGTTGAGGATAAGGGAGGTCGAAGTTGAAGAATCTGCCAAGGTCGAGGCGAAACGTAAACTATTGCGAGGTGCTCTTCAACAAGAACAAGGGAATAGAAGTTTCCGACAAATTTCTGCTGCAGCTATTCCTTTTCCTGAACAACAACAAGGGATAAACGAGACAATTGAGGATCTTGCTAAAAAGATATCTGAGTTTAGAGGGACTGTACATGATAGCATGTATTCTAGGTACATCTCACGTCTTGCCCATATCTCTGGTCGTGTTCATTTACTAACTTGTGCTGATGAGGAACAACAAACTTACAAGCGCTCTATGTCTGTTAGGATTCTCGGGTTAGAAGGCGAACTTGATTCTCGAGTAAGTCCTGTAGCCACCTCCACTCCTATTTCTTCTGTTCAAGCCGCTAACCCTTTGTTACACCCCAAACCTATTCATATACATAAGTGGGGAATTTCATTTTCTGGTCAAGGTCACTACGATCAAGTAATTACATTTTTGGAAAGGGTGGAGTGTCTCCGTATTTCAAGAGGTGTGAGTGAGGATGATCTTTTTGCAGCTTCTGCTGAATTATTTACAGGTCCTGCATTTACTTGGTATATGAATAATCGTAATAGTTTTTCCACTTGGTCTGAGTTAGCTCAGAAATTAAAATCTGATTTTCTCCCTTATTCTTTTCAAGATGACCTCTTAGACGAAATAAAGAACCATAAACAGAAACCAAATGAACCTGTGACTATGTTTATTAACACAATTTTGGGCATGTGTAGTCGACTTGAGACTTCTCTAACAGACTCTGCCAAAATTAAAATCATTCTCAAATGTCTGTTACCTTCTTACCATAAGCAATTAGCTTTGATGGACATTCAAAGTATCACAGACCTCACTGAAAAGTGCAAACGTTTGGAGGAAACGTTATCTTGGTCTTCTCCACCTTCTTCCTCATCTCGACAATCACCTATTTCTTCCTCTCAGCCAAGTTCTTTTAGGCCCCGTTCATGGCAAAATAAGGGTCCTGAACGGAATGTTTCGGCATTGAATTCTGTTGTCTGCTGGAATTGTCATCTTCCGGGTCACACGTTTTTTGGGTGTGAGATCCCTCAAAATCGTATTTTCTGCCACGGTTGTGGTCGGGAAAATACCCTCAAACGGAACTGTTTCAAATGTTCGGGAAACGGAGCGTTGGAGGTCCGTCCCCTGAGCGTTTCTCCTTCCACCTCCCTATCAGGGAACCAAGCCCCCGTATCAACCGAGTCGGCAAGTCCAAGCACGTCCAGCAACACAAACCCATCTCCCAGTCGGAAAGGGAAAGGGGTGTCATCAAAAAGATCAGCACGCACCACAGATCAAAATCAATCAAAACAGTAAGCTCTAATTGTGATATATTAAGTCCACATGGTTCAAGTGATCATAGATGGTCATCCATAAATACTCCTTTAGTTGATAGTGTTGAACATAATGGTAAGTGTAGTAGTGAAGTAGTTCCCTTGTCTATACCCGTTTCTAGTTTTGTTAGTAATGATAATATGTCTGTGTTGTTACCCCATAATTTTGATAACCAAGCAGATCCTTTAGGTTTTGATATAAATTCTTTATTAGTCAGAAAACACAATGATAACCGACCGTATCTTGAAATTGAGATATTAGGACAATCATGCTTAGCTCTATTAGATAGTGGCTCAAATATTTCTTTAATAGGTTCTTATTCATTAAAGTTACTAGAAAATACTGATATTACTATTATGCCTATTTCTTCTTTGCAAGTGTCTACTGCAGATGGTACAGTTCAGTCAATTACAGGTAAATTTGAGACAGACATCTTAGTTGCTAATATTCGGAAAACAATTACATTTTATATCATACCTTCTGTTCGAAACTCCATAATTCTTGGCATGGATTTCTTAAATACATTTAACAGCACATTGAACTGTTCTGACTTTTCCGTTTCTATATTATCATTCAATTTGTCAACCCTCATTGCTATTCGTGAGTTTTCTAGTTTGTCTGTCAGGGAACAAAAACAACTAGAGAATATCATTTCTAAATTTTCATCGATTTCTTCTAAAGATAAATTAGGCCGTACTCATCTAATGTCTCATACTATTGAAGTGAATACTTCAACCCCTTTTCGACAATATCAGTATCCCATACCTCAAGCATGGCAGGCAGATTTAGAAAAGGAGGTTGATTCGATGCTCTCCTTAAATATTATCGAACCGTCCAAGTCTTGTTATTGCAGTCCGCTTTGGCTCATAAAAAAGAAGGATGGATCCTTTAGAGTTTGTTTCGATGGTCGGAAATTAAATAGTATCACTGCTAATAGGGACGCTTATCCTATCCCCAGAATAGATGTTATCTTAAGCAAACTTCAGAATGCTAAATACATCTCTTCCATTGATCTATCTAAGGCCTTCTTACAAATTCCTTTGAGTGAAGAGAGTAAGAAGTATACCGCTTTTGCTGTCAGTGGGAAAGGGCTATTTCAATTTGTTACCATGCCTTTCGGTCTTGTTTCTGCTCCCCAGACAATGTGTCGTTTAATAGACTTGGTTATCGGTCCACAACTTGAGCCATATGTCTTCTATTATCTAGATGATATTTTAGTTGTTACTCCTGATTTTGATTTACATATTGAAATATTAGGCAAGCTATTTTCACGCCTTAAAGAGGCTAATCTTACGGTGAATTTAGATAAATGTAATTTTTGTCGTCCTAATTTAAAATTCCTAGGATACGTTGTTGATAGTCAAGGTCTGAGGACAAATCCGGATAAAGTATCTGCTATTAAAGACTTCCCCATACCTAAAACCACCACCCAGTTACGTAGGATCTTGGGAATGTGTGGATACTATCGCCGGTTTGTGCCTTCTTACTCTACTTTGTTGTCACCTCTTATTGACCTTCTTAAGAATAGGAAAAAGGGCCAGACTATTACCTGGACTCCTGAGGCTGATGATGCTTTCCATCGCATTAAAGAAGCCCTTACCAGTGCTCCAGTCATGACCTCTCCTGATTTCAAGGAACATTTTTACCTCATGACTGATTGTTCGAATACAGCTTCAGGTGGTGTACTCTTTCAGATGAAAGACGGTTCAGAACACCCCATAGCTTACACAAGCAAGAAGCTGAACAAGGCTCAGAAAAATTACTCCACTACTGAACGTGAACTGCTTGCCATCATTCATGGCTTGGAGGCATTCCGTTATTATTTGGAAGGTCGTAAGTGCACACTTATAACTGATCATAGTTCGTTGTTGTGGTTGCATTCTATGCGTAATCCATCCCAACGATTATCTCGTTGGATTTGTAAGTTATCAGCGTTTGACTATAATATCGTACATCGCAAGGCTAATGGTGTTGTAGTAGCTGATGCATTGTCTCGAACGTTTGATGTCAACCTTCTTGACATATCCACCTTAGTTCCGGATACATGGTATCAGAATATGTTGGAGAAAGTTACCCAAGAACCTGGTCAGTACCCTGATTTCAAAGTAGAGAATAATGTCCTATATAAACATGTTATCAGTCCTATAGAGTCACTGTCGAATATGTCTGACTGGAAAATAGTAGTTCCAACAGCTAATAGGGAAGAAGTCTTGAGAAATTTTCATGATGATGTGACATCAGGTCACTTCGGGTTTTATAAAACTTTTTGTAAAATAGCTGAGTTATATTACTGGCCTGGTCTGCGCAATTCGGTCAAGAAATACATCTCTAGATGTAGAGTTTGTGCAACCTGCAAGCCAAGTAACCTACCTCAAGCTGGACTCATGGGTTCCTTCAGGAACATTAATTTTCCTTGGCAAATGATATCATTAGATCTTATTGGACCATATCCACGTAGCTATAAGGGTAATACATGTTGTTTGGTAGTTGTGGATTATTTCACTAAGTTTCCCTTAGTTTTTCCTCTTCGTCAGGCCACAACTCCAGCCATTTTAAAATATTTAGAAGAACAAGTTTTCTTACTATTTGGGGTTCCTCAAATAGTATCATGTGATAATGGACCACAATTTGTGTCCAAAGCTTTTAAAGATCTCTTGAGTAAATACAAGGTCCAAAAGATTTTTTATAATGCTGCCTACCATCCGCAGGCAAACCATACTGAGCGTGTTAATCGCAGTATCGTAACTGCACTAAGGTCTTATACTTATATGGATCATAGAGCTTGGGATCAATATATTCATTCAGTCGCTCAGGCCATTCGTACTTCTGTTCATGAAGTCACCCAATGTTCTCCAGCCTATCTTAATTTTGGAAGAAATGTTCCATTGTCTGGTGACTATTTTGGATTAATTTCTGAGAATCGTACTACTCTTCCTCAGATTTCGGAGAATCTCCATCGTCTGGAAGATCTCCAACAGTTACCCCCCATTTTTGCTGACATTAGGAAAAGGTTAAAAACTTCTTACCTCAGGAATCAGAGTCAGTATAATTTAAGGAAACGAGATTTGCGATTCTTTGTTGGTGATCGGGTCTTAAAGCGTAATTTTGTAAAATCCAGTAAGGGTGATGCCATTTCTGCAAAGTTTTGTCAGAAATATATCCCGTGCACGGTCGTGAGGGTATTATCTCCTTTAGTGTATGAATTAAAGGACAATTCGACGAACAAACGAATTGGTCAGTTTCACATAAAGGATTTACTGCCTGATAATACCATGGACGAGGTTGGTTCTTCCTCTTCAGATGAAAATTAGCTAAACAGAGTTGTTTAAGCTAATATCTTCCTCTGTTGTCTTTAGCTCGATTTTTACTGCGGTTTGTTATTTTAATCTAATGTTGTTTTGTCACCAGATAGGTTTTAGTTACATGGATTAATTTTTATCTTTTGGCAGTTTTTGGAGACTTCAATTTATTAGGTAATTATTGGATATGTAGTACCATATGTGTGAGTTCATCATTTTTTTTGTAATATAAATTGTGCATTTTAATTACTATCAGTTAATAAGCTTACTAGGTACTAGTCCTGTCATCAGCAATATAAAATAAATAGGGACTCAGACTTATTTCTTTTTGTTCTTTTTGATATACATCCACTACTTTTGATAGGAAGGATGATTTATATGTTTATATAATATATCTGGCAGTGTAGACTCATACAACTACTCATATTTATCTGAAAGGGGACTACGTTGTACACTACTATATCTTGACTTGTGTGTTACCTTTTGATATTTGATTATCTGCTATTTGTTTTATATCCTGTTATTGGATTTGCCATATTGGAAAGATGTTACAGTTTAATTTGCTATTGGTTTACCTTATCTATGTTGTCACGGATGTCCTAAATACTTCACAATAATTTATACCCTTATTAATATACAGTATGAACCTGGGATTAGTTGTAATTTAGATTTAGGTATGGATTCTTGTGTCTTCCATATTATTTACTCTAAGAATTAGTCTGTGTGTACTAGGATTTAGTGAATACGTGGGTTCGAAGTTGTTGTTCGGTACGTGGCCAGTGCTGTTTGATTAAATTTCGTAATCTATGTCTTTCATGGCAGAGTACACAGATGTTTATTCGTCATAACCAAGTTCAATCATGAAATGATTGATCCTTTTTTGTTGGATAATGACAACCATTTTTAGTGTAATTATCTAATTATTCCAGTTACCTTGTTACAGGTTGATAGGGAAGTTTATTTAGTTTATATTATGTCTCTTATTCATAGAGTTTGTGCTTTGACTATCCCTATACCTAGCAAGTTCATTTGATTCCATATTTAGGGTATTTAGACAGATGAGTTGTTATTGTCATTATATTGTTACTTCTTTCCTTAGGCAAAAGTTGTTGTTTAGATTCAGGTATATTTCCTAGATAATCCTACATATGTGAGAACATATCATAAATCTACAGTTTTATTTAAAATTGTTTGCTTGTTCTCGACATTTTTCTGTTACCCAGATAGTGGTATCACAGAACAGAATATTAGTTCACCACTTTATTTTTACTTATTATTGTGTCTGGTTATTGGCATATATCTGCTGTAGCAACATGCTATAACTAGCGAATACCAGCACGAATCAATTTTATTTAGTCACCGAATTCCTTTAGTCGATATACTTTAGGTATTTATCTTATTATCGGTTTAATTGATTACATCTCTGTTGGTTAGTATGGATAAGTGTGACATACATTACCTCACACTTTGTTCATTTTTTTTTTGTTTATTAGATTTGGTTCATGGATGCTATGGTAACTCGATATAAGGATGGAATCGATCTATGGCTGTCCTTTTGTTCGAAACCATAAATTCTATATCTATATCCAATAGATTAGTTTGGTATAAGGTTTAGGTAGACCTAAGTTATTTATTTTATATAGTGTTAATGAGAATTGGTCCATAAATCTTCCTGATCGTTCTTATGTGGATATGCTTTTATGAATCTGATGTCCATTGTTAGTCCGATTTTGGATAGCGTCCGATTGCTCTTATTTTGTGTTAATTATTTCCTTGTTATATTAGTATTATTTGGTATTAGTGAGAATTGTTCCAAAAATCTTCCTGGTTGCTCTTCTCTGGATATGCTGTTATAAATCTGGTGTCCATTGTGAGTTCAATTTTGGATTAAGTGTTCAATTCTTCATTTCCTTTAGTCAATCATTACTATGATTTTATTTTAGTATAGCTACTAGTTCCTTATTGTGCGAATTGGATCACATTTTGCCTGGTTGTTCGTCCTTGGATATGCCATCATAAATTTGATGTCCATGGATATTTCAATTTTGGACCTAGTGCCCAATTCGACACTTATTTGTCACTATAAATTTATTACTATAATCGAGTAAATGTTTTGGTTTCTTCACTAATGGTTTATACAGACATTTAATATGACTTTGAGTCATCTTATGGAATCTGAAGAAGTCCATACTTTTTCTTGATAAAATTGTCTTAATCTTGTTAATCAATGTGTAATGAAGAAATAGACCACTATGGTTAGTGATATATTAAGTTTAGAAAAAAAAAATTTTGTACCTAAAATTTTTTTTTCATCAAGTTGGAGGGGAATGTAACGGAACGTTACTTAATGAAAATATTTTAATTAAAAATCAATAATTTAATATTTATAAAATGCTACTTTTCCATCTTGCAACACCGCCAACACTGGACATTAGTTCCACGAGTAGCCGCTGTCGCAAGTATCAAGAAGAACTGTCAAATTTTTAAAAAGTTTCACTGTTAGCTGAACCTCCAAATAAATAAGTTCCAAGTGGTCGGTGGCTTTTTGAACAAAAAAAGGAATCACCTTTTAGTTATTTTTTTTTATACGGAAGCTATCGTAATTAAGTTGAAGGAGGAGAAAGTTTTGTTTTGTTGAAGGAGAAAAGTATTAATTTGGTAAAAATTTGGGATGATTGCTATCGGGTAAGTTGTATTATTACTTCATCCATATAGGAAGCCATATTGATGACCGGAAAATTTATAATTTCCATAAATTCTTTTCATTTCTTCTTGTCTTTATTATATATTTCGACTAACTATCTATAGATACAATTTTTAATATCATTCCTAGCTCTAAATCCACATGTTTCTATATAAAATTCCATAAAGTTATTCAAGGTCAAGTGGAACCTATGTTTTTGGTACAGAAAAAAAACAACACTTCTTTTAATGGATCCTGACCAGTTTTTATTGGAAGTTTAACTTCCAACTTATTTCCTAATTCCATAAGATTGATTACCCAAATTAACAATGGGTTTGTATCTTTTAGCCACTTGGAACCACTGGAATATTCATCCCACTAACATCAGGGATGAAATAAAAAAAAACTTTAGCGCAGTCACGGGGTAGCCTAGGAGCTGGAATCGTCTTTTGAGTTGGTTTTTGGACTATCATTATTTTGTTTGGAACTTTGGAAAAGACTTTACGTTAGTTGGTGTTGGACAGTGATTAAGTATTTTTTTTTATTATTATTTTCAAGAACATTAATTTTTTCTAAATAATTGGAACATTCAATATCTATTAAAAATATAAAATTAAATAAGTTTACATTATACTCCACTAAGTTATTCATAATTTTTTCAAACAAAAACAAAAGAAATAATTTAAATATTTTCAATTTTTAATAATAAATAATACCTCCTCTTCAAGGCTTCAAATTTGCATTTTTCTAATAAATTAATTTCTTTTGTTTCTTTTCTCACGTGTAAAGGTAATTGAGCTCAACTATCCGGAGAAAATTTGGTAAATTTTTTATATATTATAATTACTGAACCTTGGCTTTTGTCCCCCTCAGGGTAATTGACCATTTAACTTGTTTTTTTTATTATTGTAACCGCACATGAAGTTAGAGTTTTACCTCGAGTAGTGTGTCGGTTCATTTTTGTACCATAAATTGGATTTGACATTTCAAACCAATTTTTAGGGGTGGACTTTGTTCCTCTTTTGTTTAAACTACTCTGTAGACTGTAAATTGTACATACTTTATTAGTAAAATATTTTTTATTAATTTTAGGGCATACCTTGTTGGTACATATACGAATTTTTGTACATATAAGTAAAAGCTAAATACACTATTGATTGGGTTGTATAATATTTCTTTTATTACCTAGTGGTTGTCATATGTTTCTAGGTTTACTAATTTTATTGTCATAGCAACTAACTAGTACGAGTGCAGCAGTATAGGATACCTGGTAGAGCCATAGTCTACGCTCTACTGGCGCCCACGATTTATTGTTATTTTTCTATATTTTCTAGTCTTTGTTCATCTTGATATTCCCTTTATATCCATCATCTATATTCTGTAGATTTACTGTCTTTGACGGCGCGAAAATTGGCCGAACTATCCTTGAGTATCAAGGGCTCATTCTCTTCTATACCCTGCTAGCTTAACTACAGTCAGTTTCATCCATCTACTTCTGTTTCTGTCAATAGTTTACCATCTGACTTTTTCATTTCACATTCCCATACAAGTACTACTTGTACGCTAAGGTAGTATTTGTTACATTTGCTTCCCAACGTAGAAGCCCCTTCATTCCAATACATTTGCTTCCCCTTCTTTGCCTACTTCTGTTGGAGTTTAGATATTTCTCCCAACGGTTACTCAAACAGAAGTACCCCACATTTTTTGTTACAGCCTCTCTTCCTTTTTGCACAAGTTTCTGTTATAAGTAATGTTATATCTGTTACAAGTATTGAGTGCGATACCTGAGTGCGATACTCGCCTCGATTGTGGGATACGGAGCGAGTGTATGGGCAAACCGACTACAGAACAACAAGAACGTAGAGAAACTGGATAGAGCACAGAGAGGGTTCCTAGTCAGAATGACGGGGGCCTTCAGTACAACAGCAACACTTGCGCTAACCGTACTGGTTGGCGTGATGCCCATGCACTTAGAAGCGAAAAGGAGAGCGTGCTTGTATTGGCAGAAAAAGGGGAGGTACGAAAAGGTGACAGAGATAATTGGTCAAGACATTAGAACCAAAAGAGGCTTAGAAGAAATAATAAGCAGGAAAAGGCAAAACGAATGGGACAATTCCCAAAAAGCAAGAAGGCTGTATGATTTCGTGCCGAACCTAGATGCAATACCAGCACACTTCAAACCGAAGCAGGGACTAATTCATTTCCTAACGGGACACGGCCCGTATCCTACATGCCTGCACAGGTTCAATCTGAAGGAAGATGTGCTCTGCTAGTGTGGAGAAATCGGCACTCCGGAGCACACGCTCTTCCAATGTGAAGCCCACGAAAACAGTGAGGAGCAGAGGGAGATGAGAAGAACCCTAGAGGGAAAGGACATAAGAGAAATCATAGAGAATGAAGAGGATTTCAACGTGCTAAACGAGTTAGCACACAGGACCTCAAGGAAGCAGCTAGAATTGTATAATAATAGAAGAAGAAACAGAGCGGGGGGACAACCTGGGTGAATTCGAGCAGAGTAAAGGTGGAATTGAGATTGAAGACCAAAATAACAAAGAATAATAAAGTAGTGCATGAAACTTAAGAGCAAGAATATCTAAAGATTAACTTGATGTTACAAAAATAAAATAAAAAATAGAAGTGGAACCTGGGTGTGTGATGAACTCTGAAAACTCCTTTGGCTAAGGGCCTAAGGCTCACCGAAGGGTTGAACGAGAGAAATCACACATCTAAAGGTCGGCTGATCTAAACCATAAGAAAGATAGGATTAGAAATAGGAGAGCTGTGGTTGCAGGCCTTACCTGGGGATGAGGAGGAGCGACTCACGGTCTGGGTGAGGACTGAAAGCACAGAATTAGAACGTAAGGATAGGCATAATGATAGACTAGGTTTAGCGATAGGTTAAGAAGAGTAAAACTGGGGTGCCGGCAGGCTCCGCCCGGGGATGAGGAGCAGCGCCTCACGTTCTGGGGGGAGGCTGCTAGCACACACAAGACAAAGAATTGTCAAACTCTTTAGGCTAAGTTCAAAGGCCGGAAGAAAGTGAAAGAAAGTCTAAAAAAGAACTGTGTAAAAATTGGAAAATTGGAACTTCTTTCATTTTTTAATAGATTAAGGCCATTTAGTTTTAAGTGAGTAGGTAATAGTTAGAATTAGGGAAAAATGTTAGTAGGTAGTAGGAAAAAATGTAATCCCTTCAGGAAATAACGATCTGGATTTGTCACGAGAGGCCAGGTCAAAGTGTAGAAACTTAATGAAAAAAAAAAAATGTTACAAGTATTTATTATTTTGCAGCTTAAAATATAGTAACATTGGTAGTATGTTCACAGAATGTCTTATGGTAACATTCCAGGAATAATTTAATCAGATGTTCACCGAATGTTCCCTGAATGTCCAGGACATTCAAATATTGATAGAACTTTGGTAGTACATTCCTGGAATGTTTTGTGTTGTTAGGGAGAAGACATGGCCAACAATACAGTATATTTTCTTGCAACCATAATATAACCAAGGATTTTCACTGCACCAACTAAATTTAAAATATCGAACTACTTTTGTTGATTCCTTTTTTAAATTGTTTAAAATAGGTCTTTCATTTTTAATCTCATTTTTTTCTTCAAAATTATACAAGGAGAATTACTTTTCAAGTAGTTGATCGATTAAGAAGCGACACTCATCCATGGTTAACTGCACGCACACTTTTTATAGGTACTGTCACCAATTTTAAATCTGGTAACAGAGCTACTGATACACAGCGCGCTTATGCCGTCGCTTCTTCATAATTTTCAGTCACTAGCCGGTCCCGAGCGCCAGCGTGAGTATATAACCATTGTAACCAGAAATGAGTCTGGTTATAAAGTGAGTATAAAGTGCAACTGAGTCACATAAACTCGCCAATATTAACGTGTCTACGAGTAGTTGGCTATTTACTGAGTTAGGTACTATTACCACATAATATAATAATATATTTCTATTGGTAAAAATATTGGTAAATAGAATTATTCATCGTCATAAAATATTTATTTGCAAGATTTTTAACTGTTACCAATGGTAACAGTGGTTACATGGACGCTTCGCCAGTGCAACTCTTGACATTTCCCATTACATTTGAGGAAGCAAACAATATAGCGCCATCTAGTGGTGTGCGGTGATAACCAGAGCAATCTAACCTTACATTTATAAAATTGCTTTATTATTGTTTTTGTATAAGTGTTTGAACTATTTTTATTTTAATTTAATTTAGTAAAATTAGCTCGTTATTCAAAAATTTATAAAATTAAATTTGAATGTTTACGTCAAATTTTACATTTTCAAAACGTAGTTTCACTTCAAGCCGACAGTGGCGCTAGCGCGCTAGTGGCAACGTGCTTCCAGATTTCTGCGGGAGTTGGATGTATTACAGTCAATAGTATTTGCTACCAGTATCAATTTGTTTGTTTACGAAAAATGGCGATTATCTTCCCTCTTTCCCTGGGTATTGCTCTTTCGATAGGGCTTTTCATTCACAGTCATTTGTTTCGAGCTTCTGTCATATGTTGTATAATCTGTGTATAATATTAATATACACGGATTATTCGACATATGACAGAAACTCGAAACAAATCAAATGACAATCGATGAAAAGCCCTATTCGCTTCATGCCCATGCTGTGCCCATTCCATCCGTGTTGACGTTGACAGTTCATTACTAGGTCGGAGTGTGACGTCACGGCCAACTGCGGCTATGTTCAGTGTTATTATCACTTTCCAAACAAAGATTGTAAAAATGTTGAAAAGATAGAGTTTACTGAATCTCAAGACTTTGTAATTAGTGTAAAGTTAAAATTTTGCTTCATGTGCTATTGTTTATGTTTAATTACAGTGTTTTTTTAATTTCACTATCTTAATTCGGTCCCCTAAACCTTATTTCACGCATACATACATTTTTTTGCTATTTATATAAAACATCATGCTTTATTATTTACACAACCTTGTAAAATTGTTATAGTAACTATAATAAAATACTTACATATTGCAAAAAACAGAAATATTCTCTGTGAAAACTGAAAAAACAATAAAAAAACGCTGTGTCTAGGTACACGCTAACGTGTACGCAAATAAAAAAGTTAGGTACACGCGAATTGAGTTTTCAACTCGCGTCTAGAAATTATAAAATATTTTGGCTCCTTGGCTTCCACAAGGTCAAAGTTGTGACAGTTCTATGAGAATGTAAAATAAAATGCCGCGAAATTCAAATATGTTTAATAAGGTTATGTTTCAACTGTTGACATTATTTGAAATATTGATGTAATATTTGTGCTGATTAAATTTGTATGTCTTATTAGTAAATAAAATTTGTGCTGAATTAATGTTACAAGACATTCATAATATAAATTGCTGTCAGAGTAATCTAGTAGATGTTCTTATATATAAGGCCTACAATATTTTGAGATTATTATTTACTATAAATCTACATATTATTTTAAAACTATTTCGGCTAAAATAGGAATATATAATGGAACATATATGCACGGAGTGTACGCTCACATTCTCAAAACATTCTAATTTAAGAAGTCACCTGAAAACGTTTCATCCTGGTAAGTTGTTTTTGATTAATAACAATCCACTGGATATCTATGCAATCTACAAACTTGATGACTTCTCGTTGTTATATCTACAATTTGATGATTCCTAATTCTTGTAATTTTAGATAAACTGGACATAATTGCACCCAACAAAACATTTAAATCTATTGTACTTTGTAACAAATGTCCCAAAAGGTTCTCTAAATATTCCAATTTAAAAAGGCATGTCACTAAGTTTCATCCAGGTGAGGACAAAACTTCTATTTAGTGCTTTTTGGCTATTATTGTATACAGGAATCAATAGCGAACATATTTTATTTTATTTCAGAAAATATCAACGAGCTGACTTCATCTAAGATTTGCCTATATCAATGCAGTGAATGCCAGAAAAAGTTTTCACATTTACAAAATCTTAGAAAACATAAAAAAATTCATTCAAAAGACAGTGATATTGGAAAAAAGCAACAAAACTTCAAGTGAAGTTTGTGTAACTACGAAAATTCTATAAAATCCAATTTAATTCTTCATTTCGAAGAATATCATGCCATTAAAATAGAGCAACAAGATCTTCACTTTTCTAGTGAACTAGAATTTCAAAAATGGAAAACTGACATGGAAAAAAAAGAATTGTCTTCATATGTCACATACAGTCATCCATATACGACTGCAGAGGGCATTAAGAAACAGAGTTATATTTGCCATCGTTCAGGTTTTTATGTGAAAAAGGGTAAGGATATGCGATATTTAAAAACCAAAATAAGCAGAAAAATTAATGGAATATGTCCTTCTCGATTGAAAGTTTGTATTTTACCAGAAAATGGCAATGTTAAAATTAATTTTATACAAACTCACATTGGTCATGACAATGACTTGGGTCATTTGAATACTACTAAAAATGAAAAAATAGAAATAGCTAGTAAAATTGAAAGAATAAGTTTTTCAACCTAATAAAAATATTTGTAAATTAAATATTTTTAAAAGATTTTTAATTGAAAAACTTTATTGGCCCATTTCCTGCTGACAACCTCCAAGGCTTCTACAATATGCAAGCACATGGATGCTGCAGTGAAGACTAAGGGGAAGGAATTCTACACTATGCAATTCACAACCCCCGTCTGCAGCGTGGTAAAGTTCCAGCGGAAAATGGACCTAGTTACTCTATTTTACTAGTAAAATTGCTTCGAAAATTCCTCTTGTTTCCATATTAGATGAGATTAGAGATTCTGTAACTAATAATAAGTTGGAAAGGATGCATATCTTAACAAGAAAAGATCTTCATAATATATCACAAACTTTTAATTTAAATTCTGATGGAATTCGCCATAAAAATGAAGTTGTAAGTATTGAATCCTGGATTGAAGAAGCCAAGAATAGTGGAATAATTTTATATTACAAGCCACAAGGGGCTTTATGTAATGATTTTCCTTGTTTAAAAAATGAAGATTTTTTTTTTAATTGTTATGCATCCTGGTCAACTGGAAGTGTTAGACAAATACTCAGAAGATGTAATTTGTATCGACGGAACACATGGACTTAATGCTCATGATTTTGAACTTACTACATTGTTAATATTGGATGATATGAGGGAGGGATTTCCTTGTTGTTTTATGATTGGAAATCGGTCTGATGAGGAAATAATGACTATTTTTTTCATGAAGATAAAAGAAAATTTAGGAAGAGTAATCAAACCCATGGTTTTCATGTCAGACATGGCCCAATATTACTATAATGCATGGCTCCAAATTATGACTCCAGCTAAATGCAGGTAGAAAACTATGCAATATATTCTTATTTTTAAACGCTTTTATTTAGTTCAATAGTTTTTGTCAAATTTTTAGACGTTAATTTGACTGCCTTTTCTCCAATGCAAATGAATGAAAATTTGCAGACATATGCATTTGCGGGAACAATACACGAATAGTCAATAAAAAATTTTTTTGTTTATTAATTGTTTAAATAAGAAAACGATTTTAATGGAAAATATGTACTTAAATTCTCTTGTTTTTTACGATGTAAAAACTTGAAACTTTTACGGATTGTAGCTAATGATATGAACCATACATAATTTCACTTTTTGCGTTAATTGTTTACGTTATGCTTCATAAATAAACAACAAAGTTTCAAATTTTTTGCCCATTCCAACTACTTTTCATGGTAGTAGATACATCATATGTTTTATACATATTTTAATAAACATGACGATATATTTTAATGTTTGAAAAGTGTAAGACTAAAAAGTACAAAATAAAAAAATATGAAAAAAAAATTTTTAAGAAACGCTTTAGTTACGAGTGACTAAAATTAAATATATAAAAAAATCAACTAAAAAGCAAAAAATGAAAACATCTAACACATTCGTTAAATAAAAGCGTGGGGCGAAAACCATTTATTCGATGAAGACGCGCCACGCTTTTTTTGACGAATGTGTTAGATTTTTTCAATTTTTTTTATGTTGATTTTTTATAATATTTTTAATTTCAGTCACTCGTTATTAAAGAAAAGCGTTTCTTAAAAAAAATTTTATTAAATCTATATTATGGATATTAAATTTTAGGCTATTTTGTTCCTGGCACATAGATAAAGCGTGGCGGAAAAATCTAAATAAAATTGATGGTCAAGAGCAAAAGGTAACTTAAATATTTAATTTTTTTGCCCACTCATCATATCATTCGTCTTTTAGGTTATCATATACAAACAGCTACGTACCTTATTACAAGAGACCGATGTTACTTCATTTAGGGATATGATACAAAATTTTCAAATTTCTCTTCTATCTTCTGGTAATACCCAAGAATTTGGTCAATATTTTCAAAAATGTTATCTGCACAATATGGAATCCTGGGTGTACAGTTATCGCTTGCATGCAGGAATAAATACAAATATGAGCATAGAACGAATGCATCAAACGATTAAATATTTGTATTTAAATGGAAGACAAGTACGAAGGCTGGATAAAACTATCAATATCTTGATTAAATTAATTAAAGACAAATTGTTTGAACGGCTTATTACGTTGAATAAAGGTAAAATATCCAGCAAATTACGAGAGTTACGGAAAAGGCACAAAACAAGTCTTAATTTAGATATGGACACCATTGTCATGTCTGAAATGGGCTGGGAGATACCATCAAGTTCAACCAATGATATCTATTTAGTTCAGAAAAACAAACCCAGTTGTGACTGCCAATTAGTCTGTGATTTGTGCCAATCCTGTCTACATTCATATTCCTGTACATGCTTGGATAACAGTATAAGATGGAATATGTGCAAACACACACATCTTGTGTGTCAATTTATGAAAGGCCATCAAATTCAAGATACTAATGCAGATGAAGAACATATAATAAATACAGATGAGGTAAAAATTAAACAAGCTACAGAGCAAGCTAAATTTGTGGAATTTGTTAGTAAGTCTTGTAATATCAATCAAGAAAAAACGTCCAAACAACTAGAAGTTGAAAAACAGAAATTGATAGAAATACAAACCCAAATAATTCAAAATATAACAACTTTTGAACAACTTAAGGCATTTAAAAGTATTACAGCACCCTTGGTGCCTACATTAAGGACATTAGCAGAACATTCTGGAAATGAACTTAATATTGTGGCACTATCTCATGGCACACAAAACATTCCACACAATAAAAAAGTAGTTGCTCAAAAACGTTTATTTTCCACCAAGAAAAAAACTACAAAGTCAAAAAAAAAAGCTGTTATCAAAACCTGATGCTGAAGAAACAAATTTGATAGCAAATCAATTAATGCTACAAGTAAATAATGTGCTCTTTAATTAGAATAAAATCTTTATTTGTATACATTATTAATTTGTTTGATTTTCTCACCTATTCTAATTCATTTTTTTTTAATTCATATTGAAAATATTGTAGGCATTAATACTTTAAAAACATTTACTAACGTACCTACTCTGAAAGCAATTTATGATATTATGTCTGTCTTGTAACATTAATTCGTAATTTCATCAGCACCAATAATATTTATTAATACATAATATAATAATTTCAAATTCAAATAAAAATAAAACATAACCTTATAATATTATTGTTTGCATTTTTATTTGACATTTCAATCGAATGACCTTGAGAAAGCCAAGGAGCAAAAATATTTTATAATTTCTAGACGCGAGTTTGAAACTCCATCAAGCCAGTGACGTCACTATTTAGCATGCGCAGTGACTGTATATTTTGGTACACGCTATTTTGATATGTTAAGTGTTTGTTTGCGCTGTGTCTAGGTACACGCTAACGTGTACGCAAATAAAAAAGTTAGGTACACGCGAATTAAACTTCATTAAGCCAGTGACGTCATTATTTAGCGTGCACAGTGACTTTATATTTTGGTACACGCTATTTTGATATTATGTTTAGTGTTTGTTTGTTTGATAGAAAATATTTTTATTAGGGGAAGGAGAAGGGAAGCAAAACTATTCAGATGTTTCAAACTTAATTGTAATAATACAATATGTATATAAAAGTATATATTCAGGTTATCAAAATAAATATTAGTTTAGTTAACATGATATATACAAAATACTGCTAAAATAATTTTTATACGTAAGTTAATTATACCAGTTTATATTGGTGTTTATTTTTGCTGTAGTGTTTATTTTTATTTATACAGGGAGTTGAACTTGTTACGATTTTCATAGAAAATTGGTTATAACTTTGTAAATACCCTGTATAACATAATAAGCCTTTATATTTTTGTGATATGGAAGTTAAGAAGATTTCGAACATAAAATAAAATATAGGGTGTCCCATTTAAAAAACATAAGTTTGGCCTGCCACTATATTATCGAACATTCTAACTAATTTTATTAATTTTGTAATATGAAGCTCAAAGTTTGCTATAATTTTTGTTATCAACTTTAATTGCTATCTATTACTATAGCGGATCTACTGAGCTTTATCACAGTAATCAATCGCCCCGTATATTTTATCTTATTACTTCTGCTACCCTTAATCACGAATTTTTGTCTCTTATCTTTTTCATACTGTTTTAGAATGTTGTTAAACTCATTAAAAAAACTAAATAATTGTTCACACTCCATAGTTAATTAAAAAAAACATTAAACTAGTAAAAAATAAGAAAACTCTTTACAAATCAATATTAAAGTGTAAACATAACGCGATTAGACAAATTCTAACCACACTCTGACACTCGCGATACTTACAGATACATACTTAATACCACAGCATACACGCGGCTCAATTTAGCGTGTACCAAAAAACCCAGTCATAGTACACGCTAAATAATGATGTCACTGACTTGATGACGTTTAAGCGTGTACGTAACTTTTTTATTTGCGTACACGTTAGCGTGTACCTAGACACAGCGGTTTGTTTGATAGAAACATATTTGTTATTAGGGGAAGGGAAGCAGAACTATTTAGATGTTTCAAACTTATAAATCAATGTGTATATAAAAGTATATATTCAGGTAGACAAAATAAATATTTAGTTGACATGACATGTACGAAACACTGTTTATACTTTTTATACATAAGTTAATTATACCAGTTTATAAACCAATGATGTTGTGTTTATCTTTATTTATACAGGGAGTTACAACTTGTTACGATTACCTTTATATTTTTTTGATGGGGAAGTTAAGAAGATTTCGAACATAAAATAAAATATAGGCTGTTTCACTTAGAAAACATAAGTTTGGTCTGCTACTATGTTATCGAACGCCCTGTAAAATTCTAACTAATTTTCTAATATAAAGCTTAAAGGCTGCTACAATTTTTGTTATTAACTTTTATTGCTATCTATTACTATAGCGGATCTACTGAGCTTTATCACACTAATCAATCGCCCTGTATGTTTTATCTTAATACTTCTGCTACCCTTAATCACGAATTTTTGTCTATTATCTTTTGCATACTGTTTTAGAATGTTGTTAAACTCATTAACAGAAGTAAATAATTGTCCATACTCCATAGTTAATTAAAAAAAAATACTAAACAAATAAAAAATAAAGTCGGATTTATAGTTTGACGTAGCGTAGACGTAGACGTAACGTAGACGCACTGGAAAAGATCAACACCGAATTTTGTGTACTCCTGTTTATAAATGAACGCAAGCGCCTGACGGAACATAAGAGAAACGTAACATAACGGAAGAGATGACCAACTTTCATCTTTTACAGTGCGTTTCTTACGTCTGGCCAATCAAAATTAAGAATTTTGTTCTGTCACCCAAAGTGGACACGCCCTCATCAATTTTGTAAAGATAAAGTTGTTTATCAACATATTTAAATTTTGTTAATTATTTGAATACAATGGATGTTAAGTTATTAATTTAATAAAAATATATCATAGAGTCATTTCAATATTTCAGATAAATATGAGTTGTTTATTAGCCTAATTCGGTACGATAGGTAAATCCAATAAACATTTTAAAGATAAGAAATGAAACAAAATAGTTGGAAATCCCACGGCATGCGGCACCAAGGAGCATATCTTCGTTTATTTCCTAATCCATGTAACACACAAAACAGATAAATATTATAATAATAATAAATAGTAGTATAAGTATAAATAAATAAACACAAAGTTTGTTTATTACTGTTCGCATAATTTATAGGCTATGTTGTTGAATTAGAATTAAGTCATTGTTTACTCTTTCTACTCATGCGCAAAAATTCCGCTACGTCGAACTATAAATTGACATAATATTTTCTTACGTTTCCAGTCCGTTTCTTACGTCTCCGTTGCGTCTACGTCTACGCTACGTCAAACTATAAATCCAACTTTAAGTTTTTTGTTTTAAGTGTTTTGATTCTTGTGTTTCCCCGGTCATGTAATGTAGAAATTCCTGTGGAGGTGCTTCCAGTGGTGGTAGTCGAATTTTTCCATTGATGCAACAGAGTCCTGCTGTTTCTTTACTGAATTTTTTCGCGTGGCAAAATTGGCAAATGTTATCCATTTTTCCGATCACAACATGTTTATGATTGTAATATTTTTTCGTCGGTTCGTAGTGGAATGCTTCCTTTGTTAAATTATCTTTTAAAATTCTCGATTCTTCTATACTTTCTTCTCTTTTCTTTCTTCATTTTTTGTGCTTCTCAGAGTTCTCATCCTAGTTCGTTGATTTTGTAAACGTGCTTCGCGCTCTTCTTCCGTTTCATTTCTTTTATGTTCTTTTTGTTTCCGCCGTTTCGCTGCAAAACTGGCAAGATCTCCTCCTTTTTTACGTCTAGGCATTGTATTCTGTAAAATATAAATTAAATAAACATTTTATAGACAAAAAATTAAAAGAAAAAGAAAAACAACCATTAGAATTAATTAAAGACACTATTAATTATCTTTTCAAAAATAATTATTTTTTCAAAAATAATTAATATAAATAATTAATAATCAAACTGAGAACTTCCTTTTTCTGAAGTCGGTTAAAAATACTTACATTTGATATTTCACAATAAAGGCTCACAGACGACTTTTTTCTTCTCGGCTTCAAAATCGAGAATTAATTAAACACACTATTAAAAATAGTGACACGTGATACTTCAAAATAAATGCTCACAGATAACTTCTTTCAGTTCCTTTCGCAATCGCTTTTCAAATCGAACTAACTCTGGCGGGTGATACCGGGCCCTTATATATTCAGAGAGCTAGGCTCTAGCATATTCGGAAAAGTTCGAGAGTATTTTCTTTTACACATTCTAGAATGTACTCGACATTATCGTCCGCCGTAACAATAAGTTCTGCAGCTATAGCATAAGTAGTAAAGGCGCGAAATTTGAAAACTTAAATTTTTAAATATTTTCAGAATTAATACTTAATAATTTGAATAACTAAACTTATCTCGCTTCAACTCCAAAATATATATATTTATTATACATAATGATGATAATGATGTCAATACCGGAATATTTAAAAGTTTGGCGAAGGGGCAAAATTGGGAATATTTAAAAATTTGGTGGAGGAGCCAGGTCTAGTGCTAGCCAAGCTTGCTAGGAAAAGCCCTTATATCTTTAAAAATACGCCCTTTAAGTTAAAACGGGAACTTACTTGTTCGAGCGGGGATAAAGGGCTATTGCACTATATAAGTCCCTTTATCGTATCGGGAATCCTTTTTAAGTTTTATCGGCACACACATTTTATCAACTTAGTTTTATTATATATAATGATGCTCCTACCTATTGGCAGTTTGAACATTTAATTTAAGCTAAAAGCAATGTTTATTTGCAAAATAAACATTTTTTTCTATTTTCTGACAGCAATAGAATATATTTTGAGTTAAATAAATTACATGCATTCTTCTTCTTGCGTCAATTAATTTAATTTAAAAATTTTTTTGGCCTCCCTGTATAAATAATGATATTAATGTTTATAATACTGAATAGAGAATTGAACGCCTTTGTAAATGAGCTACAACACGAACCCCTATTCCTATTTAAAAAAATAATCGATTACGTCATCACGCTCGGATGGATGACGTCACTAGTTTGAAATATATGCCAAGAAATTTAATTTAAAAATAAAAATCGACCTGTTTCGGGATTTTTCTCTAAAATCGTCCATTTTAGAGAAAATGAATTTATTCCATAATTTAGCCCCTCTCTGTATATCAGGAAACAGGCGACAATCTAACCAATAGTTTAGCAATAATTAAAATGTTAATTAAAAAATTTCGGTCGAAATAATAACCAGAAAGATTATGATACACCAGAATAACTATGATTTTCGTATAAAAAAGCACTATACCTATTCAACGTAAGTACCTTACAGGATTGAAATTGGACCATTTGAGCGGTCTCAGGAATGTTATAAAGAAACAATTTTTTGGCTTATAAACAAATAGAACCCCTCAGAAAATATTAGATTTAATTAAATTAAGTTAACGCTGTTGAAAAGGGCACGGCTTCTGTGTCCTTTTCGAAGAAAAACAAATTGAATTGCGAGGAGTGATTCCAGGTATAACCGGTCAAATTTGACCGGCATTTGCGACAGAGTTATAAACAACAGGATTTTAATCTTTGAACCATTAGATACCTTTTAATTCCGGTCTTCTTTGTACATACAAATTTTCATATCTTCAAGACACTTATAACAAAAAAGATTTATGTCACTGTTACCAAATTATTTAATTATTGATAAATAATTACTTCCCTCAAATTTTAGTTGAAAATTAAAGATTTTGTTTGGAAAACCCGAATTTTCCGAGGAAAATTTCCGTCGAAGGAAATTGGAATAAATTATCAATGTGCAGAATTAAATTACTGTCAATTTTTATGTGAGTGTTTTGGTTTAAAGTTAAAATTTTCGGAGTTATAGAGCAATAATAAAAAAAAGATTTCGGAGCGCTAATTTGTTTATAAACAAAATAGCACACTTTCTGTGGACTTTGCACAGCTATATTACTAATATAGGAAATCTTAAGATTTGATTTCAGCATGTCCAGCAATAAAATAGCTGGTAATTAATTTTTCTTGTTTTTTACTAATTTTCCCAGATTATTACCTTACATCTTTCATTGAGTTGATGATTCATGTTGTGGACATTCTCAATTATTATATTTCTAATTTAATACTATTCTATCTAATTCCTCAAAACAAGCAAATTTCAATTCAACCCAGCTATATTATAATAATACCTTTTGCTTTAGTTTTCCTTGCAAGAAATAAACAAAACACATCTAAACTAAACCTAACCTCGCTTTTGGCCATTCATTCATCTCCGTGTCAAATAATTTCGACAGTCGAAATTATAATATCAACACCCTTTTTAAAGTCGCTATTAATTTCGATAGTCGCTATTTCATGACGTCACTTCGTTAGTTCAACTAAAATCCACAAGGCTCGCACAATCGCATTTCAACCGTCGCCATATTGAAAGCGACTTGTTTAGTGTCGAAATTTGATTTAGAATCAGGCCCTGGATTCCGTGCACTGTAGATATCTACATGTCGCTTTCTATCGATGTCAATTTTCGTAAAAATATTTGAATTTTAGCTTTAATTGAATTATTTTCTAGTTTTGCTAGGTTATACTCTAATTGATGCTGAAGTGAGACTTAGTAAAACAAGAAAATATTTGAATTAAAACTAAAAATTAAAATATATTGACACTGCGCATATCGCTTTCTATTAATGTCAATATATTTGAATTTTTAGTTTTAATTCAAATATTTTCTTGTTTTACTAAGTCTCACTTCAGCATCAATTAGAGTATAACCTAGCAAAACTAGAAAATAATTCAATTAAAGCTAAAATTCAAATATTTTTACGAAAATTGACACCAATAGAAAGCGACATGTAGATATCTACAGTGCACGGAATCCAGGGCCAGGGCCCTGATGACAAATTCTAACCACACTTACCCTCACAAGCGATATTTACGATACTTACCACAGCATACTTGAATTCCTCAAATTAGCGTGTACCAAAAAACCCAGTCAGAGTGCATGCCATGCTAAATAGTGATGTCACTGACTTAATGACGTTTAAGCGTGTACCTAACTTCTCTATTTGCGTACACGTTAGCGTGTACCTAGACACAGCGATAAAAAAATACAAATTTGCCACACTAAACCGTTGACACTATAGTAGGGAGTTTTTGTGCACACAAATACGTAAACGTAACGCATCTTTTTGACATATACGCTTGCGCATTAATGGTTGAACTCCCGTATCGCGATACGTATTACCTAAGGTTACGGGTTGGTACGTTAGGTTCATACGCATCCCTATCGAGCCGAAAGTCACCGAATGCACACGAGGATCTTGCCCGATTACCTACCAAATGAACATTTCATCAGCGTACTACCCGTTTATAAACATTTTAAGGTTATATTGGTTATTGGTTTAGTCCATAGATATAGAGTATTATAAATCTATGGTTTAGTCTATTTGAGTAAAATTATTCTGTGTTTGTAATTGGAAATTGGAACTTCATAATAGATTTAAAATTTTATTGTTTTTAAGTTGTCTATTAATAAAGCAAAACAAACAAATCTTGTATTAATTTAAGAAATACAGTGATCACCACAATTAATAACTAGATAAACAAATGACCTAGTTTCAGTAAAATTTTCAAATAAATATTACCACACTATTTACATTATACTTACTGGAATTCTGATGTAGGTATACAATTATTTACAACTAAAAAGTAGGTATAAACAAAAATAAAAAAATTTTAACCAAAGGAAAAATAATATTTTTATATTTAAATAGAAGCAATTCAAAACCATACAATTTCATCATTCATTTATCTTTTTTTACATTTGTATATTAATTGTATATTGTGTGAACATTGTTTTATTTTTTTAAATGTCAACGGAATTTAAAAATGACTTTACGATTTGCTTTACGTTACGTTAAGGCAGTTACAAAAACTACCTATTTTAACATTCATCCTCTACGACACGTTAGTTGCTTTACGTATACGGAGATGCGTACGTTACGTAGCAACAAAAACTCCCTAGTAGTATTTTTACTACAAAAACGTTATTACGTAGGTCAAAATTTTTGACGTAAGAGAACTGTCAAAACATTAGAATGTGACTTTTCATTATTGCTATGTTTACTATAAACACGGCAATAATGAAAAGTCACATTCTAATGTTTTGACAGTTCTCTTACGTCAAAAATTTTGACCTACGTAATAACGTTTTTGTAGTAAAAATACTATACATTTGTTTGGAAAGGTTTGGACAAATCTGACATGTATGTCAATAAAAATTGACATGAATTGACACTTGTACGTCATCACTCCGGCCGTCTGTCACGTCTACAACTACAAAACAAAACCAAAACAGTATGTTTGCTGTTTGTAGATTGTAAACGGGCAAATAATTTTATGGAAATAAAGAGACAATAGAAAATAATTATGGCAGAATCAAAATATGCACAACTACAAAAAACTTACCAATTAGAGCTTAAAATGCTGGAGGAAGAGGAGGTAAGTATTGTTATTTGTTTCACAATTTTTATTGTAAGTCTATTACAAAAGCTTATTTTCTTGTAGGAAAACTTAATTCAAGACCTAAACAATATGTTAAATCAAAAAACTTTTATAGAAGATAAAATTAAAGGAATAGCCAAGCTAATACCTACCTTAAATATTATTACACATGAAGCACAAGATTTAGTAAATACTGTTAATGAAATATCAGTATCTTCAGAGAAAATTAGTGGTAAAATTAGAGCTTTAGACACAGCAAGGGTAAGTGAGGTGCATTTATTATTTGTAAACATCTCAAGAAATTTAGCAATTTGTTGTTTGTATTGATAGTAAAAACAACAAATATAATATCCTACTAGAAGAAGAGAATGAATTCTTAAATGAAACATGATCACATTTATTTGTCACTTCAAAATACTCATTAATACCTGTGTAGAGGACTCACAAGCTCCATAGTTGTTGTCAGGTCACGGGCTTCTACTCAGTGGGAACAAAAATCCTATGTTGAAACGTTACAGGGCGGTACTCTTCTACTTATGTCTATATTCTTTGGTATGAATGAATTTATTAGTTAAGTAAGCAAGTGTAGAATAATCTTCAAAAATATAAGGAGCATAAAACTTTACTAGAGAGGCCAATCCTGAAACATTAAGAACACTGTTCCTTTGGCTGCTACTAAGGTTCATACTATGTTACGTATTTTTAGTGTTTAGTCTTTAAGTTTGCTTGATGTTAATGTTCTTTTTATGTACTCACATTTCTTCTTTTGCAGCCTGTTCTAGTCCACTCTACCACTATGCCATTGGACATAGACTTCCCCTTGTGTTTTCCAAGTGTTCGCCTATCTTGAACTATCTGGTGCCAGTTTCTCCCTATGTTTTCTTTAATGTCATCAATACATCATTTTGTGATCTTTCTGTCTCTTTTATGTGCTCTTGGTCACGGTTGTACTGTATTATAGTAAGTAAAGACATTTTTGTTCAGCATCTTGGCATATGTCTATATTAATGATTTCTAATAATTTTGTTGGAGTTGATGTTACCATAAATTTTGGCTTAATTGGAATTCTGTGTATCATTTTTTCTTCTATCTCCTTCTTCAGAGTGGGCCAGTAGTAGAAGCATGTATTATATTATAGCTTAGTTTTATTTGGGCTTTACTTTTGTTAATTACTCTGTGATTGTTCTTCAGTTGGTGGTAACTCTTTAAAAGTTATTTGTGTATATATGTGCTGTTTATAACTTCAAGAAGTTTGTTGTATTTGGCAAGACCAAATGAGGAGTTTTTGAAAGTTTCACTTAGAATATTGCACATGTATTTTTGGATAGTAGCTATAGAAAAACTAGGTAAAAACTTATACAGATCGTTTTTTCCCAGTTGGACATTGTATTCCCTTTTACAGCTAGAAATAATCAAACAGATTAAATAAAAATGATATAACATAAATATTCACAGCGAGCTAGCAACATGGACGGAATCTTGAACTGAGTAGAGTTTCCGTATCGAACTGTACTGATGATGCAGTGAATGTTAATCCTGATTTTAAAAAGGGAAACTAAGCCAGAAGGGTTGATGACAATACTACAAACCGCACATCAATAAATAAAAGAAATAATAGCAGAAAATAAAGAACATAATGTGAAAGAAATAGATAAAGAGAATGAAATAATTAAAAAAGAAAACAAGACTTAAATAAATATTGAAAATTTTTAAACTTGATTTTTAAAGTCATTTTAAGTACTAGTACACTTTAGAAGACCAAAAATAATAATTTTTTTCAAGAATTTTTTTCTCAGAACCTTTATTAAAAATGAACATAAAACTTTTTACATATTAATAACTCTCTTAGATCTTACAAAAAATATATCTTTTTACATTTATGCTCGTACACTAATATTGCAGAGGGCGCAAAAGTTGAGGCCTCGAAAAATGATGGCGGACAGTTAATCTCAGGATTGGGATATCTTAAACAAAAAAATCGTACTTACTGCATTTGAAAAAGGAAGGTTTCTTACGGTGACAATTTACCACAATTTGACCAAAAAATAAAAAATAAATACTTTTTAAACCATGAAAAACTGAAGAAAAACGGGCGATTTTTTCACAAAATTTTTTCAAATTCCCTAATTTTTTTTTGCGGAATTTTTTACTAAAAGTGGTAAATTGTCTCGTAAGAAACCTTCCTTTTTCAAATGACGTGCAATTTTTTTGTTTCATAGATACCAATCCGATTAACTGTCCGCCATCCGATTAACTGTCCGAGTAACTGAGATTAATTGTCCGCCATCGGAATTACTTTTTTCAAGGCCTTGACTTTGGCGCCCTCTATAATATTAGTATATATGTGCATAAATGAAAAAATATGTATTTTTTGTTTTCTCTAAGAGTTAGATATTAATGTGTAAAAAGTTTTATGTTCATTTTTAATAAAGGTTCTGACGAAAGAAATCTTGAAAAAATGCTTATTTTTGGTCTTCTAAAGTGTACTAGTACCTTAAAGTTGTCTATTTTAACATGTCTAATATTTGCCTGAATTGTCAAAATCAAAGACAATGAGTCAGAATAAATTAAACTATTAAAAGAATTTTTTTTACCAAGCAATGTAAACAAAATTTATTTAATATATTAATATTTTGTATTTCGATAACAACTTCCGAAGTGGAAGTTGAAAGTAGAAATGTCAATAAACTAATTTCAAACTAGAATTGTGGCTTTATTTCCCAAATAAAACAGTAAATTACATAGATAATTATGGAACACGATACGACACTAATTAACTATTTTGATTGGGAAATAAGCCACAATTAAATTGAAAAAATAATTTTATTAGCATTTCGACGCCCAAATCGGATGTTATTGTCAAAATACAAAATATTACTAAATTAAACAAAAATGTTGTGGCTTAGTAAAAAATTCTTCTAATTTATTTAATCTGACTCATTTATATCGGCAATTCAGACATATATTATACATTTTAAAGTAGAAGACTTTAAAATGAGATTATTCGTCCATCTCTAGTAGAAGTGACAAGGTGTGTTTAAATCGCTCCGTGGTTTCAACTCAATTTTTGGGTCATACGAGTGTTTTAAACGCTAATAAATTAATGGTGAATGTGCTTAAAGGTATAGAAATTGGTGAGAAGAATAAATGTAGTTTTTGAAAACTGTAAGTACAAAATATATAATAATATTTAATAATCTGTACAAACTTTTCGGATATCAAAGAAAAAAAAAATTAGTAAACAGTAAGTAATTAACTAGTTACTATAGAGGTGGAGGAACCTGTCCTCAAAGAGTTCCAAAATAACTTTCGGTGTAACATATTATTTAAATTTAATAGACAATATAGAGGTGGACAAACCTATCCTCGAAGCGTTCCAAAATAACTTTCGGTGTTACATTGTATTTAACTTTAGTCGACCTCAAATTACGTAGCTAATAAATGGTACTGAGAAGAACTGAGCCTCTGAAGGGTTGAACTGGGTGAAAGTTCTTATCGCGGTACGAGAATTCGGATAAACACTCTATTCGCTGGTTTAAAATAAGTTCGTGAAATAACAAGGAAAATGGAGAAAATGATGGAGGAAATAATGAAAAAATTGGAAAACATGGAAGACAGGCATCAGGATGGAAAAGAAAATAGATAGCCTACAGTCGGAAGTAGAAAATATTAAGAAAGAATACCGGGTAATCAAAGAAGAAAATAGAGAACTAAAGAAAGAACTGAAAATGCAAGAAAGCAGGATAAATGACCTAGAAAGAGAAATAAGAAAAAAGAAAATAATAATCTTCGGGATTGGGGAAACAGAAAATGAGGATACATCCATTATGAAAAAGGAAAGCCAGAAAGTTATAGAAAAACTGGATATCGAACTTGATGAAAAAAGGATATAAGTGAAATTAGAAGAATTGGAAAGAAAACGGCAAATAAAACACGACCGATGCTAATAGAGCTAACAGATTGGAATAAAAAAAGGGAAATAATCAAGGCAACTCATAAATTAAAGAGAACTAACATATTCATAGATGAAGACTACCCCAAAGAAATTCAGATTCAGAGAGGAATGTTACGAAAACAGATGAAAGAAGCGAGAGAAAAAGGATATAAGGCAAATATAGTATACAACAAATTGTACATAAATGATGAAATTTATACAGCAGAGAGCTTAGGTTATGAACAAGAGGAGCAACAAGTCGTAACAGATAGCGATAAGGAATATAATGCAAGATCAAAAGCAGGAAGAACATACAGCGAAAGGTCTCCTGAGATGGGAAAAACGGAAAGGTCTCCTGAGATACGCAACAAATACCCAAGAACAATCCATTCAAAAAACTAATTAGCGAATCGGATGGAGAGACGTTGATGACGACCAGGCAAGGACATGGAACATCCAGTACTACGAAGGAACAAATAAAGAGGACAACTAATAACAAGGAAAATAATAGAGAGAAGAACAAAACAAGAGTGACAAAAGCTATTAAACTAGGAACCTGGAACATCAAAACTTTGTATAACAAAGAGAAGGAACTAGAAATGGAATTTGAAAAGGCAAATTTAGATTTTCTTGCATTGACAGAAACTAAGAAGAAAGGCAAAGGAGAAATAGAGCTAGAAAATGGACATTTGCTATTATACAGTGGGGTCGACACAATTGAAAGAGCTGCATCAGGAGAAGGATGCATCATACACTCCAGAAACAGAAAGTTTGTAAAAAGTGGGAGGCCATATCCGACAGAATAATGGTAATTGAATTTAAATGCAACGAACAAAACAAAAGTATAATAGTGACGTATGGGCCGAACGAAGACGATAGAGCAGAACGAAAAGATGTTTTCTGGGAAGAACTATCAATAGCGACCGAAGGAAGTAAAGGATCCATATTAGTAGCGGGAGACCTTAATGGGAGAGTAGGGCAGAGAGATCATGAGTACAAGACAGTAATTGGAATACATGGGGAAAAAAAGAGAAATAATAATGGCAAGAGACTACTCGACTACTGTCAAATACACAATTTAATCGTCACAAATACCTTCTATGAACACAAAGATATTCATAAGTATACAAGGGAAGAACCTAGCAGAGGTGAAAAATCCATAATAGACTATGTGTTGATAGAAAAAGAAAATAGAAGGAAAATCACTGATGTAAGAGTAAGACGCGGTCCAGAGATAGGTAGTGATCATTATTTACTCGTGGCAACAATAAAAGACGAAGTAACAGAGGATCACAACGAAAGAGCAATAACAAAAGAATTTAGAACAATCAAATCATACAGATTAAGACACAAAACTTTAGCGAACAAATATGTAAATGTTTTGAACGAAGAATTAGGAGGGGAAAACTTACAAGTGGAACAAATGTGGCAAACATTCAAAGACACAATTATAAAAACAGCAGAGAGAGTTTGTGGAATACACAAAAGCAACAGTAAACAGAAACTAACAGCATGGTGGACAGAGGAAATCAGAAGACACACGCGCAAGAAAAAGGAGATGTGGAGAAAATATCTCGGTAACCGAACAGAAGAAAATTATAAACAATATAGAGAGCAGCGGAAAAGAGTTAAAAATATAGTAGTAGCACCAAAACAAAAGTCCTGGCAAGATTTTGGAGACAAATTAGAACACGATAGCAGAAGCAAACAGAAATTATTTTATAAGGTCATAAAAGGAATAAGAGGTAATAAACATAAAGAAGTAACATCACTAAAAGATCAGAACGGACATCTACTGACTGATGAAGTGAGCATTATGAAAAGATGGAAAGAATATTTCCAGAAACTACTACAACACGAACCACACAGCACAAGTGAAGAAGATGAAGAAAGAACTGGCGAACAAGAAGTTGAATTTATACCAAACATTACAATGGATGAACTAACTGACGCGATTAGGAAGATAAAAATGGAAAGGCACCAGGTCATGATCAAATTACGGCGGAAATGATCAAAAACATGGGTGATATGGGACTACAAAAGTTATTAGAACTATTTCAAATCATTTGGAGAGACGAACAAATACCTACAGACTGGGAGATTGGTCTGATTGTACCTATACATAAAAAGGGTGACAACAAGAATTGCAATAACTATAGAGGAATAACTCTGTTAAGTACGGTGATGAAAGTTTATGAGCTAATAGTAGAGAGTAGACTGAGAAAAATAATAGAACCAACTTTAGAAGAATCGCAAAGTGGTTTTAGACCTGGTAGATGTACCGGGTGTCCCAATAAGAATGGCTCTCGGCCATATCTCAGGAACCGTTTATAGTAGAGCTTTGAAATAAAAAATTTTTTAACAAAAGTTGCCTCAGGAAAAGCCTGGAAATTATTTTCATAATTGTGGGTCCACCGCTAGAGGGCGTAATTGAATATCAAAAATAAAAAAATCTAAATTTTACAAAATGTTCCTAATGAAGGGGCACTGAAAATCCGATTATTGTATTCTTCATCAAATTCCGCGCATATTTGATTTAACAAGTTTAACTCTACCTTTGCAAATAAGAGGTGGGGGCGAGTGGGAACCTTGTTATGAAAAAATGGCTGTAAGTCCGGTTCTGCTAAATCAAATTTTGAAAACTGGGTCTTGTTGAAGACAGATCTTTTTCTTCAATGTAAGCGTGATAATTTTGAACCATCCTAATAAGTAATAAGAAAGCTGGGAGGCGTTATTTAATTTTTTTCAGAAATCTAGTTTTCTTTGGAAAATATTAAATACAAGTATGCATTTTTAATCATACTTTATAAAATTAGATTAAATTAGCAATAGAATAGCGAAAACCGCATGTCGATACCTTTTTTCTATCTCAAGATATCTCGAGAAACGTGTAAATTTTATACATAACTGTTACTATCACCGGTAAACTAAGTTAATGAAAAGTAGTGTGCTGTGGAAAAAAACAAAATAACATTTTCCAGATGTCAACGTATAAAAATATAATTAATTAAAACAACAATATAAAGAGAAACAATACTATTAAAATTAAATATAACACAGAACAAAAAGAACTACTTAGTGACGACCTAAATATTCAAATTGTTGCCCATCATACACTACTCTAGAATACATTATCCAGAGAATACTAAACGCCATTCAAAGCATATCGAGAGCAGAAATTGAGACTGCTGTTCAATCTACTCTTGAAAGAGTAAATGTTTGCAACGAAAATGATGGGCAAAAATTTCAACGTTTATGTCATCACTAAATAGTTGTTTTTATTTCTTTGTAATAGGGCTTTTCAACGCTTCTCATTTGTTTCGAGCCTCTGTCATATGCCGTATAATCCGTGTATAATATTAATATACGAGATATGAACGAGGCTCGAAACAAATGAGAAGCGTTGAAAAGACCTAATATACGTTGACAGCTGGAAAATGTTTCTTTGTTGTTTCCATAGCACACTACTTTTAATGAATTTCATTTACCGGTGACAGTAACAGTGATGTTTTTAAATTTACACGTTTTGTAAGATATCTCGAGATAGAAAAAAGGTATTAACATGCGGTGTTCGCTATTCTGTTGCTAATTTTGTCTAATTTTGTAATATGGTGTTAAAAATGCATGTTTGTATTTAATATTTTCCAAGGAACACTAGATTTCTGAAAAAAATTACATAACGCCTTCTAGCTGGCATATTACTCAGTAAGTTGGTTCGAAATCATAACTTTTACATTAACGAAAAAGATCTGTCTTCAACAAGACCAAGTTTGCAAAATTTGATTAAGCAGAACCGGACTCACAGCCAGTTTTTCATAACATGGTTCCCACTCACCCCCACCTCTTATTTTCAAAGGTAGACCTAAACTTGTCAAATCAAATATGCGTAGAATTTTGTGAAGAATACGACGATCGGATTTCCAGTGCCCCTTCATTAGGAAAATTTTGTAAAATTTAGATTTTTTAATTTTTTATATTCAATTACGCCCTCTAGCGGTGGTCCCACAATTATGAAAATAATTTCCAGGCTTTTCCTGAGGCAACTTTTGTTATAAAATTTTTTATTTCAAAGCTCTAGTATAAACGGTTCCTGAGATATGGCCGAGAGCCATTCTTATTGGGACACCCGGTACACAAGATCACATTTTTACGTTAAACGATATAATAAATAAAAGATTATCTAGGAAGAAAAAAACGTACCTCAGTTTCCTTGATATGGAAAAAGCATTCGACAAAGTACCTAGATCAAAAGTATGGAAAAGTCTGAAGAACAGAAACATACCAGAGAAGCTTATACAGGTAACTAAATCATTATACAGAGACACTAGAAACCGTGTGATAAGTAAAAATATGATATCTGACCAGTTCAGAACAACTGAAGGTGTAAGACAAGGGGGAAGCTTGACCCCGTTACTATTTATTACTTTTATGGACGAAATAATAAAAGAAACAAAAACAAAAGTCATACCATTACACATAGGGTATAGAAATCTGAAAAGCACAGAGATAGCAGATTGTACATTTGCCGACGATGTAGTAATTTTAGCAGCGACTGAAGACGAGCTACAAGAAGCGTAAAAACATGGAACACAGTTTTAAAAAAGTATGGTATGACTATGAACAAAGAGAAATCGAAGGTAATGGTAATAGCTAAAGAAAGAGAGGATGTACATGTCCAGGTAGATGATACAGAGATGTGTGTGTGTGTGTGTGTGTTTAGATTTATGACCTTGGTTTGAACCAATTGGCCAGCTCAATTTTTTTTTTATTTTCATAGACACAATTTCCTAATTTTAACTGATATACATTATATTTTAATAATCACAAACATATATTACATACATTACATTAAAAATACATACTAATAAAACACTATTACTAAATACTTATACTAAACCACTAATTGATATTAATTTTTTTTTCTTTTTTTTTTCTTTCGCGCTAAGACCTAAACCCGATTGATCCTCGCGGAGGTTTAGGCATTCTTTGTGATTTTTTTGTTTTTTTTATTTTGTTTTTTTTTTATTGTTTTTTAATATTTATTTATTTTTTTTATTATTTTTTTTTTAATTTTTTTTATATATATATATTTTTTTTTAAATGTCAATTTTCATATTTTTTAAGTGGTTATAAACAATTTTATACAAATTTATATTTAGTGTACATAAAATGGAATTTAAATTGGTGGGGAGAGTAACTCCTACTGTTTGTAGATTCTTATATAACTGTTGATTCAGCATCTGGAAGTTTGCGCAATCGAAAATCACATGCTCACAAAAATACAGAGATTAGACAGGTACAATCATTCGAGTACTTGGGAGTAACCATTGAAGAAACCGGTAGACAGGGAGCTGAGATCAACAAAAGAATTGATAAAGTGAATAGACTGTACCATGCAATAGGAAAAACAATTATTAACAAGAAAGAAGTATCGAAACATACGAAAATCAAGGTATTTAAGGCTATATACAGACCAGTACTTACATACGGATGTGAATCCTGGGTACTAAATAGACAACAGAAAAGTAAAATACAGGCAGCAGAAATGAGGTATCTACGCAGAGTTCAAGGAGTCACTAGAAGGGATAGGGTAAGGAATAACTACATAAGAGAAGAACTGAAAATCGAGACAATGATGGAGTATGTTGAAAAAAAGACAATTAAGTTGGTGGGGGCATCTACAACGACTACAGAAAGAAGTACCAGTTAAAAAGATATGGGAAACGAAGGTGCAGGGAAAAAGAAGTAGAGGAAGACCGAGAGAGACATGGAACGAAGTGATGGCAAGGATTCTTGACAAAAAAGGAATAGCATGGAACGAAACAAAGGCGATGGCACAGGACAGGAAACAATGGAAGAGATTTGTGCACTGTTAACAGAGCACACGTTAATACCTACACCCGAGAGGGTAGAAGGTCTAAAGATTATATATATAGAAGACTTTAAAATGATATTGCCAATATTTATGAGTTTTCGTTTTTTTTTGTGGCGGATATTCTTGAGTTGGAGTTGATTTCATGTAATCTAATGAACTATCTTTTAGTACAGTTGTCCCAGGAATGCAACTCATAAATATTGGCAATATCATTTTAAAGTCTTCTACTTTAAAATGTATAATATATGTCTGAATTGCCAATATAAAAGAGTCGGATTAAATAAGTTAGTAGAAGAATTTTTTACCAAGCAACCACATCTTTGTTTAATTTAGTAATATTTTGTATTTTGACAACGACATCCGATTTGGGCATTGAATCGTTAATAAAATTATTTTTTCAATTTAATTGTTGCTTATTTCCCAATCAAAATAGTTAATTATAAAAATGCCACAAGGAAATAGCTTCAGAACAACATTAAGAGACTAATTAGGAAGCTGATATCAAATAGATATCCAGTTTTACAGCATTTAAATTTATATTGGGTGACACTTTTTATTTAATTGTATTTATTTAGCTGAATTTAAACATAGGTGGCGTCTGATTTTGAAATGGACCTAGAAAAGGAAATATTGGAATTTATGAAGGAGCTTATGGTGGAGGTGAAAGAAATAAAGATAGGACAAAGAGAGTACCTACTTAAAAAAATAAAAGAAATCATGAAAGAAAACCAAAATATGAGGAATGAAATAAAAGGACTTATGAACAGAATAGAAGAGCTAGAGAGGGACAAAAGGAAACAGAATATCATAATCTCAGGGTTGGTGAAGGAAGAGGAAAAAAATGAAAATATAAAAGAAAAAATAGAAACATTTTTAGAAAAGGAGCTACAAGTAACAACTAATATAAACATGTAAAAAAGTTTAAGGATATTTGTATAGTGGAAATGGAAAACCGTGAAGACAAAATGAAAATTCTTAAGAATAAATAAAAGTTAAGGAACTTAAAATCAAGAATCGTATATATTAATCCAGACCTGACACAACAAGAAAAGTAAATTGAGAAGATTTGCTCAGAAAGCCAAAGAAGAGAAAAAAAAAACAGTTTTGGGACGAGCAAAAGAACACATTGGTAGAGGCAGCTAATAAGAGCCATTACACAACAAACAAATGACAAATAAAGGATGCACTAATGGATTACACGGAGACAAAACAGGAATAACGAAAAGGACAAAGAGTATTTACATAAGGAAAAAATAAGAGGAATAAAAGAAAACCATTTGAGGTTTGGAACATGGAACGTATGAGGGATGAATGAAGAAGGTGCAATAAAAACACTGGAAATAGAGGCAAAGAAATACAAACTGGACGTGTTAGCATTCAAGAGACCAGTGGCGAAGCGTGACTTTTTCTAAAGTGTTACCAAAACTAGATGTAAAAAAATCTTATTGAAAAATAGTTATTTATGAAACAGTTCGTGAAGTATGCTTTTTGCAAACGCACGCGATATTTAGAGCACGAGCGACAACAGAGCGAGTGCTATACATCGCGTAAGTTCGCAAAAAGTACTTCACGCACAGTTTCATACAATATTTTATCTACTATAAACAAATAAAAAACTGTAACTCTTCGTCACTGGAATTCATTTCTATTCTACAATTTTTAGAACTTTGACATTTAAAAATCCTATCTACTTTCAAACCACAAAACTGTCAAAAATTGTGTTGTAAGTTAGGGTGACCAGATCATAAACTTTAAAAAACGGGACACATCCAAGGAGCAGTAGCGTAAAATTTTTCTCTGGGGAGGGGGGTTGGCTTATTTTTTTGTATTGTTTGTGAAAGACAAGTTACATTTTCCTACTTTTTTTTTTATATATTTTTCATATGCCCTGGGGGAAAGGGGGTTTAACCTCCAAGTCCCCTCTCAGGGGGGTTTAACCTTCAAAAGCGCTTTTGATATAATCAATCGGACGAAAATGATGGAGGAAATAGAGAATGTTGGAATCCCAGAAATATTAAGACAAATTATGCTAACAGTAAGCCTAAAGAACACCAAAGCAAGGATCAGTTTTAACGAACAACTTCTAAGGAGATAAATGTAAATAAATGAGTGAAATAAGGTGACTCTGTCTCCCCGGCACTATTATTTAATCTGATATTGAAAGTAATCATAAGGAGGACAAACTTGTATCCACCTTTAGCTACTTGGGAGTAACAATATGGAAAACCGGAAAAGAGAGAACAGAAGAAAGAATTGTGAAAGGCAGAAAAACATATGGAATGATTAGAAATCTGTTGAGAAACAAGACAAGTATAATATGAACCAATATAATACCTTAATAAGACCTGTTGATACATATGGGATGGAAACAACGACGATTAATAAGAAAAAGGAACATAGCATTCCGAAATTTGAACGAACAATAATGAGAACAATACTGGACCACAATGTAATAAGAGAGGGAGAAATAATAATGAAAACAAATGCAGAAATTGAAGAAACAATTGAAATTGAAGAAAAAATACGAGACATTTAGGCGTCCCGAGAGACTTTTTCGGGACACCGGGACAAATCGTTAAAAAACGGGAAAATCCCGTTTTTTCCCTATTATAAGTCATTGCTCATATTGTCATAAATATGACAACGCGAAAGTTAAGGATACTTGATTATATGAAAGTGTGCCAAAAAACCCATTGAATGTGTGCGAAAAAGTAAATCCCATTTAAAATACATTGTTACTTCACGCACACTTTAAACCCTTCACGCACTGCTATCTATAATGACAGATTTCACAAACTAAAAACTTATACATAATATAACATAAAGTAGATAACAATTATTTTGAACCTCCCAAATATAAGATTTTGTTTTCAATCATGTGAGATAAAATTAAACAAATCACTATTCCCAAATTATATGCATGTAATTATGTATACATGTATTATATGCATGTAATAGGTATAACAATAAATAATAAACAAACTAAACAGATTATTCTACAATAAAATTGACATCAAAAATAAACAAGTAGGGAACAGAACATATTTTGAAAACTAGTGTTTATATATATTTTAAATCTTCTATTTTCAATAATTTCATTTTTTTTTTAAATTATATATAAAAAAAATATACAAGGATAATGACTTTTCAAGTAGTTGATCGATTACGCAGCAACATTCTTCCATGTTCAAATGCACGAATAGCTACTAAACTAACGTTACCATATTGTAAAATGGTGACAATACTGATATACACAGCGTGCTCTGGAGCCGTCATTCCTTCAAAATTTTCAGTCTCGACCGATAGCGAGAATCATCTTTCGTTACCAGAACTAGGAGTGGTAAAACGGAGTATAATAACGTGCAACGTGCTACTGAATTAGGTAGGTACTACGTATTAACAAATATTTCTGTTGGTAACAAATATAAATGGAATTATTTCATAGTAGTCATAAAATATTTATTTGCAAGATTTTTAACTGTTACCAATGGTAACAGTGGTTACATGGACGCTTCGCCAGTGCAAGAGACCCATATAAAAGAAACAGGAAATACGGAGCTGACAGATTATATTTTGTTTAGAGGAAGTGAAGGAGAAACAAGGGCATATGGAGTTGGCTGAAGAAGAACAAAAGAAAAAAGAGTACAATAAACTGAACAAGCAAAACACCAGGATGATCATGGGTGATATGAATGCTAAAATAGGATGAGAAATAAAGGACCGAAAAATAGTAGGAGGAGAAAGCAAACATGAAATAACAAATAATAATGGAAGGAGAATTATTGAGTTCGTGGAAGAACGGAACATGAAAGTGATGAGCACACATTTCAAGCGCAAGGATATTTATATGGAAACCTGGATGGCACCAAATGGGGAATAGACAAATCAAATCGATCATGTAGTTATAGATAAAGCACATCATACAGCAATAAAGAATGTAAGATCATGTAGAGGGGCCGATATGGACTCGGATCACTTTCTAGTCAGAATTGAAGTCAAGATAAAAGAGAGAAAAAATAGAAAGAAAGGAACTAGAATTAAAAGATTTGATGTAGGAATAGTGCGGCAGATTCGTGCAAATATTATAAGAATTGTGTATAGCACGATAACTTTTGAACGAGACTTCAGATTTCAACCAAATTTGGTATATAGGTTTTTTTATGTAAAAGATCGAGGTCTTGAACCGGAAGAATAGGTTTACCAGAAGTTGTTTTTCCTGGTTTTTATGTAAAAATATGTTGTTTTTCTTCAATTCTTTAACCCTGTATGTATTGATTTTTCAAAAAGTTAATACGGCCATTAAAAAGAGCGTATAAATATTTTTTAGGAAATATTTTTAACTTTTTAGTTATGTTAATTACCAATTAATAAATGCAAAACGTATCTTTACATGTACCTATATGTGGCAGATTCGTGTAAATATTATAAGAATTATTGTGAATTTAATGGTAGAAGCATATAATTTGGACCACATATACTACATATATAGAGGTTCAAAGTTAGATACGAGGCCATCTCAGTTTTTGTTCATTTTACAAAAATGGGGGCATTCAAAATGGCGACTATACATATGTGACTAATAGCACGATAACCTTTTAACGAGACGTCAGATTTCAACCAAATTTGGTATATAGGTTCTTTTTTTGATGAATAATATCGAGGTCTTGAACCGGAAGAATCGATTTACCAGAATTTGTGTTTTTATTGTTTTTTTTTTTATGTAAAAATATGTTTCTTTTTCAATTCTTTCACCCTGTATATATTAATTTTTCAAAAACGTAATACCGGCGTTGAAAAGAGCGTAAAAATATTTTTTAGGAAATATTCTGAACTCTTTAGTTATATTAATTACCATTTAATAAATGCATAACGTATCTTCACATGTAGGTACCTATGTGCGGCAGATTCGTGCAAATAATAATATAAGAATTATTGTGCATTTAATGGTAGAAGCATATGATTTGGACCACACATACTACACATACAAAGATTCAAATTTATATATGAGGCCATCTCAGATAGTCTTTTACAAAAATGACGGGCATTCAAAATGAATCGGCCGCCCATAGGTACATGTGAACATACGTTATGCATTTATTAAATGGTAATTAACACAACTGAAAAGTGCAAAACATTTCCTAAAAAATATATTTACACTCTTTTCAATGGCGGTATTATCTTTTTGAAAAATTTATATTATATACAAGGTGAAAGAATAGAAAAAGAAACAAAATATTTTTACATAAAAAAAAACAGTAAAAACACAAATTCTGGTAAACCGATTGTTCCGGTTCAAGACCTCGATATTATTCATCAAAAAAAGAACCTATATACCAAATTTGGTTGAAATCTGACGTCTCGTTAAAAGGTTATCGTGCTATTACATATATGTATAGTCGCCATTTTTAATGCCCCCATTTTTGTAAAAGGAACAAAAACTAAGATGGCCTCGTATCTAAATTTGAACCTTTATATGTGTAGTATATGTGGTCCAAATTATATGCTTCTGCCATTAAATGCACAATAATTCTTATAATATTTGCACGAATCTGCCGCATATAGGTACATGTGAAAATACGTTTTGCATTTATTAAATGGTAATTAACATAACTAAAAAGTTAAAAATATTTCCTAAAAAATATTTATACGCTCTTTTCAATGACGGTATTAACTTTTTGAAAAATTAATACATACAGGGTGAAAGGATTGAAAAAAAAAAGAATGTGTGTGTACTTTGTACGCACGTAAGAAGTTATACTTCTATGATTTAAACGAAATTAATATACTTTTTATTTATATTTTGTTTAAATATTAAACTAATTTATACTAACTACTTCTCAAACATTTTTATTAGAACAGTGCCAAAAATTAAAATAATAAAAGAATAAAACACACAAACACATTAAACAAGCCACAAATGATGTCTGAACATTAATTGTCGAAAATTTTTTTAACTAAATACGTATTTTCTGAAAATACAATTATATAATAAATATACTTACAATCATAAAATGTATTAAAAAAAACAAAAAAGAAAGTTTCTATTGGGACTCGAACCAGCGCTGATAAGAGCGGTTGGTATTGGAATTCATTCGCCTTCTCCGCTTAGCCACAGACACTATGTGTCATTATTTACGAAGATCGACTAACTAACCGGATTAAACTTGTGATATTTTGATATTTTGAAAATTGATCAAATTATTTTAATTTTGAATTGAAATGATTTAGAATTGAAAAAATACAACAAAACATAGAGTAAAAAAACAATATATTAGGTGAAGATTCATAGAAATTTTGATGTTAATCAAATTATATAAATAAAAGTATTACTATGTATTTTGGCAGATCAAATAGGTAGGTTTATACCCATGAGACATTAACAATTATTACGTACCTGTTGCTTTTAAAAACTATTTAAAAGTCACTACAATATTATAAACTTTTTTGTTTCTGTCCTCACAACAATAAAACTAATATATTATACATTTGTTTACCTTTACCTTTACCTCCAAACCACAGCTGCCATATCGGATAATTTTTGACATGTCATTTGAACATCCAATCAGAACAAATTTATAATGCGCATGCGCCGGGCTGATAGGTTTTAACATATAAAAAAATCACCCTCTATCGCCGGTAAAGAAGTATAACTTCAAAAACAGCATATTTTTACATAAAAACCAGGAAAAACACAACTTCTGGTAAACCGGTTCTTCCGGTTCAAGACCTTGATCTTATACATCAAAAAAAGAACCTATATACCAAATTTGGTTCAAATCTGAAGTCTCGTTCAAAAGTTATCGTGCTATTAGTCACATATGTATAGTCGACATTTTGAATCCCCGCCATTTTTGTAAAAGGCAAAATCTGAGATGGCCTCATATCTAAATTTGAACCTTTATGATGGTTCAAATACTGATGTGCAGTATATGTGGTCCAAGTTATATACAATACTTCTATCATTAAAAACACAATTGTTTCACATATCGGCTGCACTAGAAAGCTGATGGAATCAAAAGTGCAACAAAGTTATGAGAAAGAATTGCAACGAATATGCCAAGAAAGAGAACATGATAAGGTAGACGGTATAAACGACCAAGGGAAACAATTACAGGACATAATAAAGAAAGCTACCGAGCAAACATTACCATATCAAAAACCCCAGAAAAACGAAACATGGTGGGATGAAGAATGCCGGGCAGAAACAGAAAAAAGAAGTAAACTAAGAATGTTAGCATTGCAAACAAAGCAACCTGATGTAAAAGTAGCATATAAGGAGCAGCGAGCAAAAGTGAAAAAGATAAACAGACAAAAAAAAAGAGCAAGTAATGAACAAAGAGTAAAAAAATAGAAGTCTACTATAAAAGAAAAGCAATTAGAAACTGTTACAGAGAAACTAAGAAAGGGAAAAAAAGATATAATAACAATGTGTATATAAGGTACAAGGAAAGAAACTTCTTAGGCGACGAAGAAAACATGAAAGAGAGATGGAGAGAATATTCCTATGAATTGCTAAACGAAAACCCAGGGGAAAAAGAATGGCAGACAATAGGAGAAGGCGATATTGAAGTACAAGAACCGACAGAAGAAAAAGTAGAAACAATCTTAAGCAACATGAAAAACAACAAGAGCGCCGGACAGAATGGAATATCAATTAAAAATATTAAATATGCCGTTAGAGAGATCAAATGTAAACTGTATGAACTAATAGGGAACTTGCACTAAAAATTTTTTTTGCATAAAATTGTTAATTTATGTTTTAAAATGTTATATTCAAAATATTACGTCTTAACAATGAATAGTGTACGTACAACATCTAATCAAAGTTCCGCGCCTAAAATTTCCGTTAAACAACTTCCAAAGCGAGACCTGTGGTCTGACGTCACAGGCCACTCGTATCGTTTGTCCGTTCGGGGTGGGCCATTGTATTTAATGCAGTTTGCCCATAGCATTGATTAATAACTAGGAATATTTATAATCAATGCCCATAGATAAATAATATAGTTGAAATATCTTGTTTTACTCTGTGGCAAAAATGATTTTTTCTGTGACAGGCAAAATATTAACATTTTATCTCTGTTGACATGTATCAAAAAGTTCTTTTTTATGAAATTACTTTGTTCGTTTCTTGTGTTGAAGAACAAAGAAGAAACAAGTAACTTAAAAATAAACAAAACTTTTAGTAATAAAAGTAAGAGTAACTAAAAAGTATTAGTGCTACTATAGTATGCGGTCTACAGTCGGGTTTCTACTATAGCTTGCGGTCTACCGAGGGATGCGGTGTAAGTATAAGCTGAGATGATAAAGATATTAACTTTTAAAATTACAATAATGATTCTTCTTATTTATGCGTATTATTAACTTCGTAAAGAAGGATTTTATTGCTGCTAATCACCATAATCTTTTCTCAGAAGGCTTTGAACACAATAATGAAAGGCTCCAGTAGGTACTAATAAACATTACAATAAAATATAATCTTTATTATAATGCAAATTACACCGTAATCTTTTCCAGGATATACGAAATCCTTCGATTAGAGGTAGGTAGATCAAACCCACGGGGTAAACCGTATAAGTACTATAATATAATGGTACCAAACTATTGTTATAAACGGTTTAAACATGCTTATTAATAACTCTTACTTATTTGCCTTGACACCTCGCATTTCTCCAATAGAATAGCTTTTACTACTTTTTATAAAAGTTGCCACGATGAAGACATCAACGGTAGGTAAGTTAGTCAGATTGACCTTTTGAAAAACCCTCGTCCGTCATATTATGCGTTTTAAACTCTTTACAAGGTAGCACTCAACTTTATCAATTTCAGTTTAAAACTAAGCTGATTGGGGAACTACTTATTACAATATATAAGATGAACATAAATAATACCTAGGAATTTTTCATGAGACGATTAAAATGTAATATACCCGTGATACCTACCTTAATCGCGTTGTTTCCGCCGGTTCACCGTGGCCGGTGACGTCGAGCCAATAGAAGGACGTTCAAGAGCCTCCTAAGATATTTGAATTTTATAGCATTTTCAAAACGTCGTAATTAGCGTACGGGTTAAAAATATTTGTTTTTTTTCGCATGCAAGCGTTTTAAGATCATGTTACCTTATGTTTTTTAATATCATTTTAATATTTAAAAAATTTTGCATGTTCCCTATTGTGGACATATGGAGAGAGAAGCAGATGCCGAATGATTGGGAAAAAGCAACAATAATACCGATTTTAAAGGATGGCCATGAGGCAGAGTGTAAAAACTATCGGGGAATATCACTGCTAGATGTGGCCTATAAAATAATAGCGACAGTCATTAAAATCAGGCTGGAGAACAGATAGGGAAATATTAAGCAGGGTTTAGGAAAGGCAGAGGAACAACCGATCAGATATTCACAATGAAAGAGGTACTGACTAGCTGCTATGAATACAAAATCTCGGCAATAGTATTATTCATAGATTTTAAAAAGACGTACGACTCTGTCAAGAGATAAAAAATTGCGGAAATTATAGAAGAATTTGAAACACCTACGAAGCTAAAGAAACTAGTGACGATGACATTGAAGCAAACGACCTGCAACGTAAGAGTAAAAGGGAACCTCAGAAGGTTTTGCAGTCAGATCAGGACTTAGGCAAGGAGACCCGCTATCAACGCTAATATTTAACATGATACTAGAAAAAATCATTAGGAATAGCAACTTAAATAGAAATGGGCACATATTGTACAAGAGTCATCAGAAAAGATACTGAAAGAGATAACAGACAGATTAGTAAATGAAGCGTATAAGCTGGGTCTACAAATAAATCAAAAGAAAAGCAAGGTTATGAAAGTAGGAAGAGAAAGGGGGGATGGGACAAAGTTCAAGGTAAGCACACAATTAGGAAAGTTTGAGTTTGAGGAAATAGACGAATTTGTATATCTAGGATCAAGGATAACAAACAAGTTATAGAGAATGAAGGGCCATATAGAATATGTTAGGCCATATAGAAAGAATGAACGATGACAGAGTGGTCAAGAAAATAGCATGGAGAGTACCAGATTATAAAAGAAAGAGAGAAAGACCACGAAAGCGATGGAGAGAGGCGGTAGTAGAAGACCTAAAAGAAAAGGGAATAACAGACTGGAAGAATTTGACAAGTAACAGAAAGCTATGGAAAAGAACAACAAAACTCTGGGCCTAAAAGGCCTGTAAAAAAGCTATATATAATTATGCCACACGGAAATAGCTTCAGAACAATATTAGGAAAACCAGATATTAAAGGATGAAATTAAATTAAAGATTAGAAAATGGAGTTTTTTTTATTTGTTTAAAAATAGGTACAATCTGTTATATCATAGCAAGTAACACAGCATTTTTATTAAATGAACATAATGTAATAGTCTAAGATCCGAATATAGGTCGATCTGTTTGTACCCATCTGCTTGCCGGATGAAACATTGTTTTTATTAAATTTCATACATATAGACAAATATTTCTAGCATGGGTTGCCCATCAAAATCGTGTCATAGCTATCCTTAAGGGGGGGCCGTGGGGATTGAAATCAATATTTCGAGCACTTTTTTTTTTTAAGTATGGTAGACTTATTTTATTTTTTAATTAAATAGGCATATTTAGTGCAAGTTATAGATTATTAAAGAAAAAATTCAAAGAAAAATATTGAAAAATAACGCGTTGAAAAATAGCCAACGCGTTGAAAAATAAGCCAAAATTTGCCACCGTTGCAACTTTTGAAGACACCATATAATGAATTTTGCGGTGGAAATCAGAACTCACCATTAGCTCATGGTAAACAAAAAATTCAAAAATATTTTATTAGCTTATGAGTTGTTCGAGGTAACGCTGTCGAGTTTTTTAGTTTTATCGACTTTGACTTTTTAATATCACTCGGAAGTCAAAACAATGATTTTTTTGCAAAAAGGGTGAAAATCAACATATTTATTATTGTTAAACAAAAAATAAGAATAAAACAATAAATATCTCGACAGCGTTACCTCAAGAAATGTCTAAAGAAAAAATATATACAAAATTCCAGGTGGGTCTGTCAAGTAGTTTTTGAGTTACAATGTCTACAGCCTTTGAAAAAAGCAGTTTTGAAGAAAAAGCCTTTAAAGTATTGTCAACTTTTATTCTCAATTTCATTTTTGTCTGTCAAATCGTAAAATGATGCACACCGGCATATCTTTTTGAATCGCGGAGTAATTGACAAAAGAAAATGAGAACAGCTGTTGACCGTTGTTCACTACGTTCAAGCATGCTGGCGCGAACCTGCTGCAAAGCGAGTCGAAGGTAGGGATATTCAACAAAATCTTCCTACTTCCCTACCTTCGACTCGCTTTGTAGCAAGTTCGCGCCAGCGCGCTTGAGCGTAGTGAGAAACGGTCAACAGCTGTTCTCATTTTCGTTTGTAAATTAATCTGCGATTCAAGAACATATTCCGGTATGCATCACTTTACGATATGACAGATAAAGAAAAATTAAAAATAAACGTTGACGCTAATTTAAACGTTCAGTTAAAGGCCAAGTTGGTCGTTAACCTCTCACTTGAGCACTACCTTGTGCAATTTTCGAGCAAGGATGAAGTACATTCACATGCTAATTTAAAAATCATAAGACATCGACTTAATGTCGACTGCTTTTTAATGTCTAATGTAGCAATAATGTAATTTAGAGGTTTTTACACCTATTGAAGTGGCTAGTTTCAATTACTTGTAGGTACACTGGACGATTACACTGATGATGGTCAGTTTGACCGAAAATGTTTTGTACAATTTCCACTTCCTCGTGGATAAATTTTAAGAATTTTAATAAATTCATATACCTAAATACAACAGAAGTGTTTACTTCATTCCACGTTGAATAATTAATAAATATGTTGATTTTCACCCTTTTTTTGCAAAAAAATCGTTGTTTTGACTTATGAGTGTCAAAGTCAAAATTCGATAAAACTAAAAAAACTCGACAGCGTTACCTCGAAAAACTTATAAGCTTATAAAATCTTTTTGAATTTTTTGTTTATCATGATCCAATGATGAGTTCTGATGTCCACCGCAAAATTCGTTATTTTCTGAGGTGTCTTTAAAAATTCGCCACCGTTGGCTTATTTTTCAATATTTTTCCTTGAATTTTTTCTTGAGTAATCTATGAATTGCACTGAATATGCCTATTTAATTTAAAAATAAAATAATTATACCATACTTTAAAAAAAAAATGTGTTTGAAATATTGATTTCAACCCCTACGGCCCCCTCTTAAGGATAGCTATGACACGATTTTGATAGGCAACCCATAAATATTTATCTATGTATGAAATTTAATAAAAACAATGTTTCATCTGGCAAGCAGATGGGTACAGATCGATCTATATTCGGATGCCGTACTATAAGCAGAGTTTTTAGTTCAATGACTATCAACTCCCAGTGGGTTTATTAGTCATAACCAAACTAAATATAGACACTTATTGTCTAAAAGGTAAGTCAAGAGTAGTTCTAGTGTTTAGTCTATTTAGTTGTGTGGAGTTGTCCAATAAATTCACTGCTAACTCGTTGGTGTGCTTTTCCAGGCGTTTAAAATATTTCTCACTCCATTTGATGATCATTTGCTTCACTCGATTTTCAAGTCCCTGTAAATGTCTGCATTTGGAATGAATCGTGGTGCATTTGTGATGGCACGAAGAACCTTGGATTGAAATCGCTCTAGTATTGCTAGGCTGCTATCTACTACAGTTCCCCACAGTTCAATCCCGTAGGTGTGTCCAGATTGGCCGGATGATTGCTCTGTACACTAATTTTTATTAGATAAAGATAGGGTAGATTTATGACCAAGTGACTAGTAGTGTTTTTTGAATTTCATTCCTAGTTGCTTCATCTTCATCTAGATGTGTATTCTCCATGTTAACCTCTTGTCAAAGTGTAATCCAAGATATTTTACAGTATCATTTTTAGGATTTAGGTTGATAAAAAATTAAATAAATCTTTCAGTCTGTAAAGCGAATACTATGTAAATAATAAATAAATAATAAATATAAATAATTAATCATTTTTAGGATTTAGGTTGATAAAAAATTAAATAAATCTTTCAGTCTGTAAAGCGAATACTATGTAAATAATAAATAAATAGTACATTATTTGACGGTTTTTGCTGTAAATTTTAAAAAACCGTTTGGATTGACATGAAATTTGGCATACACATAGCTAACATGTCAAAGAAAAAAAGTGATACTGTGCCGATGTGTGCTTTTTTCCTGGGGTTGAGTTTCACCCCTTCTCGGGGGTGAAACACGTACGTTCAAAATAAGTCCGGAATTCGGTAAACTGACTAATCTAAGCAACTTTTAATCTATAAGTACAGTTTTTCACTAAGTCAATACTTTTCGAGTTATTTGCGAGTGAATATGTTAATTTTTCAACAAAACAAACATGTTTTTAGACAATTTTTCGCAAATAATTCAAAAAATAGGTATTTTATCAAAAATAACATTCATAGCAAAAATATAGCCTGTAAAAACGTGAAAAAAATGGTGTACGCATTAAGTTTCTAGACCTAGTAAAAGCAGAGTTATAGCTAAAGAAAAATAGGTTCATATTCGCCAAATTCCAAATAGAATATTTCAACGTACAATAACCAAAAAATGAAGCACTCTTTGGAAAAAACTCATTACAAATTTTTTGAAGAGTTTAAAAAGCTTTATTTCTGATTTTATAAAAAAGATTCTAGCATAAAATGTAAGCAAGTTACGCTCAAAATACAGTTGGTCCCTTTTGCTTTGGCAAAAAAAAATCTGGAAAATCACGCCCTAATTAGCAACTCAAATGAAATTAATCGTTACCGCTTCACAAGTTGCTTTATTTATGTTGTGTTTATATGATCTGTAAGTTTCATCGATTCAATGTGCTTATTTTTGAAAAACATTAGTTTTAAAGTAAAATTTTAAAAAATTTTAATTTTACCAAAGTCTCAAACAATAAAAAAGTCGGCTTTGCTTTTCTGAATATCGTGAATTTTTTGTGTTTCTGTAAGACAAAGATTGATTAAGATTTAGTGTTTCTAAATTTGCATACACTCGTGATTAGTGAGTCGTTCAAGCCCTTTCAGCCTTTTCAAAAATAAGAAGCTCCTACAGCCTTTTCAAAAATAAGAACTTTGAACCACGAAACTTACAGATCATATAAACAATACGTACGCCATAAAGCAGCTTGTGAAATGGTAACGAACAAGTTCATTTGAGATGCTAATTAGGGGGTGATTTTCCCGATCTTTTTACCAAAAAAAAAAAGGACCAACTTTATTTTGAGAGTAACTTGTTTACTTTTGATGCTATAATTTTTTTTTATAAAACAAAAATAAATCTTTTTCAAACACTTTAAAAAAGTTGTAATGAGTTTTACCCAAAAAGTGCTTCATTTTTTTGGTTATTTCACGTTAAAATATTCGATTTGGAATTTGACGAATATGAACCTATTTTTCATTAGCTATATCTCTGCTGCTACTAGGTCTAAATATCTATCACACCTTTTTCACTTCTTTACAGGATATATTTTTGCTAGAAATATTTTTTTCGGTCGGTCTTGACGGTCCAGTTAGCTAAGGCGCAGTCGATCGACAAGTTTAGTAGATTTGCGATTTGCAATCGCTGGTTCGAGCCTCAGCTAGGTCATGAAATTAATAAAAGGCCAACGCCGTAGTATAAAACTCAATAGAGTCAACGACTTGGTCGGGAATAAACTGGCGTCTGATCGGCCTATGGAGGAGCGGTACGGCAAGGGATAAGGGCTTGCGATTTGTTGATACTCCTCGATAGATCCCTACCGAAGGTCGTTGGCGCCTAAGAACGATGTATAATATATATAATATTTTTTCGACAAAATACTTACTTTTTGAGTTATTTGCGAAAAACCGTCTAAAAACGTAGTTATTTTGTTGAAAAATGAACATATTCACTTACAAATAACTCGAAAAGTATTGACTTGGTGAAAAATCTCTATAGAATAAAAGTTGCTTAGAATTAGCTAGTTAATCTTATTTTGGACGTATATTTTTTCATCCCCGACAAAGGGTGAAATTCACTCCCAGGGCAAAAGCACCCATCGGCACAATATCACTTTTTTCTTTGACTTGTTAGCTACTTGTGTGCCAAATTGCATGTCAATCCAAGCGGTTCTTTAAAATTTAGAGTTTTTGCAATATTTTACCGTTATACCTTTTTTACGTTCGACGGTATCAGCTACCACAAAATGGTAAGTCTAGCTACACCGGTTGTCGCCGTCAGATGCTTCTTTTAATGTGGCTTATGTTCATATGAGTTTTTGATACACACTTAACAGTTGTCTATATTTTGTATGCAAGCACAAATTATCTGGACAAGTTTGATTTTTTTTTAAACACATCACAATTTTAAAATAGTTTAAAAATATTTCATTGGGTCAAAAGTACAACCATAGGTATTGGTTGACATCTGAAGCGAAACTCAAAAAATAGAGATATTTAATAAGCAAGAATGGTACTGAAAAAGGAAATGAAGACCCTTTATAGAGAAAGACAACTAGATGTACTTGTGAATGTCAGATATGCCAAGATATTAGGAAGTAAAATGTGTCTGATAAAATTAACTAATGAAAAGGAAAACTATAATGTAATGAAAATCAAAAGCAAATTAAAAGGAAATAAAAGAGGGAAATATAAATCAACGATGATGTTTCCAAAAAAGAAAGAGACATACAGGGAAAATTAAGATGAAAGACCCAAGTAGACAGAGGCAATGGAAAGAATGTAAAAGTAGGGTTCTAGAAGCTTATAATTAAACATAAGCAAAAATTGTTTTTTAAGTTAGGTACCTGATATAGTAAAATATTATACAACAAAGAGAAAGAATTAGACATGGAGTTTGAAAAAGCAAAATTAGATTTCCTAGCTTCAACTGAACGAAAAAAAGCAAAGGAGAAATATAACTAGGAAGTAGACATTTGATGTTATGCAGTGGAGTTCATGAAAATGAAAGAGCAATAGGCGGTGTCTTTTTAACATATTTCCAATTTGTCCCGGCTATTCTTTCAATATCATCAACCCACCTCATCTGTGGTCTTCCTCACTGTCGTTTACTTTGGTAAGGTCTCCAATGTTGTATTGTCTACCTATGTCCGCCTATGCATGACCGCCTTGTGTAATATACGGCAATAAAATGACATTTTAGGCCAATTAAAGGAAAAGAATAATGATAGTTGAAATTAAATATGTATCTGTAGTGGTATGGCAAAACTTGATATGTCCGATTTTTGCCAAAATGAGATTATTGGCTTGATATGTTATTTAGCAACATTTCTTCGAGTTGGTAGACTTTAGTATGTCTAGGTAAAGTCGGTCTAGACGGTCCAGTTGGCAAAGGCGCAGTCGATCGACAAGTTTAGTGGTTTGCGATCGATGGTTCGAGCCTCAGCCAGATCAAGAAATTATTAAAAAAGGCCAACGCCGTAGTATAAAACTCAATAGAGTCTACGGCTTGGTCTGGAATAAACTGGCGTCTGATCGGCCTATGGAGGAGCGGTACGGCAAGGGATAAGGGCTTGCGGCTTGCTGATACTCCTCCATAGATCCCTACCGAAGGGCGTTGACGCCTAAGAACGGTGTATATATATATATGATGAAGGTAAAACCCTTAAAAATGAGAATGACAATATGTCCGCTGTGGTACTTATTAGGTAGGGCAGAACTTAATATTGTAACGAAAGAGAACTCTTGACCGACCCCCGTATAACGGTACACAACTCAGAATGACGCTATCGAATGTTCGAGGCGGCGGTGGAGGGGTAAAGAGTGTTCGAGAACGTACCTCAAGTAGGCGTGACGAGCTGATAGCTAGAGACGAGCATGGATTGTTCCAGAATAACGGCTGGGCTATAAATAGGAACGGATTTTGTAAATAAGTTTAGTTTTAGCAAGAAAACTTGTATAAATAAATAATTAATAAAGTCGTATATAAATACGAATCGCCCGTTTTATTACAGTGGTGTTAACGGTCATCATCATTCTCTTTGCCTTATCCCTATACGGGGTCGGCTTCCCTAATTGCGTTTCTCCATACAATTCTATCTTGGGTCATATCAATGTTAATCCCCTTTACCAACATGTCCTGCCTTATCGTTTCCCCCCAGGTCTACTTTGGTCTTCCTCTCCTACTCCTTCCAGGAATCTGCACTTCAGATATTCTTCGTATTGGGTGATTAACGTCTCGACGTTGAACATGACCAAACCATCTTAACCTATGCTCTCTCATTTTGGCATCAATTGGTGGCACACCTAGACTTCCCTAATATACTCATTTCTAATTTTATCCTTCTTTGTCACTTCACTCATCCATCTAAGCATTCTCATTTCCGCCACATGCATTCGTTGTTCCTCTTTCTTTTTCACTGCCCAACATTCAGTTCCGTACATCATAGCCGGTCTTGTGGCTGTTTTATAGAATTTTCCCTTCAGCTTCATTGGAATTTTTCTGTCACACAACACACCACTCGCTTCTTTCCACTTCATCCATCCAGCCCTAATTCTACTGCATGCATCTTCATCTATTTCTCCATTACTCTGTAATACCGATCCTAGGTAATTAAAACTATTGCTTTTCACAATCATTTCACCATCCAAAGATACCATTTTATTTGTAGTAGCTCCATCTTTAAATGAACATTCCAAGTACTCTGTTTTTGTCCTACTAAGGTTTAAACCTTTTTCCTCCAGAGCTTGTCTCCACTGTTCCAGTTTTGTTCCAAGTCTCTTTCACTATTTCCTACTAACACGACATCATCAGCATACATTAAGCACCATGGAATGTTACCCTGTAGTTTCGCTGTTATCTGGTACAAAACTAATGAGAATAAATACGCACTAAGCACAGAGCCTTGGTGCAATCCTACTTTCACATGAAATTTATCAGTCTCTCCCACACCTGTCCTAACACTAGTCGTTACTCCCTCATACATATCCCTCACAATCTTTACATATTCACCAGAAACTCCTTTCTTATTGAGTGCCCACCACAGAATCTCTCGAGGAACTCTAGCATATGCTTTCTCAAGATCAATGAATACCATATGAGCGTTTGTTTCTTTACTCCTGTATTTTTCCATCAACTGCCGTATAATGAAAATTCCATCTGTTGTTGATCTACCCTGCATAAAACCAAATTGATTCTCGGATATTTCGGTCTCTTCACGTATCCGTCTATCAATTACTCTTTCCCATATTTTCATGGTGTGGCTAAATAGTTTTATAGCCCTGTAGTTTGTACATTGTTGTATATCTCCCTTGTTTTTGTAAACAGGTACCAGTATACTGCTTCTCCATTCGTCTGGCATTTGTCCAACTTCCATAATTCTATTAAATAGACCTGCTAGCCACTTTGTTCCTGTCTCTCCCAATGCTCTCCATACTTCCCCAGGAATATCATCTGGTCCTACCGCTTTTCCTTTCTTTATTTTTTGAAGCGCTTGAGCCACTTCCTCGTTGGTTATTTTGGTGACCATTGCTGCTACTGTCTCCGTTGACTCTACAGGCTGTCTGTCAAATTCTTCATTTAATAAGCTGTCAAAGTACTTTCTCCATCTCTTTTTGACATCCCTTTCGTGAACTAGTATTTTATTATTTTCATCTCGGATACATCTAATCTGATTAATAGCTATTTGTATAACAAGGGAGGAAAGTGCTACTTTTCCTCCCGAGAATGAAGTTTACTGCCCGACGCGTAGCGGAGGGCAGTAATCATTCAAGGGAGGAAAAGACACTTTACTCCCATGTTATACATATGATTTTTCCACCTTCCTCAAATAGCAAGTCATTTTTTCATTTTTATTTAATTTATTTTATGTAACTAACCAACAAAATTTATTAGAACTAAAACTAACAAGTAGGTACAATATAACTGTCAACTGTCAAATATAAGTCAAATTATTAATGTAAACATTGTTAAATCAAAATAACAATTTACTGTTTTTTACCATTCTGCAAAATACAGGGTGTTTTATAAATAAACGTTAAAATGTATAGATACTTACGTAATAGAAAATAGATATTATACAGGGCGTCAATAAGTTATATTTTATGAATGGAATACCATGACGTCACTTTTACTTTTCCTCCCTAGGGAGGAAAAATATTTTCCTCCCTAGGGAGGAAAAGTACAACTTTGCTCCCTACAATCAGATCCGGAAAAGTATACTTTCGGTAGAGGTAGGTGGAAAAATCTTTTGCTTTCTTTGCTCTCTGTTTGGCTATTTTATATATCTTCGTTTCGCCTTCCCTGGCATCAAGTTGATCGTATAGGTTTGAATACGCTTCTGCTTTGGCTTTTGCTACTGCTACTTTCGCTTCCTTTTTCGCCACCATATAGTTTTGAAGATCTGTGTCGGATCTGGTTTCTTGCCACTTTTTATACAGCGTGTCTACTTGAGTTGGAAACATATGGGAAACTTTTTTATTATTAATTTTACGAAAAAAAGTTATTCTTTATAAAAAGTTCTGCATGCCCCAAAACCTAAGATTCAATTATCAGATATCAAATTTTCTCAATATTATACGAGGTATGTCAAAAAATATGAATTTCGGCTAAGGGCAAAGTACCTTTATTTCTCTCAATATCGAAAATTCTTATTATGAAAAGTTGTTTGGAAATAAAAACCAAGCTCAAATATGTAATTACATGCTTCTAATTGGAAAAAAATATTTTCCAAATTTTTCTCAAAAATTTATTGATACTAACTTCGTTTTTATTCATTACACATACGATAACTCTTTTATTATTACTTTTACGAAAAAAAGGTATTCTTTATAAAAATCTCTGTATGTCCTAAGACCGAAGATTCAACCAACAGATATGACATTTCATTAATTTTATACGAGTTATGTCAAAAAATATGAATTTCACTCAAGAGTAAAGTACCTTTATTTTTCACAATATTGAAAACGGTTATTAAAAAAGTTGTTTAGAATTAAAAACTATGTGTCAATATGCAATTACATCCTTCTAATTGAAATACTGTGAAATATAAAGGTGCTATAATATTGAGCGAATTTCATATTTTTTGACACACCTCGTATAAAATTAATAAAAGTCGATATATCATGGTTGTGTCTTAGATTTTAGACCATGCAAAGTTTTTTATGAAGAATAACTTTTTTTCGTAAAATGAATAATAAACGAGTTATGATATTTGTAATAATTAAAAACGATGTTGGGTATCCATAAATTTGAGAAAAATATTTTTTTTTTCAATAAGAAGCATGTAATTGCATATTTCATCTTAGTTTTTAATTCCAAACAACTTTTTATCATAAGAATTTTCGATATTGAGAGAAATAAAGGTACTTTACCCTTAGCCGAAATTCATATTTTTTGACATACCTCGTATAATATTGAGAAAATTTGATATCTGATAATTGAATCTTAGGTTTTGGGGCACGCAGAACTTTTTATAAAGAATAACTTTTTTTCGTAAAATTAATAATAAAAAAGTTTCCCATATGTTTCCAACTCAAGTAGACACGCTGTATAATTTTATCTTCTCTTTTATTTTTCCTTGTACTTCGTTTGACCACCACCAAGTCTCTTTATCCTCAAACTTTTTTCCTGGCGTTTTCCCAAGTATTTCAATAGCAGTCTCTCTAATACTACTGGCCATTTTTCTCCAAATTGTATTAGGGCTTCCTGTCATGTTCCAACATATTTTTTCTACTATTCTTCTCCTGAATAGACCTTCTTTCTTATCTTTCAGCAGCCACCACTTGATTTTTTGTGGTCCTCTCCGATATTTTTGTTTAGTTTCGCTTTTTACTTCGATGTCCAGAACAAGCAGCTTATGTTGTTGGCTTACTGTCTCACTAACTATTACCTTGCAGTCCTTGCATTCACGTATGTCTTCTTTCCTTATCATGAATTAGTCTATTTGGGATTGATGTTGTCCACTTTTGTAGGTAATAAGTTGAGTTTCTCTCTTTTTAAAGAATGTGTTAACAATCGCCATATCCAATGCTGTTGCTAATTCAAGCATGTCATCTCCAGCTTCATTTCTAGTTCCAAAGCCTAATCCCCCATGTATTGTTTCATATCCTGTCTTGGTTTGGTCCACATGTGCATTGAAATCACCTCCTATTATAACTTTCTCCTCTGCTGGAATATCACTCAGTACGTCTCCTAATTGATCATAGAAAGCTCTTCTTTCACTCTCACCCAGACCTGTTTGGGGGGCATACACACGCACAACATTCAATACCTCTTTATCAATTACAAATTTCACTGACATCATTCTATCACTCGTTCTTACAACTTCTACTACGTTATCTTTCATTTCACTATCGGCAGTTATACCAACTCCATTTCTAGTGTTACTACTCCCTACATACCACAATTTGTATCCTTCATCTAGTTCTTTCGCCCCTTGTCCTTTCCACCTAGTTTCTTGAATACAAACAATTTGAACTCTTCTTCGTTTGAACGCATCCACTAACTCCAGACTCTTACCTGTAAGCCTACCAAGATTCCACGACCCTATCCTGATTTTTCTAACCTGCAATGGTGTTCCCTGAGATAGTCCTCACCCGGAAATCCGAACGGAGGCTCATTTTACTTCCGGCACATTTTACCTCAGGAGATGCCATCATTTCAGTATAAGTTTTTTATATCATTGGAGAAAGGAGTGTTTATATCATTGGAGTGTAAATAAATTAAAAGTGAATTTAAAAAGACTTCCGAACTTTATTCGTCGGGAATAATCGGAGTGCGTTAATTGTTCGGTATTCGGAAAGACTTTTAAAGGACATTTTGCAAAGTACGTGTGTGCCGACCAAATATGTTGCTAGAAGAACTTTCCGTAAAACAGCTCCATGAACAATTAGAAGACCGCGAGTTAGATGCCAGTGGGTCCATCCAAGAAAGTCCTGAAAGCACGACTCGAGGAGATCCTCAAGAAGAATGGAGATGACCCAGAGACGTTCCACTTTCAGTCAGCGGAAGAAGTAATCTTATCGAAAATAATTGATGGGAAATTCGAAAGTGTAGACGACAATAAATAAATGCTAGAAGAGAAGATCAAACAATTAGAGAGCATTATAACCGATACAAAAATGCAACCATCAGTTGATGCAGTAGCTTTAGATGCTGTAGTGAAAGATGAAACACCGAGAGACGAAACATCGCATCATATGAGATTTAAATTACCACCATTTGATGAAAAGTCTTCTTGGTCCATATACCTTAGACAATTTGAAGCTATTGCAACCGCCAATCATTGGACCGAACAAGAAAAGGCTGTTTCATTGACCGCTGCTTTACAAGGTGATGCTGCAGATAAATTAAGGTCAATTCCTAAGGGCCAAGAAAAATGTTACCAGACCTTGTTCACTCGTTTAGAAAAACGCTATGGAGATGCCCATCTACAACAAGTATACAAAGCACAACTGCGAAGTAGAAGTCAACGGGCAAGTGAGAATCTGCAAGAATTTGAAGCAGATGTTGCTCGTGTGGTGCGGTTGGCTTATCCGGAGGTGCCAGACAGCGTTTTAGAAAAAATTGCGGTAGATACCTTCGTCAATGGGTTGGAAGATAGTGAACTACAGAAAGCTTTACAACTAGCAAGACCGAAAGTTTTAGATGAAGCACTTGCTATTGCATTGGAACACGAGACGGCCAGTCAAACTTCACGAAGCCGTAGAGTAAGAACCATTAAAGAAAGTGACGAACACAACGATGAACCTGGATGAACCTGAGTTCACCAACGGTGAACACAATGAAAATTTGTTTTGGATACCGATGCTAGCAACAGTGCCATAGGAGCTGTTCTCTCACAAATCCAAGATGGACAGGAAAACGTCGTAGCTTATTTCAGCAAAGTCCTGTCGAAACCCGAAAGAAATTATTGCGTTACCAGAGGAGAACTGCTGGGCGTAGTGAAGGCTTGTGAACATTTCCATAAATACTTGTATGGCAGAAAGTTCCTTCTTCGAACAGATCACGCTGCTCTAAAATGGCTCATACAATTACGTAATCCAGAGGGTCAGATGGCAAGATGGCTAGAACGATTACAAGAATATGATTACGAGATAGAACACAGGGCCGGAAGAGTTCATTCAAATGCTGATGCCCCTTCGAGACGACCATGCAGTGCAAATTGCAATCACTGTGCCAAATTAGAGGAACGACTTTTCCCCGTGAGACGAACCACCGTAGTTAATGAGCAATGGCAGCCCCAACAGTTACAAGACGCCCAAGAAGATGATCCATGTATAAAAAGAGTATTGGATTGGATGCGTCAAGGTGAGAGACCTAGTTGGCAAAACATTGGTGCATGTAGTCCGGAAGTCAAGGCCTACTGTAGCCAATGGAATTGCCTGGTACTAAAAGATGATCTCCTGTACAGAACCTTTGAGAACGATGATGGTACAGAATCTAAGCTTCAGTTGATTGTACTTAAAAGTAAAGTGTCAGAAGTATTGCGTCAGTTGCATGACGGTACATCAGGTGGACACTTTGGTATTACGAAGACTCTGCAAAAGGTTCGAGAACAGTTCTATTGGGTGAACTGTAAAGATGATGTAAGAAGATGGTGCCGGAAATGTGAACTGTGTGCATCCGGTAATGGTCCAGTTGGTAAAAAAGAAAGCACCTATGATAATTTTACGAAATGGACCGAGGCCTATGCATTACCGAATCAAGAAGCTGCTACCGTTGCAGAGGTACTTGTTAAAGAATTCTTAAGCCGATTTGGTATTCCCTTGGAGGTCCCCTCCGACCAAGGGCGAAACTTTGAGTCAGCTCTTTTCCAAAACGTTTGCAAATTGATTGGTGTCAATAAGACCAGAACGACACCCCTGCATCCTCAATCAGATGGAATGGTCGCGAGGATGAACCGAACGATGGGTAAACACTTGTCCAAAGTTGCATCTGAACATCAGCGAGATTGGGACCAGCACATTCATTTATTCCTGATGGCCTACCGCTCGGCCGTGAATGAAACTACAGGTCAGACACCAACCTGCCTGATGTTGGGTCGTGAAGTTCGTTTGCCCTGCGACCTAGAGTTTGGCTGCAGACCTTCCGAGGAACATGTTGCGGGCGAAGAATACGTCGACCGTCTGAAGTTACGAATGAACAACATTCATGAACTTGCTCGACAACACATCCAGATAGCCAGTGACAGAATGAAAGATCAATATGATTCTCGATGCAAGAATGAAAGCTTCGAAGTAGGTGATCTTGTTTGGCTTTATAATTAGTGATGAGCAAAACAATAACAAGACCAAGACCAGGCTAGTCTTGGTCTTGGTCTTGTTCTTGCAAGCTTGGTCTTGGTCTTGGTCTTGCAGCTAAAAGGCAGTCTTGGTCTTGGTCTTGGTCTTGCACTAGCCGGTCTTGTTCTTGGTCTTGGTCTTGCTGCAAGAGTCTTGCTGGTCTTGCTTTTTGGTAGTAATAATTTGAACCAAACAATTTCGAATAAAATGTACATTGAAATAAATAAAGATGTGAAGAATGAAACTATATTTTTTGCTTTAAAATTTTAACAGAATGTAGAATGTAGTTTCAAACGGATACCAATTTTAACATTATACATTCACCTAATGACCTAATTATTTCTCTCTATATAAAGAGATTAGAGTATATTTTTATAATGGTAATATTTATCAATAGGAAAAACCTGCATTTACAACCCTTGTTGCAATTGCCGACCTTCGGTTGTGTCACGTTGTGTTTTGCATGCTGTCGATACCTACCGCCTGCCTTTAGACCACGTCTTGAGTCTGGATTATTGTTTATTGCCCCTGTATTTTAATAAAATGTTAAAGAAAAAGAGCTTCTTAAAGGTGCCACAAATGGTCGGGGACCTTCAATTCACGGATTTTACGAAAAGGGATAAACGGTTTATAGTTGTTAACAGATAATGATCTGCTCCTTTCACTCGAACACTGTAGTATTTATCCTACGAGGGTCAAATTTAAGAACATAAATTAAATTTTTTTAAGAGAACACAAAAATCAAATATTTTTTACTCTATTTAATAATTATTTAATATAATTAACTTTTTTTATAAACTAACTAAAACATACTTTTTAGTAAATACGTACATATTTACCATACCTATTTATAGACCTAATACTATAACATAATAACTAAACCTAATGGGGAGTTATAAACGCTTAATTCTGTAATTTGTTATCTTGCAGTTCTTTAATTTTATTTAAACTACATTGCTCTCGTAACACGAGTTATTCGCACTTTTTATTTTCACATATTTTTGGATTGAATACCCATTGTGACATTTAAAAAGTTGAAAATATTCGGATGTGGGTAGTAAAAACTAGAATTTAAAACACACCGAAATGATAGAGGCGCATGCGTTTCAAGTGCGGCACATACTATTTGTACTACTGGCCCTTTCTGGGGAAAACCTAGATTCTTCCAAATAGTCTTCAACTATGAAATCAGTAAAATTCTTTACACGTTTGTCATCCGGGATTTTCACAACTTCCAATTTTCGTTGATTGTAAAAAATTAAACCAAAAAATAATTTTAAAAATTTCCCAGTATCGAAATTTTTGTCATTATATTCAGAAACTGAACCTAAGCTTTGGACTTTGCGATACCAAGCTTGACACATTACAATCGACAACCAGTTATTTTTTATTCAGGCCACAATGCTTTCACAGCATTGTGAATCCCTTTTCAAAATCTATTATGATATTTTTTGTATTCATTTTAAATTTAACGACCTACATTTTTCCTCGATTATGCGAAAAGAATTGAAATAATGTATTTAAGTGTATTATATTATTATATTAAATAATGTATTATATTATTATATTAACATAAGTCAAGTGTCTTTTATTAGACAAAAAAGCGAAAATACTTGTACATAAAAACCGTTTTTAATTGCATTTTTTTTAAATGGATTACCCTATCTATAATTACATTTTTTTTGTCGTACAAGTAATTTCAATTGTCCTTGAACTGTCGCCGTTTGAAAACTTGCCTTCTGGACACTTTGAAGGTTGAGAAAATGCAAACCGTTTGACTTAATCAAAACGACTTAAAAAAATATAACCAAAATATTATGTATTTTAAAAATTCGATATTATTTAAGGTTTCTTACAATGTCAGTATATATTATTGAACTAAAAAAATAAAGTTAAATGATAAAAACCAATTTTTCTCAAAAAAGTGCAAGAGTCTTGCAGGTTGGTCTTGGTCTTGCGTGGTCTTGCAAGGTTCGGTCTTGGTCTTGGTCTTGTTCTTGCCAGCTTGGTCTTGGTTTTGGTCTTGCAACCAAAAGACGGTCTTGGTCTTGGTCTTGGTCTTGCTGCAAGACCAAGACCAAGACCGCAAGACCAAGACCAGTCTCGCTCATCACTATTTATAATCCACAACGTCGTCGAGGCTTGTGTCCTAAACTGCAAAGACAATGGGAAGGTCCGTATGAAGTTAAGAAGAAAATAAATGACGTAATATACAGAATTAAGAAGTTACAAAACAGTAAACCAAAAGTTATTCACATAAATCGTCTTGCACCATATGCTGGCTCAAATGAAAGAGAAGAAGCCCGAGTCCTCCAACAGGAGATGAACGATGGATCACATCCAAGTTTTAAGGAATTTATGTCAAATTACGCAGAGAGAAAGAGTGCTAGATTCGGCGTGACAACAGGAGTTCAGCAATATCTGTTTAGTGTTCCAGAAGACGTCTGATTACTAAAGGAATCTCGTCCGCATTCAATTTTTGGCCGCCTGGACGAGTTAAGAAATCAACAGCCTAAAATTTGAAGAGTACTGCGATTGGAAGATGGTCCTCTCCTCGATCTTTGCTGTATATGGTGACCAGGAAGTCTTATACGGGCACGATAAGCTACGAGAACATATGGCGTGTTCTAACTAATTTGAAGAAAATCGTGGGTAATTATGACATCAAAAATTTGGCTTTACCAAAAATAGGCCATGCAGTAGAAAATCTGGATTGGAAGATTGTGGGAAGCATGCTTGAAGTGATCTTCAGAGAAACCGGCGTACGAATTACTGTGTGTTGCATTAACCCAAAAATCTCGTACCATTCAGAGACAGTAGACTGTTACTTCTTCTTGAAGGGTGTATGCAGAGCTGGAGAGTCGTGTAGATTCCGCCATCCTGGGCCTCCATCTAGAGTTGCTGATCGGGACGCTCAGATCTTAAGAGGGGAGCAGTGTAACTAAAGAGAACTCGACCGACCCCCGTATAACGGTACACAACTCAGAATGACGCTATCGAATGTTCTAGGCGGCGGTGGCGGAGGGATAAAGAGTGTTAGAGAACGTACCTTAAGTAGGCGTGACGAGCTGATAGCTAGAGATGAGCGTGGATTGTTCCAGAATAACGGTTGGGCTATAAATAGGAACGGATTTTGTAAATAAGTTTAATTTATCTAGAGTTTGTAAAAGAAAACTTGTACAAATAAATAATTAATAAAGTCGTATATAAATACGAATCGCTCGTTTTATTACAATATGTAACTTGATTTCTTATGTTAAAATGTTAAATATGTCCATTTGCTTTTCGTTCTTGGGTTAGCAAAACATGATATGTAGGGGAAAATGTTGTACCTTGAACCAAATGTACCTTGGACCAATTGACATTTTCCGTATTTGTAGAAATCTGTGTGATCTCGCATTATTTCAGTTTCGTAGTGGTTCAAAGAGATGTCGCCACATCCTGTTGTTGTTGGAACAATATCATTCTGTTTCACTGTAGGTCTTGATGTTTTTTCATTCGGTGTGAAAGTAAAAATTTTGATTTAAAATTTTTAAGTGTTATTGGATTTTCTGTTAATATTGGTTAACAGTGTAGGTAAGTTTGTTCTTCTTCTGTATATTCTGTATATTCTTCTTTTAAATGCAGTACTGACCGAATTTTTAAACATAACCTAAAACACAATATGAACTTGGAAAATGGTATCTGCTTTTAATGTACCTTGGTCCAATAAAAGAAATGTACCTCGGACTGGTTCAAGGTACATGCTCTCATTGTTAGACAAAATACTGCTCTAAAAATTAAAAAAAAAATTGTTTTTAGAAAATGCCTCGAAGCAAGATGGGAATGAAACGTCCTGCAGTTAATCTAGAAAACCTTAAATCTGCTGTAGAAGATGTTTGCATTTTTTGCATCACTACATTAATAAAACTCATTTGTTTGAACTGAAAAATAATTCGTAACATAATTGCCTATTTTTAGTATATTTATATTGGTCTGTATTACTTATCTTGGGTTTATTTATTATTACTATTTTGGAACACTGTTAACTGTGCTATAAGGGACAGTGCGATCTGTTGCTTTATATTTCTTTGTTGTATTGCAGTTTTTTTTAAGACGTAAACAGACTTAAAACCAAGTACTCTTTAGTTTTTCTTAATTCTTTTGGAGCTAAGCCCATCCGAATTGTGTATTTTGTGTGGCTGAATTGCGCAACAAAGTGTTGATTGTAGTTTATGTTTATCGAGTTTCTTACACCTTGCAACAATAAAGTTTTACCTACTTAACGTTTCTCCGTGCAGCAAGATCTACAAAACAGAACAGAACATTAGCTTATCATGATTTCTCATTTTTATTATTCTTGAGTTGATTAGTAAAATTATATTATGAAATTTGCACATATTAATATTAGGTCATTACTCCCAAGCTTCAATGAGCTTTCAAATTTAATTCGTAGTCAAGATTATGATGTAGTGCTAATAACAGAAACTTGGCTTTCTTCTAACAGTGACACTGTAAAAATTGATGGTTATAATTTTTTTAGAGCTTTCAAATAAATCCAATTTTGGAGTACATACTTATTTCTTAAAATTTCACTTAATATGAAACAAATTGTGGTTGGTGCGTTCTATAGACCGCCTAACTCAAATCCCAACTCTTTTATATCTGATTTTGATAATATTTTTTTCATATATTTGTCCTATTTTTGATCAAATCGTTATTCTGGGAGATTTAAACATAAATTGTTTCAATTTAAACTCCCCTATTCTAAACTGTTTTAAGTCTTATGGTCTACTGCAAATTCTTAATGAACCCACCCGCATAACAAGGACAACGAGCACACTTATTGATCCTGTTTTTGTAAATTGTCCGCACATTGCTGTTAACCAAGGTACTCTTCCTACAGATAATATTTCTGATCACAATCTTGTGTATCTAACGCTTAATCTTAAATCACATAAACCACCACTAGTACATTATTTCACGGTTTTTGCTCTAAATTTTAAAGAACCGGTTGGATTGACATGAAATTTGGCATACGCATAGCTTACATGTCAAAGACAAAAAGTGATATTGCGCCGATGTGTGCTTTTGCCCTGGGGGGACTTTCACCCCCTCTTGGGCGTGAAAGCTATATGTCCAAAATAAGTCCGGAAATGGGTAAACTGACTGAATATGTTCATTTTTCAAGAAAATAACCACATTTTTAGACGGTTTTTCGCAAATAACTCAAAAAGTAAGTATTTTGTCGAAAAAAACTTTCTTAGCAAAAATATAGCCTGTAAAAAAGTAAAAAAATGGTGTACGCGTTAGGTCTCTGGACCTCGCAGAACCAGAGTTATAGCCAATGCAAAATAGATTCATATTTACCAAATTTCAAATAGAATATTTCGACGTAAAATATCCAAAAAATAAGCACTTTTTCGGGAAAACCCATTAAACCATTTTTTGAAGTGTTTAAAAAAAGCTTTATTTCTGTTTTTCAAAAAAGTTTCTATCATTAAATGTAAGCAAGTTACGCTCAAAATAATGTTGGTCCCTGTTGTTTTGGCAAAAAAAATCGGGAAGACCACCCCCCTAATTAGCAACTTAAATGAAATTAATCGTTACCGCTCCACAAACTATTTTACTTATGTTGTGTTTATATGATCTGTAAGTTTCATCGATTCAAAGTGCTTATTTTTGAAAAAATTTGGTTTTAAAGTAAAATTTTTAAAAATTTTAATTTTGAAAAATATGCTTTTCTTCAAAATAACTTAAAAATTGTTAGAGATACCAGAAATCTCGAAAAACAAAAAAGTCAGCATTGCTTTTCTGAATATCAAGTATTTTTTTGTTTTTCTGTTAGACAAAAATTGATTAAGATTTGGTGTTTCTAAATTTGCATACATTCGTGATCAGTGACTCGTTCAACATCTTTTAACTACAGCCCTTTCAAAAATAAGGACTTTGAACCGATGAAACTTACAGATCATATAAACAATACATACACGAGTTAAGAAACTTGTGAAGTCGTAACGATTAAGTTCATTTGAGATACTAATTAGGGGGTGATTTTCCCTATTTTTTTACCAAAAAGAGGGACTAACTTTATTTTGAGCGTAACTTGTTTACTTTTGATACTAGAAATTTTTTTTATAAAACAATAATGAAGCTTTTTTAAACACTTTAAATAAGTTGTAATCAGTTTTCCCCGAAATGTGCTTCATTTTTGGTTATTATACGTTAACAGTATTCCATTTGGAATTTGACGAATATGAACCTATTTTTCATTAGCTATAACTCTGCTTCTACTAGGTATAGAGACGTGATATATATACCATTGTTTTTTATTTTTACAGGCTATATTTTTGCTAAGAATGTTTTTTCGACAAAATACTTACTATTTGAGTTATTTGCGAAAAACCGTTTAAAAGCGTGGTTATTTTGTTGAAAAAATGAACATATTCACTTGCAAATAACTCGAAAAGTATTGACTTAGTGAAAAAACTCTATAGAACAAAAGTTACTTAAAATTAAGTCAGGTTATCCATTTCCGGACTTACTTTGGACGAATATTTTTTCACCCCCAAAAGGGGGTGAAAACCATCCCCAGGGCAAAAGCACATATCGGCACAATATCACTTTTTTTCTTTGACTTGTTAGCTATGTGTATGCCAAATTTCATGTCAATCCAAGCGGTTCTTTAACATTTAGAGGTTTTGCAATATTTTACCGTTACAGAACGTACTACACCTAAATTCATAGAATATCTCTGCTTCAAAAATCTTAATTATCAACAATTTTATAATGATTTAATCGAACTTTTACATGAATAACAAAACTTTAATAACATTTTTAGAATATCGAATATTGACAAAAAGATTGAATACTTTAACACACTATTAATTGAACTTTCTGATGTTCATGCCCCTTATAAAAGATGTCGAGTAACAAAAAATAAAGCACCTTGGTTAACGGATGATATTAAATTTTTGCAGAAACAGAGATCAAAGGGCGTTGCAAAAATGTAAAAAAAGTAGGGATCAGGAAGACAGAGATAATTATAAACTACTAAGAAATAAACTACTAAGAAATAGAGAACGGTCTAAGGATAGACACATATGAACAAGCAGGGTTAAAAGAAACAACTAACAATTTCATCAAACAACACTTAGGAGTAGAGGTTAAAATAAGGAATGCTCACAAGCTAGGAGAAAAAACATGCCTCATTGAATTAGAAAACCAGGAAGAAAAAAGAAAAATAATGGAAAAAAAGTATAAGTTAAAAGAAATAAGAGGGCTGAAGGTATATATTAACGAAGATGCAACCATAAGAGAACGAGAAATACAGAAAACAATTAGAAACATTGCTCAGGAAGAAAGAAGCAAAGGAAATGAAGTCAAGATTGGAGTAAAAAAAATATGGGTAAACAACAACGAATGGAAGTGGAACGACAAAGAAGGAAAAATGATCAAAACAACATCAAAAAACTAGCAGACAATTGTACCATGGGAATAACGATGACGACACAAGTACAGAAAAAGGATAACGATAATTCAAAAAAAGGACAAAAGAGAAAAAAAATGAAAACCGGACAAAAACACAAGAGAACATGTCGAAAAGAACACTTACTTTTAGGAACATGGAATGTAAGAGGCACATATAGAGAAGGTAAACTTATACATCTAGCGAGAGAAATCGAAAAGTTCCAATTTGACATAGTAGCCTTGCAGGAGACGAAACAGCTGGGAAATGATATATTAGAAATAGAAGATACAGTGTTTTTTAATAGCGGCGGAAAGAATAGAACACTAGGCACAGGTTTTATGCTACGAAAAGAACTAAAGGAAGCAATAGTAGAATTCAAACCAATATCAGATCGAATATGTAGTATCAGGATCAAGGGAAAATACCAAAAAATCACTCTCATAAATATTCACGCACCATCTGAAGAAAAAGATAATGATGTCAAAGAATCTTTTTACAGTGAACTAAATAGAACAATCGAAAGTATACCCAGATACGACATGAAAATTATTTTAGGCGACGCAAATGCCAAAATAGGGAAGGAAGAAGTATTTAGACCGACAATAGGAAAACATAGTAAACACAATGAAACTAATGAAAACGGACAGTTCCTCATAGATTTTGCAAGAGAAAAAAATATGATCATAATGAGCACATATTTCGAAAGAAAAGAAATACACAAGGAAACATGGATATCGCCAGATAGAAAGACCAAAAACCAAATAGATCACGTGCTGATCGAAAAAGAAGAGCAGCAATGTATAAAGAAGATTAGAACATACAGAGGACCAGATGCCGACTCCGACCATTACATGGTGGGTATCAAAATGAAGCAACTGATACCTGAAAACAAAAACAAAATAAAAGAAAAGAAATGTATAAATAAACCAATTCGGTTTGCAACAAAAAAAGAGCAAGAAACATACAGAGAAACAATGGAAAGGGAACTAAAAAAGATACAAATAGAAGAACAAACGGAGAACAACTGGGAAATCATAAAGCAAGTAATGAACAAAGCAGCAAAAGAATGTAATAAACAAGAGATTAAAAAGAGGAAGGAGTGGTTCGACATAGAGTGCCAAAAAGAAATAGAACTAAGACAATCATTAAGGATGGAAATGATCAAGAAAGAAACAACAGAGACGCATGATAGATATATAGAACAAAGACAAAAAGTAAAGAGGTTGTTGAGAGAAAAGAAGAGAAAACACTTAGATAATAAGCTAAAAGAAATAGAAGAGAACTACAGAAATAAAGAAATAAAAAACCTGTATCAAGGTGCCAGAAACGAGAAAAGAGGATACCAGCAAAAACCCATATTCGTTAAAAACAAAGCTGGAGATAATATAAGCGGCGAAGCAGAAATAGTAGAGAGATGGAAAGAGTATTTTGACGAATTACTAAATGGCAAGAATAAGCCAAACCAAAATGAATCCATAGAAGCAGAGACAGAAAATGAACAGTTAGAAGACATAGAAGATAATCCACCGAGCAAAGAACAAATCGAGGAAATAATTAGAAATCTTAAAAACAACAAATGCCCTGGAAGCGATAACATAACAGCAGAGATGATGAAATATGGTGGAAAATTGCTGAATGATTGGATACACAAAATCATAAAAGATATATGGTTAAAAGAACGAATACCAGAGGACTGGAAGGAAGCAATTATCTGCCCATTACATAAAAAAGGCAACAAAACAGAATGCAGTAATTACAGAGGAATAGCTTTATTAAATACCGTATACAAAATCCTAGGAAAATCAATAAAAGACAAACTTGAAAAAGAAGCTGAAAATATAATAGGCGAATATCAGTGCGGATTTAGAAGAGGGAGAAGCACAACGGACCAAGTATTCGTAATCAGAGAATTACAAGCAGAAAGCTATGAACACAACCTACCAACGATAGCACTATTCATCGACTTCCAACAAGCATACGATAGAATAAAGAGGAAGAAATTAAAAGAGGCGCTTGAGGAATTGGGAGTTAGCAGAAAGCTACGTAACATGATACATCTCACTCTGAAGAATACAGAAAACAGAGTCAAAATAAACAATCAATCATCAGAAAAATTTATAGTAAACGAAGGATTAAGACAGGGCGATCCTCTGTCATCTTTACTCTTCAACTTATGCCTAGAAAAAAATAATGCGAGAAGCAAAAATCAATAGAGAAGGACTCATATATCAAAGAAGACACCAAGTTTTGGCGTTTGCGGATGATGTGGTGTTACTGGCAAGAGGAAAAAAAGAGCTACAGGAGATGGTACAGAGAATAGTAAAAGCAGCGAAGAAAATGGGACTATATATAAATTCAACTAAAACAAAATGTATGGAGTGGACAGATGGTCAGTTTAGGAATGGTCAAAAGTTTAAAGTAGAAGTAGAAGAAGGAACATCATACGAATTCGAAATGGTAGAAAGATTTACATACCTAGGGGCAATAATATCACGTAAACCAATCATTAAAGAAGAAATACAAGCTAGAATAATGGCAGGCAATAGAAGTGTACATACGCTTAATGTAATGTTGAAAAGCAAGTTTCTATCAAGAAGGGCAAAAGTACAGCTATACAAAACAACTATACAGCCAATAGTAACATACTGCAGTGAGACATGGACAATGACAAAAAATGAACAAAATTTACTGGAGATCTGGGAAAGGAAAATACTAAGGAAGATATATGGAGGAAAAATAAGGGACGGTTTATGGATAAGAAGATCAAATGATGAGTTAAAGCAATTATACAACCAACCTAATATAATAGGAGTGATAAAGGCTCAGAGACTTAGATGGCGAGGTCACATTGAAAGGATGCCAAACACGAGGACTCCAAAAAAGGTACTAAACTACACTATAACTTCAAGAAAGAGAAGAGGAAGGCCGAAAAATAGATGGAAGCAAGACGTCGAAAAAGATTTGGAAAGAATGGGGCTAGAGGGCCAAAAAAGAAAAATGAGTGACAGGAAGGAATGGAGGAAAATCACATATCAAGCCAGAGAAGAGCTCAGCACATAAAGAAACGTGAAAATGAAGAAAGAAAAAAACAAACTTTTCAAGCCATGGGCCTCTAAGGCCTTTAGTGCTATTGTATATATATATATATATATATATATATATATATATATATATATATAAGAAATAGACTTGCAAACTTAATCAGAATTGCCAAAATGAACTACTCAGAAAATATATGTTGTGAAAAAAATTCAAATAAAACCTGGAATGCAATAAAGAATTTAAATGTTGGAACTAATAAAAACTACGATCTTCCCCCTAAATTAGCTAAATAAGCTATTAATAAGTATTTTGAACAATATTTGTCCAATGTTTCTAATAAGGGTAAAAATAAAGTACAGTTTTACAATAGTAACAAATTTAGTAATAATCTAAATTTCGCTTTTCCGCTCACCTCACTGAATAGTAGAACTGATGAAGTGCAAGAATACTGCACGAAAGTTTGAAATATTTTTTTTTCATTTTTTATTTATCCTTGACTGATAACCTCTTAAATTTTACACAGTAGTACTCCTTGATATATACAAATATGTATATGTGATAGTTAATACTTTCTACACCATCTTCATATGACTGAAATGTATGTTTTTGATTCTCCAGACATATACTTTTTTATTAAATTATTTTTTATATAAAGCAAAATCAGTTTAGTAGAGAGAACAATCAATTTTTGAGTAGCACTAGAAGTAAAGACTTGACGTAAAGACAAGAAGTATATACTTCTAGTTTATTTTTATAATATTCTCTTCACATGCAGTTGAATTTTGTGTAGTTTTATTTTATGGAGATATACTCAATGTAATTTTATCCATTTATTAGAAAATTATACACGAATTGTTATATACTTTTGAATACTTATGTCTTAAGTAAATATAAATGGTGAAGTCATGATTTTAATTAGGTCTTATCATTGCTAAAAATATTATAATTAAGAGAAATATTATTTTAGAGTCGTGTCAATGAGTGTCAAGCAAGAGTAAGTGATTTAATTGATTTGGAAATTTGTTCACAAGGAGTGCAAGCTGCCATTCTAGACTCTGATTATGAAAAAGGAGCTGCACATGTCCATCGCTTCCTCTCCATGGATCAATTATTGCTTAAAAGAACTGCAAATGATATGGATAATGTGTCAAATATGTTAAAATCAGTAAGAACTCTACAAGATGCTGCAAGTCAACTTAGAGCTATAGTTTCACATAAATTTGCAGAGGCAGTAAACACTGAAGATTTAGTTTCCATTGAAAGATTTTTTAAAATATTTCCTTTGCTGGGGTAAGGATCTACATTATGTAAATGTATATTTATAATTTGGTACAAGTGTTAATTGTGTTCTATCATGTATTTAGTTGAGTATTACTGGATATACTTTAGGATGCTGATATATACTGTGCGCCGAAATTAACGCATAATTTTAAAAACACTGGCAAATCAAATAATTTTAATGTTTCGATTTTTGTGATCTATTATATTATATATGGAATATATTATTGTTACCTCCGGTATATTGTAAATGTTATCGAAAGAACGGTAAAAACGCTGATGTTTTTATAATTATTTTTTTTAATTAAAAACATGCTAGTTGTGCTTAATTTAAAGGGGTTGTGCTGAACGTTTAAAGGGGTTTTTTAAGTTTATTGAGTGTTTTTTCCTTTGAAATGAACCACCAGCAGCAAGAAAATCGAAATTTGTCAGAAAGTGATTGTATTACAATCGTTACTCTTCGCCAAGAAGGATACAGTCAAGTAAAACTCGCTAAACGTTTTAACGTCACTCAGTCAACCATTTCAAGAGTGTTAACCCGTTTTTCTGTTACTGAAAGTAACTCGAGAAGAACCAGTCAAGGCCGTAGAAGAGTTACAACTCTTCCGTAGAAGGGCTTTTGACACTTCGTACACTGCGACAAAGCTTTGATACCAGTACTTCTCTACAAAATGAATTTTTGGATCGTTACAACTTTAGAATCAGCCAAAATACGATTAGAAGAAGACTTGCCGAAAACGACCTACGCCCTGGAAGGGCACCCACTGGCCCATTATTGACCAGATACCATAGAAGGCAAAGATTGCATTTTGTTCGTGAACATGTTGTTTGGAATAATGACGATTGGGGAAGAATATTGTTCACCGATGAATCCAGGTTCTGTCTTTTTTTATGACAGGAGAAACAGAGTGTAAACCGTAGGGGCTGTACAGTATGGCGGTGGCTCGGTAATGGTGTGGGGTGGGATTAATTTGGAGGCTCGTACGGAATTAGAATAGCTCGCGGGCAGGTATACTACAGACATTTTAGAAGAGCATGTCGTGCCATTTGCACCATTTATTGGGGATAATTTCATGCTTATGCAAGATAATCAGCCCTATTCTGTAACTTTTAACAAATGGAATAGAAATGACCAAGTCGAATCGTAATTACCCGAAATCGGAATGTTTGATATCTATCGCGTCATTTTCGTGTTTGGATTGGTATTCTGTAACTCACATCGTAACCCAGTTAAATCAAAATCGGCAATTTATATTTCACGCGGTCAAGCGGGGGTGGCAACCCCGCATTGTCAAGCGAAATTAGTGTTCTGTGACCCGTTTGTTACTGGTTCTAAATTTGAAATACGACACCGTTGCCATATCTTCAATTTTTCATATTATTACATTACATACAGTTGCTTTTTTAAAAATGGTTTTGAAATAATAAAAAAGAAAAGTTTTGAAAAGTAAACAATGAAATGTTAGTGTAAATATTGGACACAAAAACCTCAAAAGATGATAAATGTAAGATAATACTAATACATACATACAATCTTAAGATTTGATTCCAGCTAAAATAACTGATAAACAACTTTTCCCAAAAACGGCGTCTTTTCTATAATTATTTTCTTTTCTATAAGCGTTAATAAATACAAATACAAGTAAACTGGTATAATATATTTATCAATCAACGCTATAAGTCTATCTTTATATTTTAAACGTTCTTGTACAATATATTCTTGTACATTATGCCATTGATTGAAATTGTACAAGAAATAGACAAAAAATGTTTGGCAACACTGTAACTGGCAAACAACATTCAGCATTCAGAATCTGAATTTCGGATTCCAAATCAATTTTAAGGTTAGGTTTGATGCATACCTACTCGTACATGTCTAAATTAAATATACAATTCCCTAAGTAAATACCACCACAGACTAAAAATTAAGCAGATACAAAAGGTAAAAATACTATAAATAATGATAAATAAGTAGTAATAAATTATTTTTAGTAGATATAAAATATAAACGTCAAAACAAAACACAATGCGCTTAGATATTATTGTGGTATTATAATATCACCCTGTACAAAAGATGTTTAAAACTCATTCAAAGTCATTAATCCATGTAGTATCTGTTCTTGGATTCAATAACCGCAAGTAACATTGAATTGTCATGTTTTGTTATTATTTAAATGTGTATATAAACATTAACTCGGTCGAGAAAGATTATTATAAGTATTGATGTAGTTGGAAGGTATTCACGTATAGGATAGGTCAAGTTAATATTGTAAACAGCTTATGTAGTGAATCATCGACATTCGAATTAAATATAATGTTATCGGAAAACCTGAGTTTTAATTAATTGGGACCAGAAGGCATAACAACACACCTATTTAATACATGGCGATTCCTGCAGACTAGAGGAGGTCTTCTGAAAGGAGCAGAGATGGCGGCACCAGCTTGGAAACGGAGACGGCGAAGATGGACAGGAAACCCAGTGAGCGACAGTGTAAAGACAAAGTGGAAATAAAATGTAAGTAAGAATGTTTATCTTTATTAAAAATGCTTCCCTCGTTTTATATTATTATTGAACATTGAATATTTATCTTTGCTGATTTTTGAATAATTTATGAAATATCGATTTTTTTTAAGAATATCTATGAATTTTGAAACATGAAGTGATTTTTGAATTGAATATTTTTAGTTTATTATATATGCTATTCTTGAATTTTTATTGAATTTTGAATCTTTATTGAATTTATTCGAAAAATCTCTATCCGATTTCTATTTTTAGTACGGTTATTTTTGAATATTTTATGGAATATCGAATTTTTTCCAAAAATTTCTATCGAAGTTTGAGATAGGTATAAACTTATTTTGAATATTTTTATCTAACTTTTGCATATGCTATTTTTTTTATTGACGAATATGTATACTATTATTGAATTTTTATAAGCCAGTTGTTTTTATTATTGATATTTATTGATTCTATAGATACATTTTTATCGATTTTGTGTTAAATTTTTTTATGATATGAACTTGAATTAATAATTTTTGTGTGACTAATGATATATAAATGATTTTTTTTTAATGAATAATGATTAGGGATGACATACAACAAACATTGCTATAAGCAAGAGATATATTTTTAACGAACCGATCTGATGAGTCGAGATAAGGAATTTGAAGAAGAACTATATAGATAAGAAGAATAACTAACAATATTATAAGCTAAATATTATGAGGCAACTAGAGACAATAAGAAACCCACTGCTCTTGTCAAATTAGGAAGGTACTAAGTGATTTATAGAAGCTTGAAAGCTTATTAGAGACCCACTCTGTGTTTTGAAGGGTACCTATTTTATTCATGATTATTCGTGAATAAACAACGGCCTCAAAGCAAGGGATTGAGGTTGTGATATTTTTAGAAGAATTTGAACCGCATAAAATACCTATTTCGTGTTTTGAGTTAACTATACCACCTAAATGGTGCGTACAGATCAGGGCGAAAATTCGGGTTAATATTGGCGGAGAACTAAGACATCCGAGTGAAACCTCTTTTATTAAGGTAAAACGAAGGTATCGGAGCTAGTATATGAAGTGATGATTATGATGTTATATGAAATGATATATGAGATAAATGATGTATGATTGTTATATGAAATATGTATATGAAGATGAATTATGTACACTGTAGAAGTGTTATTATGTGGAGAAAATGAAGAAATATAGTTGTAGTACCAGACAAGAAGAAGAAGAGAAAGAAAGATAATTTTTTTATTAAAATATGTGGGAAAAATGAAAGAAGACACATAAAAATTGCAAGAAAAGAAGCAAAATTAAGAATAATATCAAATAAGTAGCTAATCATTGAATTATGTCTAAGAATTAAAGCTGTAAATTTTTTTTCTCTAAAGTAACGTAAATTATAAATAACTTGTTTTTTTTAAATGTATATAATGAATTCAGGTTAAATTTTCGCGGAAAATGGAAGTGTTTGAATTAAGGATAGACAATATCTTACAATAGTGTTAGTAGATAGTAAGCAAAGGGACACAAAAAGTGAAATTTTTAGACATTCAGCAACAGAGATTAAATATTTATTATAGGTACAAGAGAGTTACTAGAAGTTTTTAGAGACATATTAGAAGTTTTTAGAGAGATTACATTTTTATTATAGGTACAATATTTTAAAGTTAGTATGGCGTATATAAATAAATCAAAATAAGACTGAAATAATAAGATGAAATAGTAAAGTAACGTTAAATTCTTTTTTTATATACCATTTAATAGAGGTTTAGGTAATATTTAGCTTAGCTTAGGAAGTATTAAATTCGAGATTTTATTACAATTAGATTAATTACGGATTATAGGCACTAAAAGACTATTTAAAAGTAAGGATCAATTTCATTCACTGTGGACACTGTTTTGATGAAGTGAATTAGTGAACGGAAAAAAAAAAGGACGAAAAGACACGACGTGAAAGTACGTGAACTAGTAATAGGTTATAAAATACCAGTTTAGTATAGGGAAAATATGAACTTTTGTGTAAAATAGGAAAAAGAATATACATGTTTAGGGAAAAATTGATTGATCTGAAATGTACCATGTTACAGTTAGTTAGCATAGTTAGAAAATTTAATTTTTGAAAATAGTATTAGGGAACCATAAACATTTTTGTAAAAGGGAAAGAGGAGCATCACATTTTAAAAATATGTAATTTTAACAAAACGGGGAGGTGTGGTATTATAATAGCACCCTGTACAAAAGATGTTTAAAACTCATTCAAAGTCATTAATCCATGTAGTATCTGTTCTTGGATTCAATAACCGCAAGTAACATTGAATTGTCATGTTTTGTTATTATTTAAATGTGTATATAAACATTAACTCGGTCGAGAAAGATTATTATAAGTATTGATGTAGTTGGAAGGTATTCACGTATAGGATAGGTCAAGTTAATATTGTAAACAGCTTATGTAGTGAATCATCGACATTCGAATTAAATATAATGTTATCGGAAAACCTGAGTTTTAATTAATTGGGACCAGAAGGCATAACAACACACCTATTTAATACACGTCAAATACAATTCCGATTATCGAAATCTAACTTCGACAGGGTAAATGGTGTCGAAGTCATTTCGATTCACTATTCCGATTGTAGAGATTCCGCGGGAGTTATGGAATACCGATTTTCACTATTTCTGTTCGACTTGGCCACTTCTATTCGATTTTCCTGACTTCTTATATCGAAATGAGTTACAGAATAGGCATGAATGCCAGGCCACACACGGCAAGAATTGTGCAGCCATATTGTCAGGAGGTTGGAATTCCTGCCATGGATTGGCCTGCGATAAGTCCTAACCTCAACCCAATAGAACATGTTTGGGACATCATAGGCAGACGACTACGACAACTACCTAATGCACCAAACACATTAGATGAACTTATTTTTGCGGTTAGTTGGAATTTGGGATCGAATTGATCAAGAAGAAATATGAACGTTAATTCTCAGTATGAGAGATCGTTGTCCAGCAGTAATAAATGCCAGAAAAGGCAATACTCGGTACTAGTACTTTATTGAACTGTAAAAATTTCAATTCCGTCATTTATTATAATGTTAGTTTGTTTAGATCAGATGTTTGTTTAGATGTTTAGATTTATGATATTATATTGTTTATTTCAATACATTTTTTGTGAAAAAAGAAGTTTTTTATTTCAGTTGTTCTAAAAGCAACCATAAACAGAAAAGAACAAACATTTTTTTTTCATTACAACTGAAATAGGGCAGTCAATGAGAGCAAGAACAGGTTATTACCTCCGAATTATATCCTACTGCATGGACTTTAATGAAATTTTAGGAATAGCCTGAAAATATCTCCTTATTCAAAGTCTACCCTATGCCGATGTGTGTTTTTGTCTTGGGAGCGGTTCCCACCCCTTCTCGAGGTGGAAAATTTTTTGCTTAAACAACTACGGAAGTTGCTAGAGAACCTAATTCTAAGCAAAAACTGTTCTATAATTTTTTTTTTCGAAAACTTAATACTTTGTGGGTTATTCGTGGTTGAAAATTGGCCATTTTCATTGAAATATAACACCTTTTCAAACGGTTTTTTGCGAATACCTTAAAAACAATGCATCTAACTAAAAAAATTATATAAAACATTTTTGTAGCTCATAAAAAAACAAAGAGATTCGTTCCTTCTGCAATCTTCTAGTTATAACACAAAAAGAGATGTGGTAGGTAAAAAGAGTTTGTGTTTTTTTGGTGCATGTTCAAATCAGTGTATTCAACTTTAAATAACAGAGAAACGGTCGATTTTAGGTTTATAATGCTACCAATACCTTTTATTGTGGTTGAAAAGTCCTTTCAAATAAACAATATTAAATGTCGATTACATTCAAACTAAGCGAGATACGCTGCAAAAAATTGATGACTAACGAATTTTAAGAAAAAAATTGAGAAGTATATTTAACCCCTCATCCACAAGAATTTAAATGCATAATTTTTTTTCTACAATACATTTTACTACAGTGTTATTTTTATGTTCAAAAAGTTGAGCGGGTTTAAAATGAATGGTTTTTGAAAAAAATAAGATCAAATTATAGAGCGCATATTTAAATTTTCTTAAAAATCTTCCTTTTTCCCCATGTAACTTGAAAATGATAAGAGATACTGTTATAAAAAATAAAATCAAAATGTTTATCTAGAAGAAACCTACATTTTTGTATGGCATCTTTTTTTTGCATCTCTTATCATTTTCGAGTTACATGCAGAAATAGGAAGATTTTTAAGAAAATTTAAAAATGCGCTCAATAATTTGATCTTATTTTTTTCAAAAACCATTCATTTTAAACCCGCCCAAGTTTTTGAACATAAAAAGAACACTATAGTAAAATGTATTGTAGAAGGAAAACGATGCACTTAAATTCTTGTGGATGAGGGGTTAAATATACTTCTCATTTTTTTCTTAAAATACGTTAGTCATCAAATTTTTTACAGTTTATCTCGCATAGTTTGAATGTAATCGACATTTAATATTGCCTATTTTAAAGGTATTTTCAAGCACTCAACAAAAGTTATTGGTAGCATTATACACCTAAAATCGACCGTTTCTCTATTATTTCAAGTTAAATACACTGATTTGAGCATGCACCAAGAAAACAAGTTTTTTTTCACTTACCATATCTCTTTTTGTGTTATAACTAGAAGATTCATAAAGGAAAGAATCTCTGTGTTATTTTATAAGCTACAAAAATGTTTTATATGGGTTTTTTAGTTAGATGCATAGTTTTTAAGTTATTCGCAAAAAACCATTTGAATAGGTGAACAAAAATATAGAACAGTTTTTGCTTAGTATTAGCAACTTCTGTAGTTATTTAAGCAAAACATTTTCCACCCCTCAGAAGGGGTGGAAACCGCCCCCAAAACAAAAGCACACATCGGCATAGGGTAGACTTTGTTTCTTGGGCTATTCCCTACTTACTGTGAAAATATCACGTAAATCGATATAGTAGGATGGAATTCGGAGCCAGATACCCTCATTGACTGCCCTAAAATTATAATTTTAAAATTATGCGTTAATTTTGGCGCGCAGTGTAGTTATTCCACTACATTATTCACGAATTACTATTTATACTAGGTCTCTTTTTTGCTCACAGAAAGTAGTATTGCAAAATTAAACCGCTCTTCCATAGAAACCACAATAAGCCAAACAAGGATAAACAATTGACGTTGAAGATGTCTACTTTAGAATCTCGAAGATTAATGTATGTGTATGATGCATGTTTATATTCAAATTAATTCGAGGTCAATTTAGCTGTCCTGAACTTTTACATGCTGTTAATATGTGTGTACCTTTCAGGCAACTTAGACATACAAATACATCCTATTGGTAAAATATGCCAATAGACAGAATATTGCACTACCTCAATACAAACCAAGCATTGACATATTTAACATATACATATAGCAAACTGATATAGGGTTCTGTATTTTATGTCATGTATGTTCTGTTCTTTTGTATGGTGTGGAGACATGGACTCTTAATAAACAATTTCTCAATAGATTGGAAGCATTTAAAATGTGGACATATCAAAGAATGCTAAGAATCTCCTGGACAGACAGAACAACCAATGAAGAAGTACTAAAAAGAATAGAGAACAGCTGGGAGATACTGGATTCCGCCAAAATAAAAAAACTGCAATACTTTGGTCATATAGCACGTGGTGACAGATATGAACTCCTAAAATTAATAATGCAGGGAAAGATTCCAGGAAGACGCAGCATAGGTAGAAGGAAAATGTCCTGGCTGAGAAATATCAGAGAATGGTTTGGATGCAGCTCAACTGAACTCTTTCGGGCTGTAGTGTCAAAAGTTAGAATAGCAATGATTATTGCCAACCTTCGTCGCGGAGATAGCACGTAATGAAGAATAGCAAACTGAAGGAAACAATTTGTGAAATCAGATAGTAGATTTATTATTTATTATTATTATCTTTTGTTTGAATAATTATCAAATTGGATATTATTTTTTTATTGTTATTGTATCTACTTGTATGAGCTCTTTAAATGCATGTAATATTCACTGCAATATGACATGTATTTGCAAGTAATAGAAACCACGAAAGCATAACCAGAAACTTGGTCTCATTAAAAGTTTTATTTCTTCGGAATGTAATACCTTGTTTACTATGAATTCTGACGTTTCATCATTTTCAGTGACAGTTACATTAGAGCATTTTTTGTTTTGTTTATTGGAATTTATAACTTATATTGTGTTTATTTTATAAAGTTATATTGTGTTAAATATATTATAACATAGTTCAAAATAAATGTACAATATAACTTTATAAAATACATCCACCGATAATAACCATTTCCCAAGTATTAAATTGACAGTACATATCAATGAACTTACGTATCGACGTACATTTCACTTAATATTTTGATTTAACTTGTTTGCAAATGAACCATGACGTTTGTGCAAAGACATAATGGAACAACTATATCAACCGATTCAAACAGTGCACATTTATCAGCAAGTTTTCGTCTTCATAAATAGTCTCTAAAGTTGTCTAAAGCGTCCACTATACTACTCGCGAAGTTGATCGAAGTTCAGCGAGCACAAGAGTGTAGAGAGGCACTTCATGCTACTTCGCTTCGCCTCGGGCTACTTTCATTCTTTGTTGGTTTTTGCGATCGAGTCACAGCACTCGAAGTTTAGTTTCTCCCCGCGCGAATGTGTTCCTCGAAGTTGAACGAGTGTGTAGAGATGCACTTCGAACTAAGATTGGCATTGACATTTCAATTTTTACTCTTGCACACCTTCGTGCATAAGGAGGTCGACATTTTCCGATCTTTTTCTTTTAGTGCCTATTCGTTTCGAATATTGGCGCTCATTCTGGCTATAATTATTTTATTAACTGATGCTTTAAATTGATTAGTTGTTGTTGTGGAGAACCATTTCCTCAGGTTCTTTAACCGTGATATTCTTCTTCTCCCATTTCCTCGGTTTCAGAATACTTTACCTTGAAGGATTACCTTCAGTAATCTGTATTTAGTGCCGTTTCTCATTATGTGTCCGACATATTTTAACTTTCTTCTTTTAATGGTATACATCACCTCTCTTTCTTTCCCCATTCTTTCCCCCAAAGCTTCAAGTTTTTTCTCCATTGCTTCAGTGAGTGTCCAGGATTCTACTCCGTAATATAATATTGAGAAGATATAACATCGTAGGAGCCTTACTTTTATCTCCAGATTAAGGTTGTGGCTTTTAAAGAGTTTGGCCATGTTATTGAATGCACTCCTAGCCTTCTCTATTCTACATTTTATTTCTTGTGAGTGATCCCATTGTTCGTTTACTATTGTTTCAAGATCGGTTTACTGTTTTACTCGGTCCGCTGGTGTATTCTTAATAAGTAGTTAAGCGTCTCTAATTTTATTTTTACTGATGATCATAAATTTAGTTTTTGATATAATTTACTTGAAGTCCAAATCTTTCACTTACGTCATTTACTTTGTTTATTAGTTGCTGTAAACTGTTCAAACTGTCTGCAAAAATAACGGTATCGTCTGCATAGCGGATGTTGTTTAGGCGTTCTCCATTTAGAGTATTCCATGTTCGCAATTTTTCAAGGCTTCACTAAATATTTCCTCTGAATATAGGTGAAAGTATACATCCTTGTCTAACGCCTCGTATAATCTGGATCGCTTCCGTAGGTTCACCTCCAAGATTCGTTCTTATTGTGGCTGATTGGTTCCAGTATACATTTTGTATTATACGCCGGTCTTTATCATCCATTTGGGCTTTTGTTAGAACATCCATCATTTTTCGGTGTTTAACTGTAACAAATGCTTTTTGGTAGTCCACAAAGCAGATGTAAATATCGCAAGTCATATCTCCGCATCTTTGAAATAATACCTGTAGACTAAACAGTGCATCTCTTGTACCTACGCCTTTCATGAATCCAAACTGTGTGTCTTGTATTCTCTCTTCGCATAACTTGTATATTCTACGATGTATAATTTTAAGAAAAAGTTTTAATGTATGGCTTCTTAGACTTATTAGCCTATATTCTCCGCGTTTCTTTGGCAAGGTAATAAATTCTGAAACTAGTCAATCTTTTGGGATATTGCCTGTGTGTCATAGATATTATTGAAGATTTTACATAATATTCTTAAAGATTCATCATCAAGAAGTTTAAGAAATTCAGATTGTACTCCGTCTGGTTCTGGAGCTCTCCCTTCTTTTAGTGATATTATGGCTGCTCTTATTTCTGCCACTAGTATAGGTGGTCCTGGTTCTGTAGGTATTGGGGACTAGTTCTCCCTCTCATCAAAAAATAAATTTCGTATGTAAATTTTCCAGGCATTACTGATACTCTCTTTGTCCACGATTATCTCTCCATTGCCATTAACAAGTTTACTTATTCTTCTGTTTTTACATTTGCCTGTAATTTCTCTTACCTTTTTATGCACGTTGAAGTCGTCGTATTTTGTAGAATTTCGATTTGCTAGCATTTTTTTCTTCAGTTTTTTCTGTTTGACTTCTATGATCTTTGTCTGTATCTCTTGCTGTAATGTTTTATACATGGAGTTATCGTTTTTGTTTTTCCTTCTTTCTTCCATTAGTTGCAGAATCTCTGTCGTCATCCATGTCTTATTCTTACCTTCTTCGTTCTTCATAAAATTGTTTTGAATGTCGTCTATCGTTTTATTAAGGGATTCTATCTTATCTTCTGTGCTTTCCGTTGTATTATCGATTTCTTTGAATTTGCTATTTAATGTTTTACTGACTATTTCTTTTATTTTGCTACATTTCAGTTTTCTCATGTCATGTTTTTTTACAGTTTTTCCGCGTATTTTCTTTAACTTGGTTCTAACGTCTTCTCCGTTGTCTCTAGGTGATTTCCATGTATACAGGCGTCTATGTGGTAGTTTGTAAAATGTGTTTAGCACGATTAAGTCATGCTCAGCTGCAAAGCTGAGCATGATAATGGATTCCTTATGGATGCTACCATATTGAGAGATGTCATTATTATTAGTTTTGCACCATTTTGAATCACTTTCAGTGTTATTTGGGGATATTACATAGCTTGATCTTGTAGAATGCTCCTCCTGACTTTGGTATCGCTTTGAAAAATACTGGAAGCTGTCCATAATTCACCACTTCATGATCCATTAGAGTCCATTCACTTCGATTACAATCAGTTTTTGCATCATTAAAACATATCGCTATGTTCTTAACATTGTTTGGAACGTTTGTATAAAGGACATTGTTAACAATAGCTGTAAGAATGAGAAACGATGTCGTTAGTTGAGACATCTTGTTGGTTGAATTCTGTTTAACGGGTATTGTGTTTTTGGTAGTTTTTTAGTAGACAAATGAAACTCAGCAAATCGTTTTTCAAGTGCGGTTCTATCTTCGTACCACTGAATATCCGATTTTAATTTGTGTATTTGTTTGCAAAACTCTTAGACTGCACTGCACGGAAGACATTGATGAAATGAAACAGGTTTAACTTAAAGAATAAATACAGGGTGATTGATTAGTGGGGTAAAGCTCAATAGATCCGCTATAGTAATAGATAGCAATAAAAGTTAATCACAAAAAGTGTAGCCAACTTTGAGCTTCACATTTTAAAATTAATTAGAATGTTACAGGATGTTCGATAACATCGTGACAGACCAAACTTATGTTTTTTAAATGGAGCACCCTATATTTTATCTTATATTCGAAATTTTCTTAACTTCCACATTACAAGAATATAGAGGTCTGTTATATTATACAGGGTATTTATAAAGTTATAGCCAATTCTCTATGAAAATCGTAACAAGTTCAGCTCCCTGTATAAATAAAAATAAGCACAACGACAATGGTTTATTGATGCCATATTTTTTTATTGTCAAAATTTTTAAAAATGATTGACATTGCTAATTTTCTTTACATCGGATACAGGGTGAGTCCAAACGCAAGTACATTATTTTCTCAGTAATTTTAAATGGAACACCCTGTATTTTATATCACTATTGAAAAGTACCATTATCGTACTTTAATTTATATACAACATTGAAAAATGAAAATACATATCTCGAAAACTAATAAATTTAGGCATAGGGAATATTATACAAAAATTAAAGTACGGTAACGGTACTTTTCGATAGTGACATAAAATATAGGGTGTTCCATTTAAAACTACTGAGAAAATATTGTACTTGTGTTTTGACTCACCCTGTATTCGATATAAAGAAAATTAGCAATATCGACCATTCTTAAAAATTTTCACAATCAACAAAAAAATATGGCACCAATAAACCATTGCTGTTGTGCTTATTTTAATTTATACAGGAAGCGGGAGAGATTTGGATATAACTTTGTAAATACCCTGTGTAACATAACAGACTTTTATATTTTTGTAATGAGGAAGTTAAGAAGATTTCGAATATAAAAAATATAGGGTATTCTATTTTAAAAAATATAAGTTTGGCCTGCCACGATGTTATAGAACACCCTGTAACATTCTAATTAATTTTAAAATGTGAAGCTCAAAGTTGGCTACAATTTTTGTTATTACCTTTTATTGCTATCTATTACTATAGCGGATCTATTGAGATTTACCCCACTATTCAATCACCCTGTATATATTAATTTTAAATTTTTTGAAACTTTCCTTAGTCCTGACCTGTACCTAATGATAAAATATTTCTTAAATATAGAAATGGTAGAGCTGGTGACGTAGTGCACGCGGGTATATTATTTCAAGAATTTTCCAGAATGTCCAGCTGATTCCGGTGTAATACTAAAATCGATACTTTTTTGTTTTTGAATTTTGCGGTTGTCATCTTGCGTGAGGACCGTGAGATATAAACATTCATTTAATAAAATATAAACTATTTGCGGTTTCCTAACGCGTACGTTTCCTGTGATAAAATTATCTACTAAAATTGTAATCGATCCCGGTGCGTCATTGCCACGAGAATATTCGTTTTTGCAGTTTAAACATTCATCTAAGAAAATAAGAATTTGCACATGTTTCCCGGCGAAGTAATACTAAAATTCGATGCTTTCTTTTAATTTGCGATGCGTGAGAATAATCGTTGTAATTAATAAAATATAAACTAGCGAATCTCCTATATGTTTTGTTTCGTTTATATGAATAAAATGAGTCTTTGGCTTGAATCGATAGAAACGTCGTTACTACATCCCCTGCGTTCCCCATATATCATATTTTGCTACCAAATAACGCTTCCCATCGCCCCCAACCCCCTCGTCTCTTCATCCACAGGCTACTTCTACAAATCATATTTTGCAACCCTCAACCCCTCCGGCCCCCTCGTCTTCGCATCCAGAGGCTACTTCTAAATACATCTTTTGCTACCAACCCCCAACCCCCTCTGACGTCACTTCTTCACACTTCATCCAGGGGCTACTTCTACGGCCCCAACTCCACCTAGCCATCCAACTGTCCGCCATCTTTGATTTCAGATTCCCACATATCATCTACTCCTCTCATTCCCTCTAAGGGAAAAATTCACTCATCCCAGATATCTACAGTATCAAAAGGATTGAGTTCTGGTGGTCACCTAGAGTCACCAAGGTTACTTGGAGGTTACACATGGACGTTGTCGAGCGTAGTACAGCTATTTGCATATTCTGATAGAGATATTCACTCAGACTTGGCTTTTTTATATTTTCTTTGAGATGCTTGGGAATGACTCTAGTAGTAGAGAAAATAATGGGTATCATCTGGGTACTTTCCAACCTCCATGGTGTCCGTATTTAAATCTACGGATCTCTGTATTCAGAGATCTTTTCGTTATATTTGACACGCAGATTGTAGTTGCTAGACATCGTCACATCAATTAGTGTTGTTTGTCTAGTTAGTTTGTTAACTGGTATGATCGATTATGCGCTAGCAGTTGGTCTTCACAGTATAGCTTGTAGTTGTCATTGTCAAGCATACCGTCATGCGTCAGGGACGTATTGATAATAAGGGGGATGCTTAGTTTGGATAATTTCCAGTTTGTTAGCTATCTCTTGATGAAGGATCTTTCCTACTGAGTTATAACCGTTCCTTAAATTCAGTTGTAGCAATAGCCTGGACTTATCGAACATTGAAGCAATAGTTCGACGCTGTATTGCCGACATAGTCTTGGTTGACTTTATTTAGATTTCGCTCATGCAGAGGTTTGCCCGTCCAGATGATTTTTGCATATTTTTCCCTTAGATGGGTGGTTTATTCGCATTTCTTAGTTTAATCGATGTCGAATTGTGATCTACTCGCAAATCGTGCGATGTAAAGTATAAATATGTCTCACCCTGCTTCTTAACCAGGGCGCAGTCGCGCCGTTAGAAAAAATGTAACATTTTATGTTTTTCCGTGATAACTTAATGAAAAATTTTGCAACATAACTTTCCACTCGTAAGTGCCTCGAGCAAGGTTGTAGTAATGCGTAGGTATTTTTTTTTTGTTTTTTCTTTTTTTTATGGAAGTCATGGTTTTGGTGAGAACCAATTAACTTTAAAATTGTTAGAAATAAATATTTTTATCAACAAATAAATAAAAATATGATAAAATAGAAATTTGTTTTAAATTACTGCTTACCTGACAGAAGTGAGCGCGACTCTTCCCGAGTTAAAATAAGTTCTTAAATTAGTAATCTGTTTTTCTAATTGCTCACCTAGGTATACTCTTGAGCCTCTTCCTCGTAAATACTGCGGTAATGACGTTTTTTCTACTGTACTATGAGGATGACGTTTTTGTGCCTTTATGAGAAGGGTTCATACTTTTCGCTCAAGATTTTCTATGGCCGCGTTAGTTCAGTTAACGATACCAATTGCAATGCAATCTCTAAGCGCTGATATTTAGTTACTTACTCCGTGGCGTTATAACCCTTCGTGGGTTTTAGCCGACTCGACAACATGCCTCCACTGTTTTCTGTGTTTAGCAACCTCTATCCAATTCTCCACGCCCATAGCTTTCAGGACTCCTGCTGTATTATCTCGTCACCGGAGTCGAGGGCGGCCGCGTGGTCTTCTTCAAGTTGGGACTTCCTCCCACACCAGCGTTAATGTTCTTTGGTCAGAATGTCTTCTGAGGTGCCCTGCCCATTGGAGTCTTCTGGACTTTATTTCTTTTATGATGTTGGCATCTGGGGAAAGTTCTTCGAGCTCTTTGTTAGCTCGTATCCTATATTGTTATGATGCTTGATCCAGCACAGGCCCAAAGATCTTCCTTAGGATTTTTATTTTCCAAACACGTAGTCTCTCTCTTCGTTTGCCTTTGTTATCGTCCACGTTTCGCTTCCATACATCAGAACGGGTTGTATGATTATTTTATACACTTGTATTTTCGTACGTTTTGTTAGTTGTTTCGATTTTATAAAATTTTGGAGGGCAAAAAGACATCTGTTGCCAGCATGTATCCTATTTTATTTTTTGTGATCCGTCATTGTCTTCAGTTATTGTTGTTCCAAGATACTTAAATGTAACGCGCTCAAAATGAAAGTCATCGATGGTGTATCGCTTATGTATCGGGATATATTTTTCCCACCTAATTATTACTTTTATTCTCTAAAGGAGCTCTAATTATTATCTATCTATTTATTCTTTCCTATAAGATGGTACAGCTGCGGTCACTGAATAGTTTATACCTTCACTTTTACATCGCAATACTGTAAAATCACAGTGTCGTAAGGATTTGCTAAATGTCAAAGTGCTTGTTAAAAATTTCGCGCTTATTGAAAAATATAATAAAAAGGTATTAAACACGTCCCTAAATCCCTTTTAATGTATTTGAATGACGCACAAAAAACAGTAGCAATTCCCAAACTTAATCATTTTAAAAATAATAAATGATGGTTTTGCTTGTTTTCGATTCAGAGGGTTGCACACCAGCTAGACAGGCTGTTTCTACCATTTCAGGCGTCCTCAGTAGCTTTCGTTAGTGTGCCTACCTCTGGACCGAAAAACAGCTCTACCATCATTTTAAAGGGAATCTGAAAAATAATTCAAATTTCCCATCAGACGCGATACAGCGACATCTACTAACAAATTGAAGAATCTCAGATGCAGAATCCACCAATTTAATAAGAATTAAAAATGGTAAATAGTATTTTAAAACAGATTTTTCGTGTTGAAAGTTCTTACTGGTACATCCTTAATCTGCGACTTTTTCAATTAATAAGACAGCAGACGACGAATATAGAAAACGAAAGGGAAACGATCACATTTCGCTTTCATTCGTCTAGGAAAAACGGACAGCAGAGGAACTTTCAGTACTCAAATCCGAGTAAAGGAAATAAAAATAATAAATGATGGTTTTGCTTGTTTTCGATTCAGAGGGTTGCACACAAACTCAAACCTTCGGTTCAGAGGGTTGAAAACAAGCAAAACCATCATTTATTATTTTTATTTCCTTTACTCGGATTTGAGTACTGAAAGTTCCTCTGCTGTCCGTTTTTCCTAGACGAATGAAAGCGAAATGTGATCGTTTCCCTTTCGTTTTCTATATTCGTCGTCTGCTGTCTTATTAATTGAAAAAGTAGCAGATTAAGGATGTACCAGTAAGAACTTTCAACACGAAAAATCTCAGTTTTAAAATACTATTTACCATTTTTAATTCTTATTAAATTGGTGGATTCTGCATCTGAGATTCTTCAATTTGTTAGTAGATGTCGCTGTATCACGTCTGATGGGAAATTTGAATTATTTTTCAGATTCCCTTTAAAATGATGGTAGAGCTGTTTTTCGGTCCAGAGGTAGGCACACTAACGAAAGCTACTGAGGACGCCTGAAATGGTAGAAACAGCCTGTCTAGCTGGTGTGCAACCCTCTGAATCGAAAACAAGCAAAACCATCATTTATTATTTTTATTTCCTTTACTCGGATTTGAGTACTGAAAGTTCCTCTGCTGTCCGTTTTTCCTAGACGAATGAAAGCGAAATGTGATCGTTTCCCTTTCGTTTTCTATATTCGTCGTCTGCTGTCTTATTAATTGAAAAAGTCGCAGATTAAGGATGTACCAGTAAGAACTTTCAACACGAAAAATCTCAGTTTTAAAATACTATTTACCATTTTTAATTCTTATTAAATTGGTGGATTCTGCATCTGAGATTCTTCAATTTGTTAGTAGATGTCGCTGTATCGCGTCCGATGGGAAATTTGAATTATTTTTCAGATTCCCTTTAAAATGATGGTAGAGCTGTTTTTCGGTCCAGAGGTAGGCACACTAACGAAAGCTACTGAGGACGCCTGAAATGGTAGAAACAGCCTGTCTAGCTGGTGTGCAATCCTCTGAATCGAAAACAAGCAAAACCATCATTTATTATTTTTATTTCCTTTACTCGGATTTGAGTACTGAAAGTTCCTCTGCTGTCCGTTTTTCCTAGACGAATGAAAGCGAAATGTGATCGTTTCCCTTTCGTTTTCTATATTCGTCGTCTGCTGTCTTATTAATTGAAAAAGTCGCAGATTAAGGATGTACCAGTAAGAACTTTCAACACGAAAAATCTCAGTTTTAAAATACTATTTACCATTTTTAATTCTTATTAAATTGGTGGATTCTGCATCTGAGATTCTTCAATTTGTTAATCATTTTAATTCAATTTTATTCAAAAATCTTACTATAATAATTTCCATTTTGATATATTTTGTAAAGTAGATTTATTTTATTTCGATTTTTTAATTTTAGTCAACCTATTCTGGGTCAGCCAATGGTAACGTAACTTTGACGTAAAATTTGAGTTTAAACGAGGTAAAAATTCAAAAATCGGCTACTAGATAATATGTAAGGGTGTAAATTATTTAGTGGTCGCAGCTGTACATAAGATCCTAGTGTTCTTCACATAACGTTTGTAACGGTCTCAAATTCATCATAGATATATCAGGCCGGTCCTGTGGTGACGAATGAATTAGATGCAAGCGTTATACTGCGAAACCATTTTGTATATATCCCACGATATGATGTTTTTCGTTTGCCGTTCAAATATCAAGAAAAGAGCACGTGGTATCTTCGGCTGGCTATCAAAAGGATTTAATGACTTTTTGAGACAAAACGACTGGGAAATGTTTATGTTAGAGCTGAAATGTCGACATAAATAACGTCTATAGCATTGATAAAATCCTCAAGTGTCTGAGTTCTCAAAATTTGGCCGTTATAATAGTCAGCGATTTCGGTGAGGACCAGAGATCTGTTTACGGAAAATAAGCGTTTTTTTATTGGTTAGGAAGAAAGATTACCGCCTCAGTAGGATGCTCTTATTATCATTTTCTCGCTATCTTATTGTCAGAAGAAATTTTTGGTTTATTTCTATTGGATAAAAGATCTGATGTTGGTAGAATGGGAGGTAACTTCTTTTTTTTTTTAAGAGGGAACCCGGGTTTGAAGGAGAACTAAAAAGTTAGTTAAGTTTGGTCTGGCAGAGAGTTAAGTTTGAGTGGACATGCAGTGAAGAGTCCAGTTTTCATTGTCTGTGCCAAAGTTAGGCTCAGATAGAATCTTGTATAGATTCTGTAGTAAAAGTAGCAGGAGCGATGTGTTTGTCGTAGATACCATACCGGCATCTTCTGGTGTTGTTGTTCCGGTGAAATAAATGATATAGTGTTTCTAGTAGTGGCGTAGAGTATGCCTTTTCCAAGAAGAACTTAATTCAATCTTCGTAGAACGTGGTTCCGATCTTTTAACTAAAGTTCAATTGCTCAAACTAATTCTTTTATCATCAATTTGATGAAATGTGACTAATAATCAAAATAAGCAGTTACTTTTTTAAATATAAAACAAGACTATGGAATTTTATCTTTCATATAAGAAAAACAACTTTTGTGATAGTACTTTCGATCAGAAATAATTGTAAAGTGAAGTGAAATGTCGCCGTTTCGCTTTACCAGAGCTCAGCCGAGCTAACTACACGGGGTCAGCAGCCAACGGCACCACCGCAGATCATCAGGTATTTGTAACAAACTGTTTAATTCTTTTTCTTCGAACTTTTGAAAACGCGAAGGACTTAATATATTTATTCACTTCTTACCAATTTAGTTTTGCCTTTTAACTTTTTTTATATATAAATAAACAATGAATATGTTTTAAACTTATGTCTTTTTATTTTGCACAATCTATCTCTGATCCTTATTGTAATAAACATACAGACTACCTCAGACATCAATGGTAAGTACCGATTTCTGTTCAATGGAATGTCATTGCTAGTAGTTTTTTTTGTAATTTTCGTATAGACATATGGCAATATATTTTAATTTGTTGATGGCGCCCAATAATTACTATTTTTTCTCTTTATATTATATTTTATTTCAAGTACTCACTCCCTTAATTCTCTGAGACTGTTAGCTTACCGGGGTAATATGAAAAGTTGTGTAGCACGTAATTTATCAAGCTTATGACCTAACAATAATGTCTAAGTATATTTTTATGTTTATTCATGTTGTCGTGCTTCACGTTTTATACCAATATAATTTTCTTTGTTGCATCAATTTGTATTGATGGGTGGTTAGTGGTTATTCATTTTATGAAAATTTTGAATATTTTAATTTTTGCGTTTCTGGCTAATTCTTCGCCTGTTTTTTACCCTTTCCGTGAACGTTTTATGTTAAAACTCAGTCTAAATAAACTAAATATGTTTTTAGATTACACGAAGAAGGAATAAAAGAGTTTTGTAACTATTTAAGGACCAAAGTTTCTTTAACTGCAGAAAAAAATCTGAAATCTGCCATCAATACACCGCCATCTGACAAAAGACATACAGTAATTTACGCTGATACGTTAACCTTACTTTATGAAGGTCTAGCAAGGATAACAGATACCCATCAGCCTTTATTGGAAACGTATTACGGCCCTGGACGTTTAATATCGGCAATTTCAATTTTACAAAAAGAGTGTGATATCCAAACTAAACGAGTATTGTTGGAATGGGGGAAAACACGACAGCTCCAAAAAAAGATTCAAGTTATAAATGACTTATCCAGAATGTCGTCCAGTTCGAGTTTCAATAAATTGGAAAAGATAGATCCCAAGGATCTGGATATACTTATTGGAGAGATCACTTTGATGCATTTCAGAATTGAGCTTTATTTTAGATTTATTCAAAGAAAAGTTATAGTAAGTATTTCATTTTTACTATATGACTCTGTATGTAGGTTTTCTTGCTGTAACTATTACTGTTAGCATTGTATAACTAGACATAGTAACTCAGAGCTATGTTTAAAATTATTTGATTTTCATTGAGACAGTCACTAGATGTCACCACTCTTTCTATCTCAGTAGATTGTAAAATATGAGTGTTTATTTGATATACTAGATGGAGCGATGTTAAAATGTTCAAGAAAAAGTAAACTTCCATTTTTGTTCCGCTGAATTACATCAAACAGCGTTGCAAGATTACACAAATAGTGGCATTGTCAATGATTGAGTTCGGACGACCACAGCGGCTAACTGTCAGCAGAAATCGGCTGAGTGGTTGTATCCAGTGCTGATAGGGAATGCTTAGTAAATCTCTCAGCGGCTGACTTCGAGCGGTGTCGTCTAAACGTTACCGCTGGCTCAGCTGTCCAGCCGCTGTGGTCGTCCGAACGCACCCAATGATAGTGCTACTTGTTGATGGAAATACCCGTTTACCTATCCGATCTATAAATAGATACCTATTATAGGTACATAACCTAAAAAGGGATTAGCATGCATAATAATTATGGTCGGTATTCACGTACATGTCGTAAATTTTACAAAGAGTTAAAAATCTTTGGCCCGAGGTAAAATATTTTAATCCTATGTTTGTGAAAACATTGATAATATTATTCAAATAAAATTTTTATTAAAGATATAAGTGATATGTGTGGTAATCTTAATTATTAAGACAATGAATCATTGGACTATGTCATTCAGCATGTTAAAATGTGAATAAAATTAATTTTAAATTAAAATAATGTTCCGTAATAAATAAACAAGAATAAAAAACCACTAAACGCCGTAGAAATAATAGTGGAGTCAATGAAGGTGGATATGAGTTATTACCTCAGATTTCGTTGAACCTCCATCGATTTTCATAAAAATTGGTGAGTGGTTAAAGGATACCTCAAGGAACAAAGGTGACATAGTGCCAACTTGCGCTTTTTGCATTTTAGGGGTGAAATACACCCCTTTTTTAATATTATTTTTTAGATTTCTGAAAGTGCAGTCACTGTAAGTTTTCACTTCCTATTTCGTTGAACCTTCATCGATTTTCATGAAAATCAGTAAATAGTTAGAGGATACCTCAAAGCAATAAAAGTTATATAGCATCAACTTGCGCTTTTGCATTTTAGGGGTGCAATACACCCCTACCTTTTAAATTGTAAAAAATGCAGATTTCCGCATTATGGCGCAAGTAATCTTTAATTAAGATTAACAAAAGATTGGTATGGTGAAGAATGTCAAGAAGTAGCAGAAGCAATAAGAAAAGTAAGACTCAAAAATCTCACAAATGATGAAGAAAGCACTAGAGAAGAATACAGAGAATTGAGAAAAATCATGAAAAGAAAATGTAGAAGCAAAAAGAGAAAATACAACGAGAACAAACTGAAAGAAATAGAAGAAAAATTTCAAAAAAAAGAAATAAGATCATTCTACCAGGAAGCAAAAAAAATGGAAAGAGGATATCAAAAAAACAACCCATATATGAGAGATGATAAAGGGATGTTGCTAAATGAGCCTGAAAAAATAATGGAAAACTGGCAAAACTATTTCACAGAACTGCTAAATAAGAGCGAAGTACAAAAGGAAACAAACCATGAAATTGAAGATGATCAGATAGCAATAGAAATACCCACAGAACAAGAAATAAAGAACGAAATAAAGAGCTTGAAAAATAACAAAAGCCCAGGAATAACAGAAATATCGGCCGAAATGATAAAGTCAGGAGGGAAAAGACTACAGAAAGAGATATATGACCTGATAAAAAGAATATGGGAAGTAGAAAAAATGCCAGAAGAGTGGACCATAGCAAGAATATGCCCTATACATAAAAAAGGTGATAGAATGCGATGCGAAAACTACAGAGGCATCGCACTATTAGAAATAGTTTACAAAATCTTGGCACAAAGTATAAGAAAAAGGCTAAGTCATTATTCGGAAAAAATACTGGGGGAATACCAGGCAGGTTTTAGAAACAACAGATCAACGACTGACCAAATATTTGCCTTAAAAGAAATACAGACTACCTGTTACGAACATAAAACAGTACTATATGCTTTGTTCATAGACTTTAAGCAAGCTTACGACACAGTAAATAGACAGCAGATGTACGAACTGATGAAAGAATTGGGGATACCAAGTAAAATTGTCAGGATGATAAAGATGACGATGGAAAACACAACAAACGAAATAGCTTGGCAAGGGTATACATCCAAAAAGTTTGAAACCAAAGAAGGATTACGACAAGGAGACCCACTATCAACAATGGCATTCAATCTAACATTGGAAGGAATAATCAGGAAAAGCAGAATAAACATGCAAGAAACGATATTTAAAAACGGCCACCAATGCATAGCATTTGCAGATGATCTGACGCTATTAGCAACAAGCAAAAAAGAACTACAAAAGTTAATGAAAAACATAATAACAGAAGCCAAAAAATTCGGACTTAAAATAAATGAAGAAAAGACAAAATATATGATAATGGGAGAGATCCAAAAAGAAAAAGAGAATAACATCATAGTACAAATAGATGGAGAAAAAACATACTCGTTTAAAAGAGCCAAAGAAATTATTTACCTGGGAGGCAAAATAGATGAAAATGGTCATGAAGAAGGGGAGATAAAGGCAAGAATAGCTAAAGGAAATAAAAAATATGGAGCATTACGCACATTATTGAAATCCAAATACGTATCAAGAAAAACAAAAATAAGAATTTATAAGACTGTTATCAGACCTACAGTAACATACGCAAGCGAAACATGGGTGCTCAAAAAGTCAGAAACAGACCTGTTAGAAAGATGGGAGAGAAAAATGCAAAGAGCAATATATGGAGGTGTGAAAATAGAAGGTCAGTGGAGAAGAAGAACCAATAAAGAATTGGAAGAACTATATCAAGAGCCAACGATTACGACGACGATCAAAGCACAGAGAATACGATACTTGGGGCACATAGAGAGAATGGGAAGTAAACGAATGCCAAAAATGGTACTTTCACGAAGACCAATACAAAAGAGGAGGAAAGGCAGGCCAAGGAAAAGATGGAAGGACAGTGTATATGAAGACTTGAAGAAAAGTAACATTGAGAGATGGAAAGAACCAGCATTGGACAGAAGGAGATGGAGAGAGGTTGTGAAGGAGTGTATAAAAAGACTGAAGTGTATGTAAACAAAATTTATAAGTTATGTAAGTTATATTAAGTTATTTACTATATTATTTATGTAATCAGAAATTTAAACATTTTAGCCCTAGGCCTACAAGGCCTGTTGCGCTTAATAAATAAAATAGATTTCTGAAAGTGCAGTCACTGTAAGTTTTCACTTCCTATTTCGTTGAACCTTCATCGATTTTCATGAAAATCAGTAAATAGTTAGAGGATACCTCAAAGCAATAAAAGTTATATAGCATCAACTTGCGCTTTTGCATTTTAGGGGTGCAATACACCCCTACCTTTTAAATTGTAAAAAATGCAGATTTCCGCATTATGGCGCAAGTAATCTTTAATTAAGAAAAATAAATATTTGTTTTATATTTATGTGCATGAACTACATTTTTTTTAATTTTTCAAACCTTATAGTAACCAAAAATCCGAAAATTAACAAGTCGAAAATCACGAAAACCTTATTCTTCTATATTTCTGAAAGTGTAGTCACTGAATGTTTTCACCCACGATTTCTTTGAACCTTCATCGATTTTCATGAAAATTGTTGATTAGTTAGAGGATACCTCAAAAAATAAAAGTGATATGGCACCAAGTTGCGCTTTCTGCATTTTAGGGGTGAAATCCACTTTTTTTTTTTAATGATAAAAATGCAGATTTCAACATTCTGGCTCAAGCAATCTCGTTTAATTAAGTAAAATAAATATTTTTTTACATTTATGTGCATGATTTATAATTTTTATTAATTTTTCAAACCTTATAGCAACCAAAAATCAGAAAATTAGCCAAATCGACAATCACGAAAAAAATTATTCTTTTATATTTCCAAAAAGGCAGTCACTGAAGGTTTTCACCCCTGATTTCGTTGAACCTCCATCAATTTTCATGAAAATTGGTAAGTAGTTAGAGCAGGGGTGTCCAACTTGCAATGCCTCAAGGGCCAAAACTAAAACCTTTGATGTTGTCGCGGGCCATATAATAATTTTGTTACAAGTAATAACAAAATAAAGTGAGGTATAAAAATAATTAAAACAAAAAAGAGTATTATTTCTTTTATTGCTCAACAACTACATTTTTTTATAAACGGAAAATTTATTGATATTGATTTCAATAATCAAGACAAACATTGCAAAAGCAACGAAAAAGATGTATCCAATTAGTGTGAGGACTGTGGTCGATCGGCTTCATCCACCAATGAAGAAATGTCCACCTCCAGTTCAGTTGTAGACAGTCTCATAAGATGACGTAAGGAAGAATCGGTAAGGTTGCTTCTGTTTTTGTTTTTTATGTATTTCATGAAGGAAAAGGCACTTTCACATGTATATGTGCTTCCGAACATTGACGTCATTTTCAGTCCAAAATCTCGCAGGTTTGGGAATTTCTCCTTTGACAGTAATTTGAAAAATTCAGGTCCCTTTTCTTGTCTGGTGATTAGGAACATGTCTGCTTGAAGATCACATAACTCAAGCTGTAAGTTGGGTGGTTGATCATCAATGGTTGCTCCAAGAGGGTTATTATAAAGTAGTACACTGCTTTTGAGACTTTCAATTTCTTCAAATCTTGTATTGAATTCATCAATAACTTGTTCAATTTGTGAAATGCAGGATGAAAACTCAATATTTTCCTCACCGTTGAATTCTTCTGCTATTTGCAGACAGCTAGGGAAGTGTGTCAGGTTGTTCTTTTCCAAAGCACGTTTAAACACGTTCAGCTTATTCCGGAATCCGTTTATTATTCCGATCAAATCTGAAACCGTATGGTTTCTTCCTTGAAGACTCAAGTTTAACATGTTAAGATGATTAGTCAGATCTGTTATAAAAGCTAACTGTCTTAAGAATTCTGGATCCTTAAACTTCTCTTCCAGTTCAGTTGTGTCAGATGAAACGTATTTGTTGAGGAATGCAGGGATTTCCTTTCTTATGGCAAAAAATCGTTCCATGCACTTTCCTGCACTCAGCCACCTTACATGGTTGTACATTAGCAAGTCTCCATACTCAGCCTCTGTTTCCACTAAAAACTGCTTAAGTTGCCTGTGTAAAAGAGATCGATTTCCACCTCTAATCATATTTATAATCTTAATCACGGTTTGGAAAACTTGATCTTTCTTGACTGATTTTCCACATAAAGCTCCCTGATGTATAATACAATGAATTATTGGGCAAGTGACACCATTCTCTCGAAGCAGACCCACTAATCCAATTTTTTTACCTGTCATTGATGGGGCCCCGTCTGTTGCTATGGCTGAACATTTATCAAAGCCTCCAATTCTGTCAACTGTTTTCTTCACAGCCTCATAGATGTCTTTTCCTTTTGTTGTTCCATATAGAGGACAAATATCAAATAACTCCTCTTTACTGGTAAAATCATCAAAAGTAGTGCGCACAAATATTAACAGCTGTCTTACATCGGTTTGATCAGTGCTTTCATCCAAACAAAGTGAGAAATATGAACTTTTCTTAACCAGGCTAAGCATAGATTTTTCTACTTGCTCACCCATAGCAACAATCCTTCTTTGTATGGTTTGATGTGAAAGTGGCACTGATTCAAATTTCTCCGCCATTTTAGAATCACCGAAAGCTTTGGCCTTTTCAACAGCACATTTTTTTATCAAATTGCCATCAGTGAAAGGTTTTTTTGCCAGCTCAAGCGACACGGCATAAGATGCATGCAAAGAATGCGTTTGAGAGTGTAATATTTTACTGAACATACCAGTTTGCTGTTTAAGCTTTTTCTTCAAATCTGTAACTAGGGCACGCCGACTTTCATTTGTGTACGTAGCATACTTATTTTCATGCACTGTTGTGTAATGTCTTGTCACATTATATTCTTTAGGCACTGAAACGACATTCATGCACACTAAGCACTGCAACTTTCCATTATTGTTAGCAATCAAGTAATCACTCTCCCAACTTTCTTTGTAAATTCTGTTCTCACCATCAATTTTCCGTTTACTGGTTTTACACTCATTATTGTATAAGAGGAATCAAGACAAATAATTAATCAAGTTCACTGTTCACTAGCAACGTAATAGATTAGCGGACTAGCCTACGTGTCAGTAGCACACTGGCACGATGGCGGCTGGCGACGGATGGTAAGCAGTGGGAGGTGTGGCCTGCGTGAACTGTGATGCGAGTAATCAATGCAGTTCTCATAGTGGTGGAGGACGATTGTGTTCGTTACACGTCCGTGAAGCGGCACGCGGTACAGTACTTGTGATGTAAAAACACTGCTAAACCATAAAATATAAATTAAAAAATCTTTTTTCACAGTGGCAGCATTTAAAGAAAATATATGCTTTTCGAAAATCTTACGTGGGCCACAACAAATAGCCTCGCGGGCCGCCAGTTGGACAACCCTGAGTTAGAGGATACCTCAAGAAACAAAAATGATGTGGTACCAACTTGCGCTTTTATCCTGGGGGTGGATGTTACCCCTTCTCATGGGTGAAGGGTGAACCCCATAATTAGATATAGGAGTAAATTCTAAGCAAACTTTCTTTTATCAAGTTTATAAATTTTTTATTTACATAATATTTTATAATTTAATAAAATATTATTGGTACAGTAAAACCTGCCAATAACGGCCACTAAAAATAGAAAACAATTGGCCGTTATAGAAATGTGGCCGCTAATGCTAGGTTTCCTTTTACACAAATACATAAAATATAATTGAAAATTTATTTATTTTAGTAATTAAAGCAAATCTAATTAAATATAATTCTACAAACAAACGGAACATACTAAAACTAAATTCAATTTACTACAATATAAAACAATATCTATACGAAAAAACAACTACAAGAAAAACAGAATTTTTGTTTGTTTTACTTTTTTTAGATAAACGAAACATACTAAAACTAATTTAATATATGTAGGTAATACATAATATAAAACAACATACTATAGCTACTACGAAAAATACGCTTATCACTAAAGTATCATCGTGCTTTCATGCTATATTCAACAAAACCTACTTGGTACGGCCTTTAATTAGATATCGCAAATCACTTTGGCTGATTTTGTCTGCATATATATTATGTTTGAAGAATCCCTTTTTTTTTTGTGAGACTGGATATACTGCCGTGCCTAGCTTAATAGTGGTATCTCCAATTTTGTGCCAAATGGAGTTATGATATTATACATATAAACCTTTACATTCTACGCATCATTGAACAACTTAAAAGTTGTAAAAGCTTATAAAAATAAAAATATATTGTTAAAAAAAATGGTGGTACGTACAATAAAACAGCGCAATAATAGTCTTAAAAGTGGTATCTACTATTCCTTAGCTAGTAAGTGGTATGTTCTCAAAATTCTGTACATACCGCTTCTGTACAAGACAAGTAATTCACCGGCTTATGAATGCGCGCTTAAAAATGCAATGTTTGCTTTCATTTTATTTAAAAAGCAACAAATGTGTTAGTGTTTCATTCTACCTAGTAAATTTGCTTATTATAATTTTGTTTTTACCTAGAAGTGGGCACAGTTTAGGTAAGCGTAGTTCTGGGGAGAAAGTACAAGTTTGCAAACAATTTTTTATATCGACATTGGGATACATTAAAAAATGATAGAATACTACAAGACTGCTTTTCTAGAAATTCAGAAAAAATGATCTGTCAGAGTATTAGTAAACAAGGTAAGCATACCAAGACTCCCAAAATTGATAAAAATGTGATAAGAGCTCATATTGAAAAGTTTAATCCTGCTGTATCTCAAAAACACCCCAATTTTCTTTGTTCTTACGAAATATATCGAGCGGTAGTAAGTAAAGAAATGAATATTTCATTTACAAAACTCGGCCATGAAGAGTATGAAGCCTGTGAAACGTTTTTGCTACATAATCCGGAACATACAAAAGAAAATCCTTGTGTAGACTGCGAAGTTTGTTTATTGTGGCAAAACCATACCTTCAAGGCAAATGAAGCTCGTTCAGCCTACCAGCTAGACAAAGAGTATTTAAATGACAAAAATGTGTACCTATTTTTCGGGAATCTTCAACAAGATATCATGGCTCCCCAGATTGGATATGTTTAAAAAGGCGATATTTTGTCCAAGAATCATAGTATTCAATCAGAGTTTTGTTCCGATTGGCACAAAACAGAAAAAAGTTATACCAATTACCCTACTTTGGCATGAAGGCCTCGCAGGAAGGCAAAAATGAGACTTGGTGATCATGTACAGTAGAGCTAGAGCGTCGATAATCCGAACCCTAGTAATCCGAACGATCGCTAATCTGAACTCAAAAAAAATATAAAATTAAAAAATATGATCGCGGACCGAATTTTTGGATTTATTATGACAATATGGGCAAAGTATGACCGCGGATTTTTGTTTTGTTTATTCAGAAATACATACAATATATTTGTTTATTATGCAGGTGTTTTATTCCTTGTAACTAAAACGTATGTACATATGTACTATGTTTATGAGTTTTGTATGTATTTTGAACATATGTTCGATAATCCGAACAATTTGATAATCCGAACTACGCCTGTACCAATTAGTTCGGATTATCGACGGTCTACTGTATTACAATTTCTTTTTAGAAATGAGAGATTATGAACATGTTGTGTTATGGGTAGACAACTGTTCGTCACAAAATAAAAATGTGAGGTTATTTACCTTCTTAACTTACATTGTTAACTCACCACTCACCAGAGGTCTCTATTACCGAGATTGTTATTAAATACTTTGAACCTGGGCATACGTTTATGTCTGCAGACAATTTTCATCATCAAGTAGAAGCTTCTATGAAAAAAAAATCCAAAGATATATGATTTTGTTGATGTTGTCCAAAAAACTAATTCCAGCAAAGTTAAAGTTATTACACCTGAAAAATTTTATGAGTGGGATGATCATTCTTCAATTTATAAATTAAAGAAACAACAACCGCGCAAATTCAAGCAATAAGAGGAAAAAAACTCAAGTTGAAGAACTTGAGCTAATTTTTTTGAAAAATGGAGGGCTTTTTACCAAAAAATAATAAACCAATAAGAGGTATTACTGAAAAAAGAAAGCCCAATATTATTAAAACCTTCCTTAATGCCAGCAAATAGGCTTACATTTTGGGAACATTTGCAAGTTAACAACAAAGCCGCTGATTTGCTAAGTAACGTAGAAGATTAAAAAATATCCTTGGGGTTATTTGCAAAATAATTATTCAATTTTATTTTCAAATTTATTTCTTTAGTAAGTATACTAACGTTACCTACATGTTTTTTTCTTTAATGAACATGAATAGACAATTTATATGTACTCGTTTACATTTTTTTCTCCTCCTGCTTTATATCTATAAATATAACAATTATGATTTTTCTCAACTTAAAAGTGGTATCTTCACTGGCAGTACGTTACCACTGTTAATAATATAAATAATTCTTGACTTGAAAGTGGTATCTACCATTTTTTAAATAAAAACCAAAGATAACTACTTTTTTTTATTCAGTAAGTTTAAATCTACCTATTACTAAATAAAATGCATCATAGTGTCACACAATATAAATTTACATAGGGTCGGAATGTGCTTACAACTTTAAACCCCTTTTTCTCAGTTTCATAATTCTGGCAGATACCACTTTTAAGCAAAGCACGGCAGTATAGGACATTTCTCAAGTATAAATTCACATTCATGGTATATCGTTGCTATACAGGGATAATAATCTGTACAATGTTATGGTACAGGCTACGTTAAATATGAAGTAAATGTGGAAGATATACACTGGTTATTCATTTCAATTTAATTTTATTGTTTTTTAATCGTTTACAATATTTAATAGTTATTTATGATATAAGTGTTAAAAGTACACGTTTAAGGCACGCATGTGAAAGTTTTAAGGCACATGAGTGCCTTAAAAATGTACTTTTTAACACGCATATCATACAATATTTTTTCTACAAACGTAATTACATTATATTATCTACAAAAACTTTTACTTGAACTTGACTGACATTCCATTTTTATATTTTTTTGACATTACATCAAAATTGCCTATACGGTCAATACGAACTGCAGTGCCTTAAAAATATTTTAAAGCACTAGTGCCTTAAAGTAGCATTTTTAACGCTCGTATGGAGTGCTAAAAATTGCATTTTTAACACGGTTGTAGAAAAAATAATTAAAGACATAAAGTTAGGGATTTCAAAAATAAATTCAGTTCTCACTGGCAGGGTGGGAAATAATAAAGTGCCATACAATAGCATTTCATTATAATGCTCATTACAGGCATTACAGGCTGCTCCGTTTGAGAAAACTCATACTCTCAAACTTTGAGAAAACACTCATTCAGATTCGACCAACCCTGTATTAGCTAAAATTAAACATTTTGCTAGATTAATAATTTTTAACAATAATAGACTATATTAAAAATCACTTGAACATAAATTGATTTTCTGATGTCAAATCACTACAATTATACAGGGGGTGAATATTTCTATGAAATTTAAAAAAAAAAACGTAATTATCTTTTAAACTACTTCGTATAACATCACAAAACCTGATATTTTAAGAAATAAAACATAGAGGATAATCCAAAAATGTAAAAATATACAGGGTGTTCCATTAAACAAAAGATAATTTTGTTTCACCCTGTCAATATGGGTGGCCCTGTATATTTGGAAATGTATTTAAATTCTGATATTATCTATGCCCCAATCTCACCTAAATAAACTTTTTTCGTATCTCCTACAACAAACGACTAATTGGACTTCCCACAACCTGTATACATACAAAATCTCCGCTATAAAATTTTTTCAAAGAAAATGTTATTGGTTTTTTTAAAATAACTCAGTTAATTTTTGAAATATGAGATTTATCCAAAAGCCATTACAGAGCTAAGTAAAAGGTCTATAACACTGTATTAAACATAATTTTCTAAATCCTTTATTTTTTTTAAATACAAGGTGAAAGGGCCCCGGTTACATGGTTCTCGCAGTAAAATTTCGGTTTTAAATGTTTCTATCTCGGTTATTTTTTGTCGTAAAAAAATATTAAAAAAAGAAAAAGCTTAAATAAAGTTAAAACTAAAATTTTGTTCTTTACCATTTTTTAAGTAGGTATATCGAGTATTTTTGGAGTTATTATCAAAAGAAAATGAAATTCACGAAAATTTGAAAAGTTCTAATTTTTTTTAATCGTATTTTTTTCCAAAAATATGCATTCTAAAACGGTCAAAATTGTTGAAGTTATTACTCATGTTAAAATAAATAAAGTTTTAAATGGGTTACTATAAATTTTAATTTTTGTGGAAATGACGTATGTTTCATTTTTCATTCTTCCCTAAAAAATCTGAAAGGGTCCTCTTATTTCCATCATAACTTGCTTAATTTTGATGCTATCGACTTCTTATATAGCTTTTTGATAGTTACCTTTAAGTACTTTATTAAAATGTTTAGTATCTATATTCAACAAAGTGCATCGTTTTCCTGGTATTTAAGCTTGAATACTAAGATTTGAGTACTCGCGGAAAAAAATATACATTCAATTGCATATAACTCACTTTGTATATGTAATAAAGGATTTTTCGAATAAGGAGCTTATTTATTTTTATATTATCTTCGATTTTGGTAATAACAGCTTTTTTAAAGAAACTTATGGTTTTTGAGTTATTTATGAAAAACTGCTTTAAAACATGGATTTTTTTCAGGAAAAATCAAAACTTTTGATCTTTAATAACTCAAAAACTATTGATTTATTGGAATAACTTTATATAACAAATTTTACTTATAATTTGTCCCTCTATCGATTAGTGGTATTATTTTTAATAAAATAATTTCCACCCCCGAGAAGGGGTGGCATCCCCCCAGGGTAAAAGCGCAAGTTGGCACCATGTCACCTTTGATTCTTGAGGTATCCTCTACATACTTACCAATTTTCATGAAAATCGATGGAGGTTCAACGAAATCGGAGGTGAAAACCTTCACTGACTCCACTATAAGTGGCGCACACAATATTCCAGCTACAAAAGAGCTGATATGAATATGAGGTGGCGCAAAAATGTATTTTCATTTTGATGGAAAATAAAATTCTAGTTTTATTTTGAAATAGTTTTCAGTAGTAATTGCACAAGAGCTCTAAAATTTTTCCCGAGTGTCACTTTGACAGTTTTAATTTCACGAGCCGAAGGCGAGTGAAATTATTTCAAAGTGTCACGAGGGCAAAAATTCTTTATTAATTTTAGAGATCGAGTGCAATTTGTTGGGATTATTTCATGAATAAAACTGTTCAAAACCAAAATTTTATTGTAATTTATTTATGTATGTACAAATTAGTACAATTAAACACACAGTTGTTATAAATATTTCACGGTTGAAATTCATCACTTTTATAATTTTTAAAACATTAATTGTCATTAATGTCACTGCATGTATTTTTTCGTAGCAACGAAGGGCATCTGACGTAATATACTTGACGACGGGCAATTATCAAAAATTATCGATTTAATTTAGATTTCTGTAGCTTTCTATTGGTCAGAATCTCCTATGAATGAAATAATCGGTAGTAATTGCACGAGAGCTCTAAAATTATCGATCTGTTTCCCGAGTGACACTTTTAGTTTTAATTTTAAGTTTTGTTTTAATTTCACGACCCGAAGGGGAGTGAAATTATGTCAAAGTGGCACGAGGGCAACAAATCGATAATAATTTTAGAGATCGAGGGTAATTCGCTGAGATTATTTCATGAATAAAACTGTCTTTTTAAATCATTTTAACTAAAATTTTATTGATATCTTCACCTGAATATTTGCTAAACGTGTTTCTTGGTAGTGTCCTTTATTTGCTTTCTTCTATATTTGTCGTCTCTTGTGCTTATATATTGTAAAAGCCGGAGATACAGGATGCAGCCAGAAAGCAGTTTCTTAACGAAAAGTCTTGGATTTAAAATATTGTTTATTATTTTTATTTCAATTATTCTAATTGTTTAAATAACTTTGTATCTAGGGCTATTCGTCTTCCTCGTATTACGAGATATGTCGCTGTTTTGCGTCTCAAAAGGTGGAATCATTGCATCGCGATGTTTTCCCTTAAATAGGCAGGGTGTTGATATTTGGTTTAGAGTTGTGACCATAGCTTCACTGATGATGCATAGATGCTGAAATAGCTATATGGAGATGGTGGTCCAACTCTGAATCAAATAAAAACAAAAACTGCCTTTATCTTTATCGTGTTTCTTGGTGTTGTCAGTGACAATTTGTAAAACATTAATAATTGTCATTAATGTCACTGAATGTTCATTTTTGCATAGTAACGAAGGGGATCTGACGTAATGCTTGACGACGGTGTAGCTTTCTATTGGTCAGAATCTCCTATGAATGAGATAATCAGTAGTAATAGGGCTTTTCATCGATTGTCATTTGTTTCGAGCTTCTATCATATGTTGTATAATCTGTGTATAATATTAATATACACGGATTATACGGCATATGACATAAGCTCGAAACAAATGACTGTGAATGAAAAGCCCTATTGCACGAGAGCTCTAAAATTATCGAATTGTTTCCCGAGCGACACTTTGACAGTTTTCATTTCACGACTCGAAGGGGAGTGAAATTATGTCAAAGTGGCACGAGGGCAACAAGTCGATATTAATTTTAGAGATCAAGGGTAATTCGCTCATGAATAAAACTGTCTTTTTAAATCATTTGAACTAAAATTTTATTGATATATTCACCTGAATATTTGCTAAACGTGTTTTTTGCTGTTCTCTATGACAAGATGTAAAACATTAATTATTGTCATTAATGTCACGGAATATTCATTTTTGCATAGTAACGAAGGGCATCTGACGTAATGCTTGACGACGTAATATTATCAAAAATTATCAGTAGTAATTGCATAAGAGCTCTAAAATTCTATATTAATTTTAGAGATCGAGTGCAATTTGTTGCGATTATTTCATGAATAAAACTGTTCAACACCAAAATTTTATTGTAATTTATATATACCCTATTCCACGAACACACGCCTGTTTTGGATTACTTCGACTACGAATATTTTACTGTACAAAATAAGAAGAACGAAAGTAAATTGCAAATTACATTGTTGTTTTTTGGAATAATTATTAGCGCTATTTACTTTCGTACTTCTTATGTTGCACAGTAAAATATTCGTTGTCGAAGTAATCCAAAACAGGCGTATGTTCGTGGAATGGCCCATAAGTACAAATTAGTACAATTAAACACACAGTTGTTATAAATATTAATTTGACGGTTGAACGTCAGCACTTTTATAATTTTTAAAACATTAATTGAAGGCGAGTGAAATTATGTCAAAATGTTACGAGGGCAAAAATTCTATATTAATTTTAGAGATCGAGTGCAATTTGTTGCGATTATTTCATGAATAAAACTGTTCAAAACCAAAATTTTATTGTAATTTATTTATGTAAGTACAAATTAGTACAATAATTAAACACACAGTTGTTATAAATATTTGACGGTTGAAAGTCATCACTTTTATAATTTTTAAAACATTAATTGTCATTAATGTCACTGAATGTATTTTTTCATAACAACGAAGGGCATCTGATGTAATATACTTGACGACGGAAAATTATCAAAAATTATCACTTTAATTTTTATTTCTGTAGCTTTCTATTGGCCAGAATCTCCTATGAATGAAATAATCAGTAGTATTAGGGAACTTGCAAATTTTTTTTTATTACATAATAATGTTCAGTTTTGTATAAAAATGAGATTTACAAAATTTCACGCTTCAAAAACTCATAATAACTTAGAAGTACAAATTTAAAGTCTTCTTTATCTTAAAATAGTTCAAACGACCCGTGACGTCACAGAGTTTAACTATGTGGTTCTGTTTATGGTTATATTTACGTATATTCTTCTTCTTTAGTTTATTGGCCTCCACCTACTTGGGTATTTTTTCAGCTCGTCGTCGGGGAATAAAGGAAAAATATTTATATTCTAATGACATTTATCGTATGTCGTTGTAATAATATATACCAGTTTCTTGAGATTGGAGTTTGATACAGTTTTTGAAGGAAAGGAAAGAAGGTTTACTATTGAAAATAAAACCATTTTGTAAAAGTACAAATTTTCTATGAATAGTTCAAACGATCAAAAACACTTTTAACGTCGCATAACTGTATTTTTTACTGACGCTTATAATGTCTAATTTAAAATTATATATACAATTGGTGTAGAATGTAAACATACAACCCTGTGACGTCACGACGCGTTTTGGGGTGGCTGGTATAAGTTGAATTTTTAGTTGTCTTTAGGGGCCAAACGAAAGACAAACAAAACTTTTTTATCTTTGATACAGGCTCCAAATTATGTTCTGTTGTGATTTATACCATTTTTTCGAATTTAAAATTTTATGCAAGTTCCCTATTGCACAAGAGCTCTAAAATAATCGAATTTTTTCCGAGTGACACTTTGACAGTTTTAATTTCACGACCCGAAGGGGAAATTATGTCAAAGTGTCACGAGGGCAAAAATTCGATAATAATTTTAGAGATCGAGTGCAATTTGCTGCGATTATTTCATGAATAAAACTGTTTAAAACCTAAATTTTATTGTAATTTATTTATGTAAGTACAAATTAGTACAGTTAAATACACAGTCGTTATAAATATTTGACGGTTGAAAGTCATCACTTTTATAATTTTTAAAACATTAATTCTCATTAATGTCACTGAACGTATTTTTTCTTAGCAACGAAGGGCATTTGACGTAATATACTTGACTACGGGATATTATTAAAAATTATCACTTTAATTTTTATTTATCTAGCTTTCTATTGGTCAGAATCTCCTATGAATGAAATAATCCATAATATTCGCCAACTTTGAAGTAACGCGTCACAAAAGAGTAACTTTGATAGTTTTCAATTTGAAACTCTTTTGCGGCGCGTTTTATTTCAAATTTAGCAAATATTGTGGAAAAATCTTTTAAAATAAAACTAGAATTTTATTTTCGATCAAAATTAACAACAAGTGAGAAAAAAGACATATTTCTCACGAGCGCAGAAGTTTGTTTGTTCTCACGAGCCGAGGCACGAGGTGAGGGCCGCAAATCAAGCGAGGGAGAAATATGTCATTTTTTCATGTGTTGTACACTGTACTTTTTCTACGGATGCGGTTTTGTCTCAAGAGTTCAAACTTCAAAATTAAATAATTTAGGTGCTTTTAGATATATTATATTATGCATAAATTGAAATAAAATACATATACATGTAGCATGTAGGTATTTAATATTCTTTTTGTATACCTTATTTTTAAAAATTCTAATTAACAGTTATTTTTGTACAGTTTTGAAATTTAATTCCTGGTAAGTTTTGCTTTAACACATTTGTTTGACAACATTAATTGTGTTTGTATTGTGCATGTTACCATGGAAACGGCGATCATAGTATGGAAGACCTTAGGAGAACCCGTGAGAAAAAATATTTCTCACTGCAATGGCCGACTTTTCTCACTGCGTGAGGAATTGTTCGTTTTGAATGTATGTAAGTAGTGAGAGAAGTTGTATATTGTATAGCATCCATAGAAAAAATACATTTTTGCGCCACGTAATATTCATACCAGTCCTTTTGTAGCTGGGATATTGTGTGCATCATCATTTTTATTGCGTTTAGCGGTTTTTTTATTCTTCTATCAAGAGTTTTTCAAAGTTTTTTATAAATTAAATATGTTTATTCTACGGGACTTTCAGCCCTCTGGAATAATGTAGGTAATCTTTCATTCTGCGTTTAAATTTTTCAAAAATACTTATTAGTTTTTTCAGGATTCGAAAGAAATGAATGCATTTAAAAATCATTGATCCAAAATTTTGGGCCTACGCTCTTATGTAAACAATTTTGTTTAGTTTTTTTGTAGCATTGAATTATTTTTTATTAAAATTTATGCGTAGATTTCATAATTTTGATTACAGTTTAAAATTATTAAAATAATGCGGATTTAATTTTTGCAATATCTATCACTTGTAATTTAAAATTATTTTACATATTAGTACATATACGTTCTTTAACGGTAAAATATTGTAAAACCTCTAATTTTTAAAGAACCGCTTGGATTGACATGAAATTTGAAACAAACGTAGAGAAAAAGTGAAAGAAAAAAAGTGATATTGTGCTGATGTGTGCTCTTGCCCTGGCCCTGGGGCTGCATTTCACCCCTTCCCGGGGGTGAAAAAATATAAGTCCAAAATAAGTCCGGAAATGGATAAACTGACTAATTTTAAGCAACTTTTTTTCATTAAGTCAATACTTTCCGAGTTATTTGCGAGTGAATATGTCCATTTTTTAATAAAATAACCACATTTTTAGACGCTTTTTTGCAAATAACTCAGAAAGTAAGTATTTTTCGAAAAAAACATTCTTTGCAAAAATATAAATATAAAGTCAGGAAAGTTAGCTACCTGGGACACATAATGAGAAACGAAAAGTACCGCCTCGCGCAACTGATCATCCAGGGTAAGATTGAAGGAAAACTGGATCCCGGTAGGCGCCAGATTTCATGGATTAGAAATATCAGAGACTGGACCAGCCTTGATTCAACATCTTTGTTTAGAGCCGCATTGACCAGAGACAGATTTGCCAGTGTAGTCGCTAACCTCCACTTAAGGAGAAAGCACCACAAGAAGAAGCAAAAATATAGCTTGTAAAAAGTGAAAAAAATGGTGTACATATTAGGTATCTAGACCTAGTAGCAGCAGTGTTATAGCTAATGAAAAATAGGTTCATATTCGTCAAATTCCAAATCGAATATTTTAACGTGAAGTAACCAAAAAATGAAGCACTTTTTAGGGAAAACCCATTACAACTTTTTTAAAGTGTTTAAGAAAACCTTATTTTTGTTTTATAAAAAAATTTTTAGCATCAAGTAAACAAGTTACGCTCAAAATAAAGTTGGTCTGCGCATCTCAAATGAACTTAATCGTTACCACTTCACAAGTTGCACTTATTGTTTATATGATTTGTAAGTTTCTTCGATTCAAAGTCCTTATTTTTGAAAGGGCTGTAGTTGAAAGGGCTTGAACGAATCACTAATCACGAGTGTATGCACATTTTGAACAGCCATGTCTTAACCAATTTTTGTCTTACATACATACATACATACATACATACAGTCCGTCTAATTTACTTACCGTTGCACGTCATTATCTACGCCAGAGATCTAAGTTGACATAGTTGCCAAGTATAAAAAAATCCAGAATCCATTTTAAATCAAATAGATCACATAATTATTGTAAACGTGGATTATACAACAAAACAAATTCATATTCAATGTAAATAAGTAAAAACTTAAGAAATAGAGAACAATAATTAAGTTATAATCTTTTAAGATTTGCAGTGCAAGCGTTTTTGCACTACATTGTTGATAATTAAAAAACGGCTTCGAACTCTTGGTATGAAGCCGGTAGGTTTCTTTGTATATGTCTACAATAACAACTAAAAAAGTTGTCAGATACCTCGATTATTCCAAGTCGTGATAAAATTTGGTGAAATTTATATATAGTAAAGTAAATAATAAAAACAGTAAATATAATAAAACAGATACTTATAGTAAAGAATATAAACAAATATGAAGTGTCATCACCGCAACTGTCAAATAAATGTTACCAATTTATTCTAAAATGTCACCTTCGTTCGATTACAGTTACAGTGTGATTCGAGTAAATGTGCTTCATAAAAACGCTTTATAATATATTTATACAAATTAAATGAAACATATTATTGTGTATTTCTTTACGTTAACATTAATAGAAATCTGCAAATATTAATTCTACGTGTATATAATAAAATATGTCTAGTGGCTGTAATTCCAGTGTATTCGGCAACGTGATTCTAAAAAAGAACACACCTACCGCCTAAATATTTCGTGTTGGTATCATGCGACGCCAAAGGCTATGACGCGGATGACGTGCAACGGTTAGTAAATTAGATGAAGTATAATCGACAACCTCTTATAACCGTAGGTGTAGTGATGTTGATTAATTATAGTTACTTTCGAATATTCGTTACAAATCGTTACTTTTGTATAAAGTAATCATTTACAGTATTCGTTACTTTGATTACTATGATTACTTTTGTATTTGAGTACCGGTAATCATATCGAGAATCGTATTTCTGAGTAGGTAGGTATTTTGTATAAAGTAATCATTTACAGTATTCGTTACTTTGATTACTATGATTACTTTTGTTACTTTTGTATTTGAGTACCGGTTATCATATCTACAATATCCCTGCTCAATTTATTAGACTCGCCCGAGAAATATCAGTTTTTTTTTTTAATTTCAAGCACCTTGAAGTATCTTCAAAGTGGTACTGAACTGCTAAATGGATTAAATATCAATTACTTAATAGTCATGCTACATAATTAAGCTAAAAATGGTAAATTTTTTTATTTAATTGTGAAAACTTCACAGATGGCAATAGAATGGGATAAAAGAGCCCAATGACGCGATTTTTATCAACTTTAGTTTTTTAGTTAAATTAGTTATTGGTCTTCAATTTTCGTAAAATTTGCAGTGGTGATTGTTAATGTTGTTCTAACGTTGTTCTATGTAAACGTTAGTTTTTAATTTTTTTAATTTATTATAAGATATTAATAGAAATATGTTAATTTCTAAAAGATGAATATCTTCGATTGGAATTTTTTCATATGGGTGATTGTAAAAATCTTTTTGTTGAGCAAATCTCTTCTGTTGCTGCTCTTTTAGAAAATATCGCATGTTGTCAAAAAGAAATAGCAAAAAAATACGGTGTATCTTAATCTTCAGTTCGAAGGTTGAGTCAAAATCCTAAAGGAAAACATCATGTTACATCGATTTGGAGGGGTTGGTATGGCAGAAATATTTCAGTCACTCCGAGAGGGCAACGATTTTTAATGAATTTGGCTATAAAACACAGAAGAGTCGCCCATAGCGATATAAGGAATAAATTGGAAGAAGCATAGTGTTCAGTATCGTAGTCCACTGTACGCCGAAATTTGTATAGTATGGAATTCAAATGTCATAGGCCAGTTAAGGAACCAAAACCATCACCACAAATGCTCAAGAAATGCTTAGTTTCGGCCAATTTGCATAAATATTAGGCAAACTAAGCCTTTTGGAGCATTTGTGGTGATAGTTGTTTCCTTAACTGGACTATGACATTTGAATCCCATACTGTACAAATTTCGGCGTACAGTGGACTCCGATACTGAACACTCTGATTCTTCCAATTCATTCCGTATATCGCTATGGGAGACTCTTCTGTGTTTTACAGCCAAATTCGTTAAAAATCGTTGCCCTCTGGGAGTGACTGAAATCTTTCTGCCATACCAACCCCTCCAAATAGATGTAACATGATGTTTCCCTTTATGTTTTTGACTCAATATTCGAACTAAAGATTAAGATACACCGCATTTTTTTGCTATTTCTTTTTGATAACATGCGATATTTTCTAAAAGAGCAGCAACAGAAGAGATTTGCTCAACAAAAAGATTTTTACAATCACCCATATGAAAAAATTCCAATCGAATATATTCATCTTTTAGAAATTAACTTATTTCTATTAATATATTACAACAAATTAAAAAATTAAAAAATTACGTTCACATAGAACAACATTAGAACAATATTAACACTCACCACTGCAAATTTTACGAACATTGAACACCAATCACTAATTTAACTAAAAAACTAAAGTTCAAAAATGTCGAGTCATTGCACCCTTTTATCCCATTCTATTGCCATCTGTCAAGTTTTCACAATTCAATCAAAAACTTTCACTATTTTTAACTTAATTATGTAGCACAATTATTAATATAATATAAGTAATTTTTATTTATCCCATTCAGCAGTTTCTTATGACTTTGAACCTACTTTTAAGGTGTTTCAAATGAAAAAAACTTGTATTTCTAGGGTGAGTCTAATAAATTGAGCAGGGACTGTAGAATCGTAATCCTCAGTAGGTAGCTATTTTGTATAGGTATTCCGATATAACAACGACCTTCACCGATCTGTTTAAAGGATAAAAATGATTTGATTACTATGATTACTTTTGTATTTGAGTACCGGTAATCATATCGAGAATCGTATTCCTCAGTAGGTAGGTTTGTATAGGTATTCCGATATAACAACGACCTTCACTAATCTGTTTAAGGGATAAAAATTATTTGATTACTATGATTACTTTTGCATTTGTGTACCGGTAATCATATCGAGAATCATATTTCTCAGTAGGTAGGTATCTTGTATAGGGATTCCGATATAATAACGACCTTCACGAAGTAATCAGAGTAATAAAAGTAGATATAATAGTCGTTACTGGCTCTGATACGATTGTTACGAAGTAACGAAATAATCAGAGTAATCAAAGTAGATACAATAGTCGTTACTCGCTCTAATACGATTGGTATGAAGTAACGAAGTAATCAGAGTAATAAAAGTAACGATTTGCCTCTCTGTATAGTAATCGTTACTTTCGGTATTCGTAAGTAACGAGTACTTTGTAACGAATGGTTACTTTTTCAACGTCACTACGTATGTGTCGAGGATTAATTTTTATTTTTCGAATTTCGAATAATTTTAAAATTATTTTGAAAAAAAGCATGTTTTTTCTAAATTAAAAATTTTAAAAGTTTTACTTTAAAATCAATTTTTTTTCAAAAAAAGCTCTTTGAATCGATGAAACTTACAGAACATATAACACAACATAAGTAAATACAGCAACTTGTGAAGCGGTAACGATTAATTTCATCTAAGTTGTAGTTAGGGGGTGATTTTCCAGATTTTTTTTACCAAAACAAAAGGACCAACTTTATATTGAGCGTAATTTGCTTACATTTACCTTTTTTTTTCATTTTTTTACAAGTTTTATTTTTGCTAAGAATTTTTTTTTCGATAAAATACTTACTTTTTGAGTTATTTGCGCAGAAACGTCTAAAAACGTGGTTATTTTGTTGAAAAATGAACATATTTTATTCACTCGCAAATAACTCAAAAAGTATTGACAAACATTACAAAAAGTATTAACTCTATAGAACATATTTTTTCTTTAACATGGTAGCTATGCGCATGCCATATTTCATGTCAATCCAAGCGGTTCTTTAAAATTTACAGCAAAAACCGTAAAAAAACATACTGTATCAGCTCATTTTCCAGAAGCAAGGAACAACTAAAAGAGGTAGTAGAACGACTAGAAAAGGCAGCTCGAGAAAAAGGACTTTATATAAATGAAACAAAAACTAAGTATATGGAATGGACCGACAAAAAATTTGAACAAGGGCAATATTTAATGATAACAACGAATGAAGGAACAATGTATAAATTTGAAACGGTAGACAGATTTGAATATTTAGGGACCTTATTTTCTAGTAAACCAAATATCCGGGATGAAATACACAAAAGACTAATGTCAGGGAATCGTTGCATATATGCACTCAATAAAATACTCAGAAGCAAAAATATATCCAAAGCAGCTAAATTAAGAACGTATAAAACTGTGATACGACCAATAGTTACGTATGCCTCAGAAACTTGGACTATGACAAAAACCGAGCAATCAATGTTACAAGTATGGGAAAGAAAAATACTTAGAAGGATATTTGGGGGAAAAATAATCAACAATCAGTGGACACGAAGAACAAACAAGGAGTTAGAAGAATTGTATAAGGAGCCTAATATAATTGCAGTTGTAAGATCACAAAGACTTAGATGGTTAGGACATGTCCAAAGAATGGCCCAAGTTAGAATGCCTAAAATCATGTTAAGCGCTACAATAGGTGGTAAAAAGAGAAAAGGAAGACCTAGGACCAGATGGAGCCATGAAGTTAATGATGACCTGAAGTATCTCAATGCAACCAATTGGAAAGAAAAAGCGAAGAACAAGCAAGAATGGAGGAAGATTGTAAACCAAGCCATGAGCCTGCTTGGCTCGAAGTGCTAATGTATATATATATATATATATATCAGCTCATTTGTTTTAAAAATATTCTCAAAAAATCATACCCACAAATTTACTGCTATTTCGAACGGTTTAAAACATTGAAAATTTAATTTTCCCAAAACATACATACATAAAAGCTATAAAACTTAAGTCTTGGCTAAAAAATTAAACCCCGGATAAGTTTTCTAAGACGATGGCATCGAGTATATTTTAATTAAATGTTTAATTTTTTTTAAAAGCGTATTCAAACCTATATGATCAACTTGATACCAGGGAAGGCGAAACGAAGATATATAAAATAGCCAAACAGAGAGCAAGGAAAGCAAAAGATTTTAATCAGATTAGATGTATCCGAGATGAAAATAATAAAATACTAGTTCACGAAAGGGAAGTCAAAAAGAGATGGAGAAAGTACTTTGACAGCTTATTAAATGAAGAATTTGACAGACAGCCTGTAGAGTCAACGGAGACAGTAGCAGCAATGGTCACCAAAATAACCAACGAGGAAGTGGCTCAAGCGCTTCAAAAAATAAAGAAAGGAAAAGCGGTAGGACCAGATGATATTCCTGGGGAAGTATGGAGAGCATTGGGAGAGACAGGAACAAGGTGGCTAGCAGGTCTATTTAATAGAATTATGGAAGTCGGACAAATGCCAGACGAATGGAGAAGCAGTATACTGGTACCTGTTTACAAAAACAAGGGAGATATACAACAATGTACAAACTACAGGGCTATAAAACTGCTTAGCCACACCATGAAAATATGGGAAAGAGTAATTGATAGACGGATACGTGAAGAGACCGAAATATCCGAGAATCAATTTGGCTTTATGCAGGGTAGATCAACAACAGATGCAATTTTCATTATAAGGCAGTTGATGGAAAAATACAGGAGTAAAGAAACAAACGCTCATATGGTATTCATTGATCTTGAGAAAGCATATGATAGAGTTCCTCGAGAGATTCTGTGGTGGGCACTCAATAAGAAAGGAGTCCCTGGTGAATATGTAAAGATTGTGAGAGATATGTATGAGGGAGTAACGACTAGTGTTAGGACAGGTGTGGGAGAGACTGATAAATTTCATGTGAAAGTAGGATTGCACCAAGGCTCTGTGCTTAGTCCGTATTTATTCTCATTAGTTTTGGACCAGATAACAGCGAAACTACAGGGTAACATTCCATGGTGCTTAATGTATGTTGATGATGTCGTGTTAGTAGGAAATAGTGAAAGAGACTTAGAACAAAAACTGGAACAGTGGAGACAAGCTCTGGAGGAAAAAGGTTTAAAACTTAGTAGGACAAAAACAGAGTATTTGGAATGTTCATTTAAAGATGGAGCTACTACAAATAAAATGGTATCTTTGGATGGTGAAATGATTGTGAAAAGCAATAGTTTTAAGTACCTAGGATCGGTATTACAGAGTAATGGAGAAATAGATGGAGATGCATGCAGTAGAATTAGGGCTGGATGGATGAAGTGGAAAGAAGCGAGTGGTGTGTTGTGTGACAGAAAAATTCCAATGAAGCTGAAGGGAAAATTCTATAAAACAGCCATAAGACCAGCTATGATGTACGGAACTGAATGTTGGGCAGTGAAAAAGAAAGAGGAACAACGAATACATGTGGCGGAAATGAGAATGCTTAGATGGATGAGTGGAGTGACAAAGAACGATAAAATTAGAAATGAGTATATTAGGGGAAGTCTAGGTGTGGCACCAATTGATGCCAAAATGAGAGAGCATAGGTTAAGATGGTTCGGTCATGTTCAACGTCGAGACGTTAATCACCCAATACGAAGAATAGCTGAAGTGCAGATTCCTGGAAGGAGTAGGAGAGGAAGACCAAAGAAGACCTGGGAGGAGGCGATAAGGCAGGACATGTTGGTAAAGGGGATTAACATTGATATGACCCAAGACAGAATTGTGTGGAGAAATGCAATTAGGGAAGCCGACCCCGCATAGGGATAAGGCAAAGAGAATGATGATGTTTAATTTTTTTTAACAAATCAAATAAAAAAATTAAATATCTGGTAAACAAATATTTTTCACAGAAAATTCTAAGGTAGCATTTAAATCATTTAAACGAGTCTATAAAAAACAATTATAGTCCAGAGAACTAAGATTTTTCTCGTGACACATCCCCCTCCAGGCCGAAACCAATTTTTTTAAGTAGTATGGACATCTATATTAATAACTTATATGTTTCCTGCAGCCGATTTTGATGATATACTTCATAGTTATAAACAAATGAAGATCAAAAAACGGTAAATTTTCGCTTTTTTCGTCTATGACTCAAAAGTGAAGCATTTTAAATAAATTTGAGATTAAGAAGCTCATAAATCATATAAAAAACTTCAATATGGCGTTCGCTGCATATGTCTATCCTTATTTGTTGCTTATATAATTGCAAAGTAAGTCATAAATTTTGAGATTTTATAGATGTTCATAACTTATGTAAAAATTAAGTTATAACGTTCTTATTACACGGAATGCTGAGCCTTCTGGTGCTTAAATTATATTCTAAATTTCAAATCAATTGGTCAAATAGTTTAAAAGTTATTTAATTTGTTTATCCCAAATTAATTTTTTTGCAACACTGTAAGTCAGAAAGTGATGAGGTTACACTAATACTTCGGACAGCTTATGAAAGAAGAAGATTTATACTATTAATTTAATTTAAAAAAAATGACAAAAAGTAATTTTGAATAGCGTAAAATTATTTTCGATTTTATGCGTATAAACAATTAGAATAATTTTTTAACCGTTACCGTAGAAAAATTATTTTTTCATATTTAGAAAGACTGAATTTTTATACACATTTAAAAAGAAAAACAAATGTCCTAGGACAATTAGGGACGAAGATAGCCCCTTCTTTTTTTAATTCACAGCAGCTTTGTTTATAACAATAATTAAGAAATAAAATTAGCCGCATTTGAAAGAACATACTTCAAAGTTTTAATGTACCCCATATAAAAAATATGTCCTTTCAAGGAAATCATCCACAAATCTTAAAAATGTGGCCCTTATAATCGGCCGGCCTTGAAACTTGGGATAGCGATGAGAAGAAGGAGCTTTTAACTGTATCTCTGATTCTCGATTATTTATTTCGACGTTTCTTTTTTTAATTTGTATGTACTTTTTACGTACATTACGAGTATGCATTGTTTAAATAAATTTATTGTTATATACACCATCAAATTTGTTTAAATAATTTTTTTTTCAATTTTTTAAATAATATTTGATGTAACTTTTATTGTAAAACGTACATATTATTTATAATTAATATATACTAATCCTATTCAATTATTCCTAAAACTAACATTGGTTTATAATATTAAATTGAAAATAAAAAATCTCAAATAACTCGGTTTTATTTCTTGATAAACATGCTACTAGATAAATGATAAATGAAATGTAACAAAATTAGAGAGATGACAAAAAAAAAACAAAATTATTTGCAGAAATTTTCTACAATATTGTAATAATTGTATCTTACAACATTGAAAGTTATAATTTTAAGATTGTAAAAAAACAAAAATTAAAATATTTCATACATTTTGGCATGATAACAAGACTATTAAAATAAAATAAAAGGAGAGTTATCTGGTATTACTTGTATTTTTATGAAAAACGTAACAATTATCAGTTACCTATTTATTATAAGTTGCAAATTCAAGTGCATATGATCCAGTCCTATGATTGCCAACAAAGTCATCTTAAAAATATCGTAAAAAAATTTCCCAAAATTGTTTACACAATTTAAATAGTAAATTAAATAATCACTTTATTAACAAAAAACCTATCCGTAACGTACGCAAAGAGTACATACAGATTAAAAAAAAAAGAAACTTCAAAATAGATAATAGAGAAAGATAGATGTTTTGGTTATCGAAGTCCATAAAATATTTATATCTCTGTACTAACAGGTACTCGGTGCAACCAGTTTTTCAAGAGCAAGTAGTTTATTTTAATAAAATATTTGGTATAAAAAAGATCTATTGATCGGATCGGTACTAACTGTTCTTAGCTGAATTTCCAACCCCAATCAATTACGTTTATCTCTTGTTTGGGGGTTCTGTAACTTCAGTTTTTCATTCATCTAATAGCATGTTTAGCAAAAAAATAAAACCTAGTTCATTTGAGATTTTCTTATTTCCATAGACTATATACCAATACTATTTTTAGAAACAATTGAATGGGATAATTTGTTTTTTCATACTTTAAATTATTACTAAGTTTAATGAAAAATCATACAGAAGTAAAAACTTTGTTTGTACAATGGTATAAAAAGTTTATTGAAAAACTATGTATTATTATATTATTCATAAATATTTATGTTTTGTAATTAAAATTACTTCAAATATTATTAAAAAAATTGAAAAAAAAAATGTTTAAACAAATTTGATGGTGTATTTAACAATTAATTTATTTAAATAATGCATATTCGTACTGTACGCAAAAAGTACATACAGATTAAAAAAACAAACGTCGAAATCCATATGCGAGAAGTAGAGATACAGCTAACAGTTCCTTCCCCCTTCTCATCGATCTCCCAAGTTTCAAAGCCGGCCGATTTTAAGGGCCACATTTTGAAGCTTTGTGGACGATTTGTTTGAAAACATATATTTTTTATATTTGCTACATTAAAACTTTGAAGTATGTTCTTTCAAATGTGACTGATTTGATTTCGTAATTGTTATAAAGAAAGCTGCTGTGAATTAAAAAAAGGGGGGGCACCTTCGTCCCTAATTGTCCTAGGACAATTTTTTTTTAATTTGTATAAAAATTCAGTCTTTCTAAATATGAAAAAATAATTTTTCTACGGGTAATGGTTAAAAAGTTTTTCTAATTGTTTATAAGCAAAAAATCGACATGTTCTTGCAAATTAATTTTGCAATATTTAGAATTATTTTTTGTCATTTTTTTTAATTAAATTAATAGTATAAATCTTCTTCTTTCATAAACTATCCAAAGTATTACTGTAACTTTATCATTTTCTGACTTACGAGTGTTTCAAGAAAAATTAATTTGGGATAAACAAATTAAATAACTTTTAACCCATTTGACCAATTGATGTGGTACTACGTCTGGTGGCTAAGCTATTGCGGGATATATAATAAAACACCATTCTCACTATATAATTATATTTGAACTTCACAGTGTTCGTTTAAACAATTAAACAACAGTCTATATGTAAACAATAACTAAGGTATTATTGCTTCATCGTGACTAATCGATTGATCTGAATGTCTTGTCACTTCTCTGGTTCGTACAACACTAAATAATAACATATATAAGTTCAATAGCGGTCAATGCCGATCATATTTACATTAATATAAACTACATTATATTTTATTTCATAGAAGTTCTGTTCAATGCTAAGGGTTAACGTACCATGTCACATCATCTCCTTTTGGGGAAGAGGGCTTATATCGTCAGATATAAGTCCTCAACTATATTAACACCCTAACGTAACAGAAATCCTATTTTTATCCCAAAATATAGCAATAAAATATTTATATTATTCCTTATTCTAATAGCTTGGTACATACCTATTTTATAAGCAAATTAAATCTTATTTACAAATTAAATATATTTTAGTCCTTTTTTCACACTAATTCAGTTCTTGTATGAATATAACCTATTCTTATGAACTTCCTTTACTTTTACCGGTTTTAACTCAATTTTGCAATTTACTTTACCTACTTCTGATATCCTATATGGACCGTTGTACAATGAATCGAATTTGATGTTCTCTTCGTTTTTAATTAAGACCAAGTCACCTACTTTGAATTTCTGAGGTGATGCTACGATTTGGCTCTACCCCTGCCTGTTTATTTTTTGTTGTATTAGAATTTTGCGGGCTCTGGTATGCGCAAACTGAAGTTTATACTTAAGCTCATTATAATATGCATCTATATTGTAGCATGGTGGGATGTTAGAGGTGAGGTTCTCAGGTATATTTGCTGGCCGCCCATATACTAATTCAAAAGGTGTATATCCGTGGTATGAATTGGGGGTGGTGTTGTAGCATTATGTGAACATTTTACACCACTCATCCCAGTCATCCTTACCTTCGTTGATGAAACACCTGACGTACTCGTTAAGTGTGCGATGTAGTTTTTCGCAGCTTCCTATCGATTGAGGGTGGTAAGCTACCGAGAAGTTATGTTGGATGTTGAGCATTTTCGTCAAACTCGACATTATTTCGTTTTTGTATTCCGTCCCTTGATCCGTCCTTATTTGTTTCATTAGCCCGTAAGTGGGTATGAAGTTTTCGAATATACCCCTAGCTATTGTATGTCCTCCTTGTCCTGCACCGGGATACTTACTGCGTATTTTGTCAATTCGCAGAGGATTGTTATGCAGTACCGATTTCCTTCTCTGCTCCGTGGGAATGGGCCTACCGTGTCAATATACACTATATCCCATGGTTTCTCGGAAGTGTCCGTTACTACGAATTCCTCTGTATGGCCTTTCTTTGGTTTGTTTATTTTGCATTTGTGGCAATTCTTGATATACAGTCTTACTTCGTTTTCCATATTTTTCCATTTAAAATTTGCTTTTAGTTTCTTTATTAGCCTATTATTCCCTACATGGCCTCCAAACATCGGGTGGTTATGATAGGTCTCTATTAATTGCTGCTTTTCTTTTTTCTCCGTTATTGTTTTAGGTACTTCGCAAATGCATATTTCTATATTTTTTAATACTTTATTTCCTTTCTCTATAAATTCTGTGATTGTGTAGTTTGTGAAAATAATGTCATTCGTATATATTTTTATCGTTTTAATTCCTCTAGCCTCCGCAAGCTGATTAAGCTTTCCCAACGTTTGACCTAAATCAAAGTTGGTAAAATTGTTAGGCAGTCTTTGGCAAACCCGTATCCTGTTTCTGATCCGTATGTTCATCTCGAGAGAAATACGGTTATCCACAAAAGACAGGATTGGTAGCTTGTGTGCTTTTAAGTTATTTAGTACCTTCCTTACAGCTTTTCCCTGACTGTGAGTGTCAGTCTTTGTTTGATTGGGGACGGGCTTTCCCCACTCTTCCTTAGTCCCTGCATTTTTTTTGCTTGGGCCCTTGTTATTGCCAAGATATGAGTATTATCAATATATAAGTCTTTTAGCTGATCCACGGATATTCTTGAAATACTATCCGCGTAGTTATTATTGCCTGTGATGTAGTGTATGTCAAAGTTGTATTCCTCCAAATCTAGCCTAATTCTTGTGAGTTTAGATGTAGGTTCTGTCAGATGGGTCAATGGTTTGTGATCTGTGTTAATAATAAATTTCGGTGCCCCATATAGATAGCATTTAAAATGATTTATGCCCCAATGTATAGCTAGAAGTTCTTTCATAATTATAGGCTTATTGATTTCACTTTTCTTGAAGGCACGTGATGCGTATGCTATTGGTAGATCTATACCATCATAGTTTTGACTCAGAATTGCTGAACATGCTGTATTAGATGCATCCGTTGTCAAAATAAATTGTTTGTTGAAGTCCGGATATTGAAGTATAGGAGGGTTTGTTAATGCCGTTTTTAGCTTCTGAAAAGAATTTTCGCACTCCGTCGATGATTCAAATTTCACTTTCTTCTTTGCTAATCTATTTAGCGGTATACAAATTTCTGCAAATTTCCTAATAAATCGTCTGTAATAATTGCAAAAAGCCACAAATCTTTTTGCTTCATCAGCGTTTTTAGGGGTAGGATAATTCTCAATTACCGAATATTTTGCTTTATCTGGTCGTACACCGTCTTGAGATAAGTCATGTCCTAAGTAAGTAACCTCTTTTCGGAAGAATTTGCATTTTTCTGGATTTAGTTTTAGGTTGAATTTCCGGCATGTTTCGAATACCTTTCTTAAGTTTGTTAAGTGATGATTTTCTGATATGCCTATTACAACTATATCGTCCATATATAGGAATGCTTTTTCGGGTGTCAATCCTGAGAATGCTATCGACATCATTCTTGAAAAGCTATTTGGGCTTATGTTTAACCCAAATGGTAATCTTGTGTACTGAAATGATCCTTTCTCTGTACTGAAGGAGGTGTATTTTCTTGAGGCTTTTTCTAGTGGGCTTTGGTGGAAATCCCACATTAGGTCTAGGACTGAAAACCACCTAGATCTTCCCAATTGATCTAGAATTGCATCTATGCGCAGTAACGGGAATTTATCTGTGACATAACTTCTTATTAAGTTGTCTAAAATCGATGCACAATCTCCACGCCTTGCTTCCATCTATTGATTTTTTAGGTACTAAGACTACTGGAAAATGTGTGTATTTTATTCGATATTTTTGTGTAGATTTCTACGAAGTTAGAGAGTGTTATGTCAAAGTTGTAAATATAATAGCTACTTTATTTTGTGAGACGGTTGGGATTGACCCTAACCTTATTTCCATTCAAAACCCCAACTGCGTTTCCTCGGGCGAATTTTCGCTTGTACTCTCGCTTTCGCAAGTTCTGATATTGGCATTATTTGCTCTGTTAAAATGACTTTTAGCCCAGAAACACATTTAGTAGTAGGATTAATTATTTTTGGCCCAGAGACAGGAACATTAGGTTTTAAATTTTTGGCCCAGAAACACATTTAGTATTAGGATTAATTATTTTTGGCCCAGAGACAGATTTAGTAGTAGGTTTTAAATTTTTGGCCCAGAAACAGATTTAGTATTAGGATTTAGGAGATTTTCATATATTTTTTTAACAGAATATAGTCTGTTTTTATCAACACTTTCTTTCGAATTTTTTTTCATTATTGAATGTTTAGTTTTTTAGATACCGATATAGCTATTTTCCTAACAAGTGCAGAAAGTCATACTTTTCCTCACGCGACTGCAGTTTGCCGAACGACGCGAAGCGGGAGTTCGGAAAGCAGTCGAATGCGGAAAAGAGACTTTCTGCAAGCGTTAGGAACAATATTTTTTCTACGAGTCTTTAAAAAATGACCAAATCTTAATCAATTAATTTCATTAATATGAAAATACATACACAAATTAATTCTTCGACAAGGTTGTCAAAACCAAACTTTCAGCATAATTGGTTAGCATGACGACGATCTTGGTTTCCATGACGACGATTCAAAACCACTGTTATTGTCTACTGATTTGACTTTCGAATATTATGTCAAAATTATTTTATTTCATCGAATTCTCTCGTTAATTTCATTAAAACATGAATACAATGAGATATATTCGAAATAAATTAGTAAATAATATCTAAATATTAGTTTATTGCATGTATTATAATTACTTAAAGGCCATAATAACATATCTAAATTAACACGCGTGCGGAAAAGTAAAACGCGTGCGGAAAAGTAACACGCGTGCGGAAAAGTAAAACTTTCTAAACTAAAACGCGTGGCGAAAGTAGACATTTTTGCACGCTCGTAGAAAAATAGGGTTTTCGATTTTAATTTTTTGTAAATATCGGTCGAATTTTAGTATAAACTTGATTTTTTAACGTTTTATTATTATGAAGTAATGAGATAACTGAGTTTTTTAAATATATTAGAAGCAAAGTTAATTAACAATATAAACAATAAAAAACCAACTCTTGTCAAGAAAAAAAAAGGTACAAAATGAACATCAGAAGATTTTAGCATGTCTATTTCGTGTTTTGAAACTAACCGACTCCCATCAAGACTGAGCAGTTCGGATCAGACAGGAATTTAGGGATGCAAGATGAAGATTTTTTTAAGCGCGCAACTATCCATTTTGTTTTTGAAGTTATACTTCTTTACGGGCGTAATGACGGTGAAATTTTATATGGGAAAACCTAGCGACCGGGCGCATGCGCATTATAACTTTGTTCTGATTGGATGTTCAAATGACATGACAAAAATTATCCAATATGGCAGCTGTGGCACAGCTGTGGGACTGTGTTTGGTTATAATGTATGCTTGTTGCGTTTTAAAATTTGTAGGAAGAGAAACAACAAACAAAAAGTTAGTTAATGGTTATACTGCCTTTTTAAATAGTTTTCATATTATATTTTTGGACTTATTTACATAGAAGAGATGATTGTTGCATGCCAATGTGAAAGCTCATCAAACTGTGCCTAGTATGAGTGCCGCAGATCTCGCTTATTCAAAGCTAAAGAATCTTTCACTGGTAAGTGTTTTATAAATAGTTGATCAAATTTTGTTATGATATTTGAACATAGCCACTTTGCACGACGCAAGTGATTGCGAAATGTATTAGTCGTTATACGGGCTCCGATACCTACCTTGAACCTACCAAAATACATAAGTAGTATGTAATACTTTTTTTTACATAATTTGATTACCATCAAAATTTATATCAATATTCACCTAATATATTGTCTTCTTACCCTATGTTTTGTTGTATTTTTTCAATTCTAAATCATTTCAATTCAAAATCAAAATAATTTGATTTACATAAGTTAAAAATGTCAAAAGGTTAATCTGTTTAGTTAGACGATCTTCGCACATAATGACAAGCTGCCTCTGTGGTGCAGTTTTAATGCGGGTGAATCCCAATACAACGCAAATACCAGCCGCGTGGTAAGTTGGTTCGAATCCCAATAGAAACTTTTATTTTTTTATTTTTTTTTATACATTTTATGATTGTAAGTATATTTATTATATAATTTTATTTTCAGAAAATACGTATTTAGTTAAAAATTTTTCCGACAATTAATGTTCACAAATCATTTGTGGCATTTTTAATGTGTTTGTGTGTGTTTTATTTTTTTATTATTTTAATTTTTGGCACTGTTTTAATAAAAATGTTTGAGAAGTATTAAGTATAAATTAATTTAATATTTAAATAAAATATAAATAAAAAGTATATTAATTTCGTTTATAATCATATAATCATATAATAGAAGTATAACTTCTTACGTGCGTACAAAGTACACACACATTCTTTTTTTTTTTTTTTTTTTTTGGAACACACCTTCTCACGACTAAGGACGTGTAAAAGGACCGGAAGCAAATTTAAGGATTTAAAGCTGCGGGAAAACTACCCACCGAGTAGGTATGGGTTAGAGAAGAAAAATATGAAGTAAATATGAGTTTAATGAAGAATTATGAAAAATAATATGAATATATATGAAGAAAGATATTATATGATATATAAAGTAAATGATAATTAAGAAATAAGAAGAATAAGAAATATGTTTAATAGTACTCTATGAAGAATGTACTAAGTATAAAGAAAATGAAAATATGTATTAGTAAAGTACCGGACAAGAAGAAGAGGAAGAAAAAGGAGAAATTTTTAATAGAAGAATATGTCAGGAGGTCAGAAAATCAAAATAACTGTTTTAAAAGGGAAGAAGTATAAGTAAAAAGTAAGTTCAAATGAAAGAGTTAAAGTTATAATTTTTTTTTTAAATCTGAAAAAGGTAAAATATAGATTACAATTTCTGAGTGTAAAATTTCGCGAGATATAAAGAAAAGGAATAAATAAGAATAGACGATGTTTGATGACAATTTTTATAGTGTAATAAGTTGTATATTTCGTATTTGTATTGTGTATTGTTATATTGTGTTTGTATTTTGTATTTGTATAAATTTGAATAAATCGTTAAAACATAGTAATCAGTTGGTGACGTCGTCTAGAAAAAATTTCTTCTTTGTCGGAAGGGCAGAGGAAATAATGTGCATCTCTCAGAAAATTGTTCTTGTAAGGATGAGGATGTACAGGAATTATACTAGCATTCCAAAATAAGAGCCATTCATATCCATTTAATTTTTAAAGGTCTAAAAACAAACATTAATATTTGTTGTAAAATAACTAGGTGACACAGATTTCCCAATATAATGCACTTGTTTCGAGAACGCTTTTGTCAGCTATTTTGATATCAATATTTCATGGTCGAATCGTGTCAGCAATCATAATAAAAACAATCACAAGTTTATTTATAGATACGGAGAAAGTATTACAGATTCATTCGTTAATCAATCTTTATTCATTCAATATTGAGACATCAAGTTAGTGAGAAGATAGACGTTGCACACCAACTCGTTACTGATATATTTAGTAGTGAACAAATAAATATAGTTTGAGCAAATAGTGTCTTCAAGGTAATCAACCCCATCACCAGGGTAGTCCACTCATTTTATTTCTTTATAGCTCTATAGATTTTTTGATATTTTTTCATTTTTTCCAAGATTGATTTACTATATTCTAATTTGAGTTATTATTATCTATTAACGTTGTTATTCATAATCCTCGACACCAGATACTCTAGAGGTCTTCATTTAAGTTATATTCTTATTGCAACACCAACAACCCCAGAGAAATCCGATTGCATCAATTTAGTGCCGAAAACTCTCGAACTCTAGAAGATGACGTGTCTTACGTACAAGATGCTCCGTGGGTCGGATCTGGTGGCGTATTTGTGCTCAGCTACCTCAAAAACCCATAAGTCATCGATTTGCATGAATTTAGTACCGAAAACTCTCGAAACTCCAGAGTGCTCCGTGGGTCGGATCTGATGCCGTATTCGCGTTCAGCAGCCATAACAACCTACGAGTAATCCGTTTGCATTAATTTAGTACTGAAAACTCTCGAAACTCTAGAAGATGACGTGCCTTAGGCACCAGGTGCTCTGATTACGTATTACTGCTCAGCAACCCGAAAATCCCATGAGTAATCTGTTTGCATCGATTTAATGGCGAAACTCCAGAAAATGGCTTGCCTTAATAGTGATCCTGGGCACCAAGTAATTCGGAGGTCAGTTCTGATGGCATATTCTTGTTTAACAACCCCAAAAACCCATGAGTAATTCGTTTGCATCAATTTAATATCAAAAACACTCAAAACTCCAGAAGATGACGTGCCTTAGTGGTGACCCTGGGCACCAGGTACTCCGGAGATTATTTCTGATGGCATATTCATGTTTAGCGATGCCAATAACCCATGAGTAAACCGTTTGCATCAATTTCTTGCCGAAAACCTTCGAAACTACAGAAGACGACATCCCTTGCAGAGACCCTGGGCACCAGGTGATCTGAGTGTCGGTTATGATATCGTATTTGTATTCAGTTGCCCCAAAAAAAAACCAATAACAAGATTAGGCCCTTAGTATACCGATTTTGACATGTTTATACACCTTTGGATATATTTTATACACTTTTAAAGTGCATTTATGCGTTTCCACCCATTTTTATATAGTAAACTATTTCCTGGCGTCATCCTGAACATAATGCAAAAAGTTGCAAGTCACTAGGTGCTGTATTTAAAAATCGATTTATTCGGGTGTTTTTAGTGCTAAATATCCTTGTCTTCTGATCCACAAAATGAAATATCTGTGAAGATATTTCGGTGCTCCCTCCAGTTTTAAAACATAATTGCCCGCATGCGGACTGAAAGTCTCCACGTACAAAACGCCTGTTGTTTTGTCCCATATTTCCTCACAGTTTAATCGGATAGATTTGAGAACTCCTGCTAGATATAATAACCCAATCAAAGCCTTGATTTGTATTAAATATGTGTGTTTGGCATCTCCCCCACGTTGATGGTGTTCCCGGTTTACTTGAATGTTAGCCCAGTAAAATACCGTTTTGGAGTGTAATTTTCAGAGTCAACTCCGAATTGCATGAAAATTTGGATTCAGGTTCTACTTACCTTCCACTTCAAAGTTGAATTTGTGCTGTTGATTGCTTTTACTTGGGGGGTGACGGTCACCCCTACTCGGGGGTGAAAAATCGCGCGTTTAAATAAAGTCCAGAAATGGATAAATTCATTAATTCTAAGCAACTTTCGTTCTATAAAATTTTTTATGTAAGTCCATACCTTTCATATTATTTGCGATTGAAAATGTTTATTTTTCGACAAAAAAAATACGTTTTCAGGCGGTTTTTCGCAAATAACTCAAAAAGTAAGTATATTATAGAAAATATTCTTAGCAAAAATGTAGCTTAAAAAAAATGGTGTATTAATGAAGTCTACAAATCCAGTAAAAGCAAAGTTGTAGCTCATGAAAAATACGTTCTTATTAGTCAAATTCCAAATCGAATATTTCAACGTGAAAGAACCAAAAAATTAAGCAAGTTTCCATATAACAATAACCATATAGTAAAACTATGTGACGTCACGGGTCGTTCGAACTATTTCAATATCGCAGAAGATGTTAAATTTGTATCTATAAGTTATTATGAGTTTTTGAAGCGTGAAATTTTGGAAATCTCATTTTTAAACAAAACTGAACATTATTATGTAATAAAAAAATGTGCAAGTTCCCTATTATACCAAAACTGTAACAATACCGTACTTTTCACATATCCAAATAGTCGTTTTGGTTGATATATAAAAAATGCTTTCTTCCTGGTTAGAAGATGTGAGCAAACTGAATCGACTAGTGTGCGGAGAGCAATCGCTTGTGCCGCAGGGTTCGTACAAGACTAGCAAGACGCGAACGTCGAGACGTGTCTTCGATCAACCCATGTGCGGACGGCCTTTTTGTTTCTTTCTAAGGTCTGTTCATGCTCCATTCTCATTAATTATCTCATATACACCTTCTATTCTATATAGTTCCTGGTAGCCTGCGGGGTTCTTAGGAATTAGTCGAATAAGTCTGAGTTTTTTTTTAACGATATACACTCCCTGGACTGAGAGATATTTGTACACTTCCATCACCCTTACTGTGGTTTTTTCTTGCAATTTACATGAATTCCAACAAATACCAACTATTGAAATAAATTCAATAGCTAAGAAATTTAAATCGACGCAAAATGCGTTTTCAAATCCTAGGTATGAAAAAACACAAAATGATGTATTATCGATTCTCATAGTTATTGATCTTATGTGTACTGTTGTTTGCCTACTCCCATCATAGACAAACACCACCTTACTGCATTTTAATACAGCTCCTCTATGTCAATAACTTTAACATCAAGGAACATCACAGTCGAGTGATGTTCGTTACTGTTTTCAATTTTAACAGGCTTCATACCAGTGACCACATAACTAATAAGTAAATATTTCAACTTCCTGTTGCACTGTCATTTCTGTCATGTTATCATTCAGGATTTCCGTTACATATTATCAGTAGCCAGTTGCCACCAACGAACTGTCAATACTGATGGAATGGACATGAAGCGAATTTAATGCGGCCAGGAGATAGCGTAGTCAGCGAAGGATGGAAGATAATCGTCATCTTTCGTAAACAAAAAAAATTGATAGTGGTAGTCAGGGTTGCCAGATTGGGGTATTTTCCCACAATTTTGAAGTAATTTGAAAGTGTCTAGGGGAATTTTTCTAAGCAGAAATGGTTGAGGGATTTTTTGGGGGGGGGGGGACAATTATGGAAGATTTTAAGAAGTCATGGTAAATTAAAGTTGGGAATATACATAGAGCTATATATTATACTCTCATATGATAGAAGACGATAGGACCTATGAATTATTTCCAGGGCCCTCTGTTGATATGTAGTATAATTTTGGTTTACTGTTCTCTACATTTGACTGCTAATTTATTAAAATGCGTAAACAATTTAGATTTGGGGGATTTGAGCTTCAATTTAAGGGAATTTCAGTTTTTAAGTGGGGATTTATAAAATCACATCTGGCAACTCTGGCGCTAGTTGTAGCAAGTTTTCCCTGGCATTCTCTGTCTCTCTCAAGGACCTCTCGTATGTTGGCCGCAATCTCGCTTCACTGTTTGAATGGGACGGGGCCATTCCATCAGTATTGACAGTTCTTGGTTGCCACCAACCATTCAACATGTGAACATCTCGATTTGGGGTCAGATGGTGTCCTGCGCATAATACATGCATTATTTTGTGCATCCATGTGTAATTTCACAATTGAGGAGCTTGCGTTCAAAAGGGGCTATATCCATTTTTTCCAAAATTATGCTTTTTTGTGATTTTCGGCTAAGTTTTACAAGATCTATCAACTGGCACGTTCATTAGCGTTCAAAACGAGCTATTTATATTTTAAAATCGCATATAAAGTCGGCATTTTGCATCAAAAGTGGCTATATCCTACTTTTGCGATCAAAAGTGGCTATATCCAATAATTCGTTATATTCAAAAATACGGAAAAATAGTGGTGCATCTGACAATACTGTAACGATACACTTGGCGAACTCGCGACCGCCTCGCGTTGACCGTTAACTAAAGAGTGGTAGGGGTTGAAGGCGTTCGTTGAGTGACGATCATCAGTGATCAGTAGTTATTCGCCAACTCTTGTGGGAGTAGTGTTGGTTTGCTTCCGGAAATATTGACGATTGACGACTATCCACGTGCAATATGGATGAAGAAATGATCACCGTAGAGCAGGGCATTCAAAACCAACAAAAGATTGAAGTAAATACACACATATATTATCGGTTTGCATCTGGAAATAAATCGCGTCAGATGATGCTAAAAAAAGGAAAAGACGATGGGAACCTGGTTCTAAACATTATAGAGCCCAGAAACTCGTTACCAGATAAGAAGAAACCCAGTCTTACGAAGCTTCTGAAAGAGCTGTTTGGTGAAAATTGGATGTTGCGAGCAGATCTAAAATGGTATAAGGATTTACTTGTTTCCGCTAATGCAGACACGGAATCTACTGACAAAAAATAAAAATCAAATTGCATCAAACTACTTTCCTAAAACACTACAAATAAACCTTATTAGTGGAGTCAATGAAGGTTTTCACCTCCGATTTCGTTGAACCTCCATCGATTTTCATGAAAATTGGTAAGTATGTAGAGGATACCTCAAGAAACAAAGGTGATATGGTGCCAACTTGCGCTTTTACCCTGGGGGGGGGCATGCTACCCCTTCTCGGGGGTGGAAATTATTTTATTAAAAATAATACCACTAATCGATAGAGGGACAAATTATAAGTAAAATTTGTTATATAAAGTTATTTCAATAAATCAATAGTTTTTGAGTTATTAAAGATCAAAAGTTTTGATTTTTCCTGAAAAAAATCCATGTTTTAAAGTAGTTTTTCATAAATAACTCAAAAACCATAAGTTTCTTCAAAAAAGTTGTTATTACCAAAATCGAAGATAATATAAAAATAAATAAGCTCCTTATTCGAAAAATCCTTTATTACATATACAAAGTGAGTTATATGCAATTGAATGTATATTTTTTTCCGCGAGTACTCAAATCTTAGTATTCAAGCTTAAATAACAGGAAAATGATGCACTTTGTTAAATATAGATATTAAACATTTTAATAAAGTACTTAAAGGTAACTATCAAAAAGCTATATAAGAAGTCGATAGCATCAAAATTAAGCAAGTTATGATGGAAATAAGAGGACCCTTTCAGATTTTTTAGGGAAGAATGAAAAATGAAACATACGTCATTTCCACAAAAATTAAAATTTATAGTAACCCATTTAAAACTTTATTTATTTTAACATGAGTAATAACTTCAACAATTTTGACCGGTTTAGAATGCATATTTTTGAAAAAAAAATACGATTAAAAAAAATTAGAATTTTTCAAATTTTCGTGAATTTCATTTTCTTTTGATAATAACTCCAAAAATACTCGATATACTTAAAAAATGGTAGAGAACAAAATTTTAGTTTTAACTTTATTTAAGCTTTTTCTTTCTTTAATATTTTTTTACGACAAAAAATAACCGAGATAGAAACATTTAAAACCTAAATTTTACTGCGAGAACCATGTAACCGGGGCCCTTTCACCTTGTATTTAAAAAAAATAAAGGATTTAGAAAATTATGTTTAATACAGTGTTATAGAACTTTTACTTAGCTTTGTAATGGTTTTTGGATAAATCTCATATTTCAAAATTTAACGGAGTTATTTTAAAAAAACCAATAACATTTTCTTTGAAAAAATTTTATAGCGGAGATTTTGTATGTATACAGGTTGTGGGAAGTCCAATTAGTCGTTTGTTGTAGGAGATACGAAAAAAGTTTATTTAGGTGAGATTGGGGCATAGATAATATCAGAATTTAAATACATTTCCAAATATACAGGGCCACCCATATTGACAGGGTGAAACAAAATTATCTTTTGTTTAATGGAACACCCTGTATATTTTTACATTTTTGGATTCTCCTCTATGTTTTATTTCTTAAAATATCAGGTTTTGTGATGTTATACGAAGTAGTTTAAAATATAATTGCGTTTTTATTTTCAAATTTCATAGCAATATTCACCCCCTGTATAATTGTAGTGATTTGACATCAGAAAATCAATTTATGTTCAAGTGTTTTTTAATATAATCTATTATTGTTAAAAATTATTAATCTAGCAAAACGTTGAATTTTAGCTAATACAGGGTTGGTCGAAACTGAATGAGTGTTTTCTCAAAGTTTGAGAGTATGAGTTTTCTCAAACGGAGCAGCCTGTAATGCTTGTAATGAGCATTGTAATGAAATGCTATTGTATGACACTTTATTATTTCCCACCCTGCCAGTGAGAACTGAATTTATTTTTGAAATCCCTAACTTTATGTCTTTAATTATTTTAAATATTGTAAACGATTAAAAACAATCAAATTAAATTGAAATGAATAACCAGTGTATATCTTCCACATTTACTTCATATTTAACGTAGCCTGTACCGCAACGATATACCATGAATGTGAATTCATACTTGAGAAATGTCCTATATCCAGTCTCACAAAAAAAAGGGATTCCTCAAACATAATATATATGCAGACAAAATCAGCCAAAGTGATTTGCGATATCTAATTAAAGGCCCTACCAAGTTGGTTTTGTTGAATATAGCATGGAAGCACGACGATACTTTAGTGATAAGCATATTTTTCGTAGTAGCTATAGTATGTTGTTTTATATTATGTATTACCTATATTAAATTAGTTTTAGTATGTTTCGTTTATCTAAAAAAATGTAAAACAAACAAAAATTCTGTTTTTCTTGTAGTTTTGTTTTTTCGTATAGATATTGTTTTATATTGTATTAAATTGAATTTAGTTTTAGTATGTTCCGTTTGTTTGTAGAATTATATTTAATTAGATTTGCTTTAATTACTAAAATAAATAAATTTTCAATTATATTTTATGTATTTGTGGAAAAGGAAACCTAACATTAGCGGTCACATTTCTATAACGGCCAATTGTTTTCTATTTTTAGTGGCCGTTATTGTCAGGTTTTACTGTACCAATAATATTTTATTAAATTATGAAATATTATTTAAATAAAAAATTTATAAACTTGATAAAAGAAATAGGTCTGGATCCAGCGTATGAAAAAAAGTTGATTAATAGCAAGCTGAAAATTTGTTAATAGCTTAAAGGTGTCTAGTCGGACAAACTTTGATATATAGAAACACTGGAACAGGGGAAGTTTTAATTGTGGAACAGGTTAAAAATTTGGAACGGTCAGACCACGAAAACGGCACATGTATTTTGTCCGACAGAACAGACTTAAACTCTCCGAACAGAGATTAAACTCTCATGCAAAAATCAGACTGCTATTTATCACCAAATTGGCGTTTTAATGAGTGGAACATGTAGAATATGTCAAATGACAGGAATTATGACAGGTGATAAATAGCAGTACGATTTTTGCATGAAAGTTTAATCTCTGTTCGGAGAGCTTAAGTCTATTCTGTCGGACAAAATAAATATGCCGTTTTCGTGGTCTGACGGTTCCAAATTTTTAACCTGTTCCACAATTAAAACTGCCCCTGTTCCAGTGTTCCCATATATCAAAGTTTATCCACCTAGACACCCTTAAGCTATTAACAAATTTTCAGCTTACTACTAATCAACTTTTTTTTCATACGCGGGATCCAGGCCTAAAAGTTTGCTTAGAATTTACTCCTCTATCTAATTATGGGGTTATTTTTAATAAAATATTGTTCACCCATAAGAAGGGGTAACATCCACCCCCAGGATAAAAGCGCAAGTTGGTACCACATCATTTTTGTTTCTTGAGGTATCCTCTAACTACTTACCAATTTTCATGAAAATTGATGGAGGTTCAACGAAATCAGGGGTGAAAACCTTCAGTGACTGCCTTTTTGGAAATATAAAAGATTAATTTTTTTCGTGATTGTCTATTTGCTAATTTTCTGATTTTTGGTTGCTATAAGGTTTAAAAAATTAATAAAAATTATAAATCATGCACATAAATGTAAAAAAATATTTATTTTACTTAATTAAACGAGATTGCTTGAGCCAGAATGCTGAAATCTGCATTTTTATCATTAAAAAAAAAGGTGGATTTCACCCCTAAAATGCAGAAAGCGCAACTTGGTGCCATATCACTTTTGTTTTTTGAAGTATCCTCTAACTAATCAACAATTTTCATGAAAATCGATGAAGGTTCAAAGAAATCGTGGGTGAAAACATTCAGTGACTACACTTTCAGAAATATAGAAGAATAAGGTTTTCGTGATTTTCGACTTGTTAATTTTCGGATTTTTGGTTGCTATAAGGTTTGAAAAATTAAAAAAAAATGTAGGTAATTCATGCACATAAATATAAAAAAAAATTATTTTTCTTAATTAAACAAGATTACTTGCGCCATAATGCGGAAATCTGCATTTTTTACAATTTAAAAAGTAGGGGTGTATTACAACCCTAAAATTCAAAAGCGAAAGTTGATGCTATATATCTTTTATTGCTTGAGGTATCCTCTAACTATTTACCGATTTTCATGAAAATCGATGAAGGTTCAACAAAATAGGAAGTGAAAACTTACAGTGACTGCACTTTCAGAAATCTAAAAAATATTTTTTAAAAAAGGGGTGTATTTCACCCCTAAAATGCAAAAAGCGCAAGTTGGCACTATGTCACCTTTGTTCCTTGAGGTATCCTTTAACCACTCACCAATTTTTATGAAAATCGATGGAGGTTCAACGAAATCTGAGGTAATAACTCATATCCACCTTCATTGACTCCACTATATCTTGTTATCCCCAAGTACTAAGGCCAACCGATAAGAAGTTTTTTTCGTTTCCTGGACATTTTTTCCAAATGGATATAGCCCCTTTTGAACGTAAGCTCCTCAATTATTATAGTCAATGTTTCCATGACTGATCAAGTTTAAAGGGTTTTTACCATAATATTTTTGTATTTTGGTGGTTAGCATGTCAGCATCTTGTGAGTATAACCTTAAACTTTTTTAAACCGTAGTCAAAATTTAAAAAAAATTGTTTTAACTTATCAGGTTATACTTATTTTAGATCAGCACTGATGATGATCTGTTATCAGATTGAAAACTAGTTCTGCTTATGATGTAGCCCTTTTTAGGGAATTTTATTAAATATACCTTTTATAAAGGATTTTACTTGTTTTTTTATAAACTTTCATTATGTAATTATAATCAGAGAGACGTAGAATATCATGGCTGCGCAACCTGAGGGAATGATACGGATGTACATAAAATGTAAACTTTTCAGAGCAGCCGTCTCTAAGTCCGAATAGCTATGATGATTGCCGACCTCCGTTGCGGAGTTGGCACTTGAAGAAGAATTATAATTATATAATATTTTGTAAATATTCTTCTTGAGATTAAAGGATTTTACTGATGATCTATTCTCAAACATTTCATATCTATGTTATCCAGATACTACATATCTTTGTTTTTTGTAGAACGATGCAGAAGTTGGTATCCCCAATCAAGAAGATCGAGACAAAGTTCTTCAGACTTTGGAAAACTTAATAAAGAACAGTGGTCTAACTCAGTCTAAACATGATCTTTTAAGCCATTACTTGAGGTTAGAACAATACTATATGGATGAATCTCTGGCAAAGGCAGTAACAATGGATAATCTAGAACCAGGACAGCAGACTTCTAGTATGGTAGACGATGCATTCTTTATTATAAGAAAATGCATAAGAAGATCCATATCTACAGGTTCACTAGATGGCATATGCGTCATTATTAACAATGCCTGTAGAACTCTTGAAAGCGATTATGGTGAAATTTTAAGAAGCAGATTGAGGCAAGGGTATCCTTCGGGATATTTAGATCTGACACAAGCGTATAACGTGCTGCAAACTTCGATACAACAAGGAAGACTGCAGTCTGGAGATACTGAACAATCTAGGCTGGCATTTCTGGTAAGATTACCTTTATTGTGACCGAAATATATACAGGGTGTTTTTAAATAAATATGACAAACTTTAAGGGGTAATTCTGCATGGAAAAATAATGACATTTTGTTTTATAAACGTATGTCCGCATGTCGGATTGAAAAATAAACCCCTAGTATTAAATGGCGGTGCCTACATTCGATCCGTTTTTCTCCGATCTGATCAGACCAGATCAAATCAGACGTCGGATTAAAAAATAAACTCATGGTATTAAATGACGGCACCTACATTGGATCCGTCTATCACCGATCCGATCCAATATCGGCCGACGTCGGGATTAGCTTCTCCTATTCAGATCGAGAAGTGTTTGGTTTCATTCCGGTTTTTGCATATAAGTAATTTAATTTGTTGTTTTAACTATTTCATGAAATAAATCAACAATAAATATCTTCCAAATCTTAATATTTAATTTTGTAATATGTGTCTCTACAAGATAGATATTTTATAATGTTGTCTTGAATATAAGGGTTACAAAACCTCTTTATTTATAGGTATAAAATTTAATACCTCTAGCACAGTAAATTTTAATACCACTAGCACTGTCCCTCTAGGTAAATAGTTTTATTGGGATGGTCAATTTCACTTTGGTTATAAAATTCTAACGGGTACTACGTGTTTTTGAAATTGCCAAAATAATCTTGGATAAAACCTTTCAAAGAGAAGTTTATTACTGCTCAATTTGTGATAAAACCGGAAGTATAATTATTATACTACCTATATTATGTGTTACTGTATCTTTTTATATGAGAATATTTTTTAATACGTGCGAACACAAGGCTAGTTTGTAATAAATCAATGTATTTTTTCTTTTCTCGTGAATTATTTTAGGGTCTAATGCCGAAAAAGGGTGTCGATGCCGCCTGTTCATCGCCGGCCGATTCATCGCCAGTCAGTTAATCGCTAACTGATATATTTCCGATTTTTCTACCAATTTTCGACAGTTACATTTATTATTTATTTTTAGTATTAATTAGGAATTCTAGGAAATGCGAGATATGACTATTCCCGTTGCCATACTTAATCTTTTAATAGACTTAGACTTTTCCAGACTTAGACTTAGACCATTAATAGACTTTTAAACTTTTATAATATAAAATATAATTTAACACTACAAATTTAATATTATTTAGTATCAAATTTAGGGGAAGTAGAAATAGAACAGTAAATTAATATAATAATTTTTATCTTTTTATTTGTCATAAGTTTTGAACTGAATTTAACGTCGTGTCGTGTCATCTCCCATAATACAAAATCATCTGACTAACTGGCGATGAAACGGACGGCGATGAAATGGACTGGCGATGAACCGGCGGCATCGAAACGGCGGCGATGAACCGGCGGCGATGAAACGTCCCATTCTCATTATTTTACATTCTTGTGACGAAAAAATAGGATCTTAAATTTATCAGGATAGTTACGTAGATTTTTGTTTATATTAAATTCTCCTGAAGATCTGTCTTTATTAAATATATGCATCCATCTACGTTTTTTTCTACGTCTTTTAAGAACGTTGTTTTCCAACAATAGCCAACACATTAACACATCTTCATCGGAACTCATTGTCGGTGGTCCGTGGTCGGAAGTTAACGGAACCAATGTAGGCACCCTCGCCGGAAAATCGGTCTATATCGGATCGGATCGGAGAAATACGGATCCAATGTCGGTGCGGTCTTGAGCGAAATTCATATTTTTGACATACCTGGTAAAAAATAGATACAATTTGATATCAAATGATCGAATTTTAGATTTTAGACCATGCAGAACTTTTTATGAAGAAAAACTTTTTTCGTAAAATTAAAAATAAAAAAGTTTCACATAATAAATATACAGTGCGTCCATAAAGTAACGCATAAATTCATTATTAGCTAAATAAACAACATTATAAGAAATTCCCGAAACAGGTCAATGTTTATTTTTAAATTACGATTTTTTGACATATATATCATACTAGTGACGTCATCCATCTGGGCGTGATGACGTAATCGATGATTTTTTTAAATAAGAATAGGGGTCATGTGATAGGTCATTTCAAAGGGTATTCAATTCTCTATTTAGTAATATAAACATTAACATAATTATTTATACAGAGTGTCCAAAAAAACTTTTTTAATTAAATTAATTAAGACAAAAAGAAGAATGTATTGTAAGTCAAAATAGGTTTTACTTTTGACAAAAAACAGGAAAAACATGTTTATTTGGCAAATCAATATTGTTTTTCGCTTAAATTCAACGTTAAAGCTGCCAGCCACCTGTTTGAACATTTCATTTAAGCGAAAATCAATGTTTATTTTTCAAATAATTTTTTTTTCTATTTTCTGACAGTAGTAAAATGTATTTAGAATTAAATAAATATAATATACATTCTTCTTTTTGTGTCAATTTATTTAAAAAAAAAATTTTTTACACTCTGTATAAATAATTATGTTAATGTTTATATTACTGAATAGATAATTGAATACCCTTTCAAATGAGCTATCACATGACCCCTATTCTTATTTAAAAAATCATCGATTACGTCATCACGCCCAGATGGATGACGTCACTAGTATGATACATATGTCAAAAAATCGTAACTTAAAATAAAGATCGACCTGTTTCTGGAATTTTTTATAATGTTGTCTATTTAGCTAATAATGAATTTATGCGTTACTTTATGGACGCACTGTATGTGTCCAACTTAAGTAGACACGCTGTATATAATAACATAAATATAATACATATCATTGGATAAACAGCTCAAATAAAAAAGAAACAATTAATTGGACTTCCTAAGTCCTAGGTTTTCACCCAAAGTAATCGAAAGTAGAACTGGAAGTCGATATTTGAACTCTTCGTGTATATGGTCCGAGAGCAGTTAGACATTTTTGAGTAGCTATTTTAGGCAATCTGAAAATTTTTCAGGTAACTCTTCCATGACAGCCTAATACAAAAATGCCGGTCTGGCTGAAAGGTATTATTTTCCCCAAAAATCCCCCCCAAAGTTAAAAAAAGGGTAAAACTTGTTATTACAAAAAATATCTTTCAGATGACTTTAAAGTAAATTTAAATATTCAGATATAAAGAAATTAAACAAACCAGGCAATTTTGGAGTGATTTTAACTCTGCAAGATGCTTGCATAGTGCCCCAGGAGTATTTTCAGGGGGTGCATCTGAATTGCAGGGGATTGCATCTATATCTATACATACTATTAAGTATAAAATATACACAGCACGGACTGAAACTCGCAGCAGAGAAGACCGAAGCCATCATTCTGAAGGGGAAAAGGAACAGGCAAAGTGTGGAACTACAATGTGCAGGGGCGTGTCTAATACCCAAGAAACACGTAAAGTACCTGGGTGTGACGTTGCACTAGAATGGAAAGTGGGGGGAGCACGTGCGGGTGGTGACCCGGAGGGCTGCAAACAGTGCGGCTGCGTTGGGGAGGGTGATGCCCAACATTGGAGGACCCAATCCGAAAGGAGGAGGGCCTTGCACGGTTTTGTAATTTTCCTCTACGCGGCACCGGTCTGGAGTGAGGCGGTAGAGATACAGGCCTACAGGGGCTCATTGCACGACTGGATAGAACAAGTTTGCTGCGAGTGGCATGCGCTTATAGGACTATCTGCCACGGTCTTATGGGCCATCACTGGATGTGTTCCGCTGCATGTGTTGATAGTAGAAAGAAGAGACCTATATGAGAGAAGAGACCTTGAGCTCACTATGGCTGAGAGAAGACAGGAAAGAGAAAGGTCAATTGAAAGATGGCAGGAAGAATGGAACAACACGGAGCATGTGGCACAGTGGACAAAGATGCTGCTCCCTAACTTGAAAGATTGGATGGACTGTGGTCACAGACGACTGGATTATTTCCTGACGCAGGTGCTCACAGGACACGGGTGTTTTAGAGCCTACCTCTCTAGGTTTGGAAAGGCTGACACTGATGAATGTCTATACTGCGGACACCCGGACACCGTTACACATACGATGTTAGAATGCAACAGATGGATAATAGAGAGGAACAGAATGGAAAGAGAGACAGGTGTGAATTTTGTGACATTGCGAGAAATGATTGAGATAATGACTGAAAATAAATCTGGTTGGACTAGTATACACAACTATATCCGTGTAGTGATCAAGAAGAAAGAAGAGGAGGAAAAACAGCTGTACCAACGATAGGGGTGAGAGGGAAATATATTGTAAGTAGAAGGTAGAGGGAATAAGTTTTGATGTAAATAGGTGAGTTAGATTGTATGAGACAGACTGTGGTAAAAAAGCTCCAATAAAAAAAACCGTACAAGCAAAAACCCAATTTTGGGACCAAAAAAAGGGGAAACGGGGAAAAGGAAGGGCAACCTTGCTTACAGTCTGTGGATAACTGAAGGTAAAGTGCTTCGGAAGCGATGTCGACCTTGCAGCGGCCATTCCGCTTTCGGACAGCTAGATGACAGAGGAGGGTCTGGTTTAGCAGGTAGGCATTCGGCGTAGCCTCGGCGACGAGAGATAGCCTCGGCGACGAGAGAGCGTTTTTAAAGTACCTCGGGAACTATCGCGGGGGCTACGCAGAATGAATCCTGCACTAAGGTCAGTCAGGCGGCGTTCTGGACTGAGATGTCTTTTGAAGATTCCAGACCCCTCCCCCTCTTTAAAGACGAAAAAAAAAGTATAAAATATACAACTATACATGTATAGCTATGTACTTTATTTACGGACAGGGGGATGCAATAGTTATTTTGACAGGGTATTTTTTAATATTCAAAATAAAAATTCTAAAAAAGACAGGTTTTTTTTGTTGAGATTTTCTGTCTGCCAGGTGATCAAAAAAATTACACGTGCAAATGAAGAAAAATTACACCTGCAGGTAAGCTGCAGTGTGAGAAAGAACGTATTATCGATAGCTGTTTGCAACCTCGTTCGCAGCGATTCCATTCGCTCGGGCAAAATCACGTCATCTGAAGATGCCCTTGTTGTAGTGCGTCAAAATGTTAATGAGTAATTTTTATATATTTTAGATTTCTCAGGTATCTTTTTATTAATTAAAATAAATAATAATACATACTATAATACATACTATAAAATAAATTTTGAGAATATGATAAAATATTTTATTATTATACATAAATAAGTATAAAAGTATAAAAATCTGTATGAATTAAATTAATTTTATGTCCGAATCTTGTACTTCTTCAAACTCTTCATCTGAGTTTTCTTCTTCTTCGTCGGACTCCCCCCGAGAGTCGGAGTCATCTATACTCTATATGATCTGTAAATAGTTATTATGTTTTTATTGAATTAATTAAACATTAATTAACCAATAATTAATTAAGTATTCTCGTGTCATTTTTTATGGAGTCAAAACATGGATAATCACGAGCGCAACTGAAAAAAGTCTTACCATTTTGGAGAAGGTATCAACGAATGTAAAAAATATCATGGAATAACACGTAACACACACGGAAACATTAAAGAAGATGGAAAAAGAAAAAAAATACTCAATACTATGAAGGAAAAAATGAGCTACTTTGATCACATACTAAGAAATGAAAAACATTAGTTGATGCGATTAGTTATACAAGGAAAAGTAGAAGAAAAAAGAGAACCGAGAAGACGACGCATATCCTGGTTGAAAATTTTAAAGTAGTGGAGTGTAAAAACAAAAATAGAACTCTTCAGTAGCGTTGCAGGCAGAATAAAGCGGGCCGTGATGATCGCCATTGTCCTGAAAGAAAATGCGTATTTTAGCCCAGATGAAGAGTTTGAAGAAGTACAAAATTCGGACACAGAATTAATTTAATTTATATTTTTATACTTTTACACCTTTATATTTACAATAATAAATTTATCTTTTTCTTTCATTTTTGCAAAATTGATTTTCTAGTTCGTATTATCTTTTTTTAATTAATAAAAAGATATCCGAGAGATCTAAAATATATAATAATTACTCCAACATTTTGAGGCACAACAACATTGGTATCGTTAGGTCACGTGATTTTGCCCGAGCAAATGGTTGCGAAAGAGGACGCAAACAGCTATCGCTCTTTATCACACCGCAGCTTACCTATAGCGCTTTTCATTCACATGCACGTGTAATTTTTTTGAATACCTGACAGATAGAAAATCTCTGAGAAACCTGTCTTTTTTAGAATATTTATTTTTATTATTAAAAATACCCTGTCAAAATAGCAATTGCACCCCCCTGTCCGGAAAAAAAGTACATAGCTATACATTTTTTTTTTAATTAATTTGATGGCTTTGGTAGGGACCAATTAGCCAGACAATTTTTTCTTTAACTATAACAATTCTTTTTGTTTTTTATTTTTTTTTTTAATTTAAAACTCATCCTTCCTCACGATTACAATGCTCAAAATATTAGTAAGGTAAGATTAATGTGTGCAAATTTTTCTTTTGTTTTCTTTATAATTTAATTTTTACTTATCTTTTTATATGTATAATTTATTTTGCTTTTTTTTCTTTATATTCTTTTTTACTATTGTTTTTTTTTGTTTTTTTTTTATTATTATTATTTTTTTTTTTTAATTTTTTTTAAATTTTTTTTTTTTTTTTTTAATTTTTTTTTATATTTTTTTTTTATATTTTTTCGGTGCACACGTACAAAATATAATTAGTTGCAGAATTGCTAACAAAGATGTGGTTAGTAATTTACAATTTCATTTTGCACCTCTTGGTGTGATTATATAAGAAATACAATATATTATTATTCGTATTGAAAATTATACAATTTAAATTTATGGGTAAAAAAATGTTGTTATTAACTATTTCATTATAGAATTTATCAGTGCTTGCACTATTTAATGAACACCCGAGTATAATATGAGTTAAGTCTCCCAGTTCACCACATAAACATGAAGAATCATCAATTAAACCAATTTTAAATTTATAAGTTGGTGACATTGCATGATTTGCTCTTATTCGGTTAATGGTAATAATAAAGTTTCTGTTGTTTTGTAATTTAGTCATGTCATGATTTGTAATTTAGTCCTGTTTGTTTGCTGTTATACAATTCTTGCCATTTGGTTTTGAGCTGAATTTTAAGTATGGAATTCAAATCGGTATAAGGAATACGCTGATTAATACACTCTCTGTCTAAGTCTGACGCAGCCTTTGCAAACTTATCGGCAATTTCATTTCCTTGAATACCCGAATGTCCTTTTATCCAAACTATTATCACCTTTCGTTGTGAGCTACGTATTTCGTAATTGGTCTGTAATATTTCTACTTCTAGATGATTTAAGTTCTTCGACGCACCTATATTCTTTAGTCTCTCCACGACACTTTTGCTATCTGTAAATATAATACTTTTCGATCTATCAGTCCTAAGTATATACTTTAGAGCTTCACTTATTGCAAACATTTCTGCTGTATATATCGTTGCCTCATCTGGTAATCTGATCTCTTCGTGATATTTTGTGGTGTGATCGTAAAAAGTGGCGCCTGTACGAATTTGTTTTGATCCATCGGTGTAAATCTGGTTGTAGTCGGGCCATCGTTGATTAACCGTTTCGAGAAAGTGGTCGTGTTTGTCGATCTGAAATGTCTTGATTTGTTTAGAAAACAGAATATGTGGACGTTCTGAAAATATTGGTTGGATTTTTGATGTGTATAGTGACAACCTGTATTGAGAAAGAGTGGTGTAACTTTCACAGATAAGTGGAGTTTTCTTTTTTAGCCAATACGACTGAGTGAGTACTGAAACTGAAAGTTCATGGATAAGTGTTATATAACTTGCGGATTTGGAAAATGCTTTCGTGATGAACTTGTTACTAATTAGTTGCCTTCTCAGTTGTAATGGTGGTTCTACGGCTTCTGCTTCCATAATATTTATTGGAGTTGACTTGAGATATCCAAGACATATTCTCAAGCTTTTGTTTTTTTGGTTTTCTATTTTATCTAAATGCGTTTGTGCCGCTGATCCATACAAATGGCTACCATAATCCAGGATTGATCTTATCATAGTTCTATAAAACAACAAGGCAATATTTGGGTCAGCTCCCCATTTGGTATAACAGAAAGCTCTCAGTATGTTAATAGCATTCTCAGACTTTTTAGTTATTTGATGTATACAGTCTTTCCATAGCAGTTTCCGATCTAGATATAATCCTAAGTATTTCACTACATTTTTTATTTGGAAATTATAAGGTCCCAGTTTTACATGATCCTGCTCAATGTTTCGTTTTCGGCTAAATACACACACCTCTGTTTTTTGTTCAGAGAGTGTAAAATTATTTTCATTCAGCCACTCATTAAAGATGTCATAGGTTTTGTTCAGTTCATATTCACATGTTTCAAAGTTTTTCCTGGTACAATAAAAAACAATATCATCTACAAATTGTATTGTTCGTATATTTTTGAGTTTAACACTGGCATCCATTGTATATAATATAAACAAAAGTGGACTTAAAATGCTGCCTTGGGGGAGTCCAAGGTTCGTGATTCTAGGTTTGGTGATTTCTTGATTTATTTTTAAATGAATTTTTCTGTTGGTGTACAGGGAAGTTATAAAGTTCGCTAATTGTTTATGAAATCCAATTGAAATCAGTTTGTTCGTTAGAACATTTAGGTTAACGTTATCAAATGCTCCTGTAATATCGTTGAAACCTGCCATAGTCATAAAGTTACTAGAAAATCCAGCTAAAGTGTCTGTTACTATTACTGTTAATGCCTCCAATGCTGACCTAGATTTTCTGAAACCATATTGTGTGTCAGGCAGAATATGTTCTTTCTCTAACCATTGCTCAAGACGATTTTTGATAAGCCTCTCAAAGGTTTTCATTACACATGAAGCTAATGATATGGGTCTATAAGAAGTTGGAATGGAATCCGGTTTATCATATTTTTTTATTGGGATGATAATATACTCCTTCCAGCTTTCAGGGATTGTTGTTTGTCCTGTCCATATTGCATTATATATACTTAAAAGATATTTTTTCTGATTCATTGGCAAATTATAAAGCATGGAATATGAAATATTGTCTATACCAGGAGAGCTATTGTTGGTATGTTTCATACATCGTTCCAGTTCCCACATAAAAAAAACTATCGCTTAGATTGGTCATGTTCCTTGGTACTGACGAAATTTGGGGATCATATGCAACTTGGTTGGTTGGTACCCATGGCGGTGAAATTTTGATGTGAAATTCTTCTATCCAATTCGCATTTGGGTCTATTGGTAGTCTATTTTGGACTTTCCGATTTTTATATGAGTTTACCTTTTTCCAAATTTGTGAAATTGGTGTATGATGGTTTAAACTTTCACAGTACTCAATCCATTTTTGCCTTTTTGTGAGTTTGAAAGTGCGTTTGGCAAAAGCGTCCATTTTTTTGAATTCTATTAAATTTTCACGATTTGGAGTTCTCTTATATTTGATGAAAGCTATTTTTCTTTGATGAGCAGCGTTGTTACAAGTTTCGTTCCACCAAGGCTTCGGACAGTGATTACGGTGCTTAGTCTGACTAGAGACTTTTCTTGGGATGGAGATTTCTGCAGCTTCATTAATCATAGAAAGGAATTCATCATAATTTTGAGCTATATCTCTGGATTCAAGAATAGCTACATATAGATTCCAGTTTGCATTTTTTAACTGCCATCTGTTGTGCTCCGAGGATACAGCTACTTGATGATCATCTTCCACATCGAGTGTAATTAATATGGGTAGGTGATTTGATCCATGTGGGTCCTCAATTGTGGTCCATGTAAAAAATTGTACAATATCGTGAGAGCATAGAGTTAAGTCGATTGCGCTTTTACAACTTAAAGGAACTAATGTTGGAGATCCGCTGTTTAGATAAACAAGGTTACATTGATTTATTGCATCAGATAAAATATTCCCATATGTGTCATTAAAATCGCAACCCCAAGAAACATGGTGGGCATTAAAATCACCTGCTATTACAAAAGGTTTTGGTACATTATCAAAAAATTCAGTCCACTCTTGCAGCGCTATCTTCTTTCTTGGCTCAATATATAATGAAACTATATGAATTGTTTTTTTATTAGGTAAAAGCTTAAGAGCAATGCATTTATGAGAAAAATTGACTTTAGTATTTATTATTATTTCTTTATATAAAATGTTTGCTTGAATTAATATTGCTACCCCTCCAAATCCGTCTGGGCGATCCTGACGACTAACATTGTATTTTTTAAAGTTATAATACTTTCCTTGTTTGAACCAAGTTTCAGATAACACTGCAAGAGCAGCATCATACTCGTGAAGAAGGAATTCCAAGTTCTCTTTATTTGAAACTGCTGATCGGCAGTTCCATTGAATTATATTTATTTTTTGTATTGTATCTGCGAATTTAATGTGTTTTCTGATGAGTCTATATTTAATTGTTTACTAATTATATATTCTAGTTCCGTTTTTGAAATATCATAATTATTGGTTCTCCTAATTGTTGAGATAATGTTTGCCACTAATTCTAAAATAATTTTGACATTTTCTGAGCCTAACCCTGTGGGGTGGCGATTGGGCTATGCTGGTCTATTACGCAATCGAATTTAAAGCGGACTGTATGGAAATAATAACAAAAAAATTCTTACCTTATTTTAACTGGTAGGTCGAGAAGTCTTCAGTTATTAGTAAGGTGAAGGAAGGAGGGAGAAAGGGTTAATTTATTTTTTACTATAACTGAAACCGGCGTTTTTTGGCGACACTTGATAACTACAGGAAACGACTTAACAATTCAATTTGTTCTTACTTACTGACGACCACGACTAGTTAGTACTAACGAAAGGTAATTAAAGAGAAAACAAAAAATTTAGTACAATATCTGGGCAAGAAAATAGGCCAGGTACTTCGAATGAAATAAATTTAATGAGGCCAAAACATCCTGCCCCCCCGAGTTTATTTTTAAAATAAACGAAAAATCAACGAAAACTAATTTAATTTTAATATGCTAAGTCTGCACATGAACCCATCACCCTAAACTAAAATTTTAACTATCAAATAAAATAAAAAAATCCTCTCCAGTTTATTGACTGGGTAGAGGACACAGTTTAACGACTGGGCGCATGTAACTACCGTGCTTGGTTCGCACTTTTACGATTCGAACAATCCCATCTTTTCCAGGATACAAAGTCTCTATGACTGCCAGAGGCCACTGTAAAGGTGGGATAGTTTCATTTTTTATTATAACTACCATTCCCTCTTTGGGAGGGTTCGAGTTAGTGTTCCATTTTAAACGAGACTGCATAGAAGACAAATATTCTGAATGCCATCTTTTCCAATAATGTTGAACAATGCAATCTAATAATTTATATCTTTTCAAAGTACTCATATTTTTATCAAGATCAATATCCATCGAGGGTAATGACACTAAAGGTTCTGTACATAAAAAATGCGATGGAGTCAGCGCGACTGGATTTTCAGGGTCGTTACTTTGAACACAAAGAGGACGCGAATTCAAAAGACACTCGATTTGTGTCAGAACAGTTAAAAATTCTTCGTAAGTAAGGATTTGATTCCCCACAACTCTATTTAAATGAAGTTTTACACTTTTTATATTGCTTTCCCAAATACCACCGAAGTGACTGCCATAAGGTACGTTCATTTTCCAAGAAATTTTGGTATTATTAAGTTCCTGTTGGAATGCATCTTTATAAGTTTTTGAAGTAGTTAATTGATATATTTCATCGAGGACTCTCTTGGCACCCACAAAATTTGTGCCATTATCTGAATATAAAACCTTACAATTTCCACGACGAGATAAAAATCTTTTGAAAGTGGCTAAGAAACAATCTGTAGAGAGCGAGGAGGCTAATTCAAGATGTATGGCTTTCGTACTTAGACAAACAAACAAACATACGTAAGCCTTTTGAGTTTTTACGCCACGATATTTTCCTATAGTAATGGAAAACGCACCAGTATAATCTACACCAGTGTGTAAAAAGGCTTTTGCCTGATTGACTCTTACGGCGGGTAAGTCAGCCATCATAGGATAGGTAGGTTTAGGATTAAGACGAAAACAACGATTACATCTCCAAATTCTATTTCTGATGGCCTGACGACTAGATAGTATCCAATAATTTGTTCTCAGAAGATTTTGCAACAAATACGATCCAGCATGTAAATGCAATTTATGGAAATAATCTATTAACAAAATGGTTAAAGGATCGGCTTTGGGCAACAAAATCGGATGTTTTTGTTCAAAACTACATTGGGAGTTGGACAAACGTCCACCTACTCTAATTATTCCATTTTCAATAAATGGATTCAAACGACGTATGGAAGATTTTACAACGAGATTTTGAGAAAGGGCTTTATATTCTTCAGAAAAATGCTTTTGCTGGACAGCTCGAATTAATTCAATTTCTGCAATTTTTAAATCAAATAGAGATATCCGTTTATTTAAAGACAATTTTCTAAGAAATCTCAATACGTATACTGTGGAATTTAAAAGTTTCGACCAACTGGAAAAATATTCAATAAGAGTATACAGCGGAGAAATTACACGAGTGACATTACCAAAGAAGGTTTGTGATCTATATTCAGAATCACAAATCATAATTTCCTGTCCGTTGACAGACTGAATAGGCCAATATTCTGGCTCCAACAGTAACCAATTTGGACCAGTAAACCATGTGGAATGGTTGACTAACGAAGAAGGAAACAAACCTCGAGAGGCGCAATCAACAACATTTTCCTTTCCAGGAACAAAAAACCAATACTCTGACGGAACCATCTTATGAATTGTAACAACTCTATTTTGAACAAATATTTTGAGATTTTTCTCTGAGGACTTTATCCAATTTAATACAATCATGGAATCACTTAAGGCAAAAATTTTATCAATATTATGTCTAGGAGAATAAGTTTCAATAGCATGTGAAAGAAGCTTTGAGAGAAGAAGCGCTCCACAAAGCTCTAATCGAGGAAGAGTTATTTTAGACATTGGAGATACTTTAGATTGAGAGTACAGTAAAGTAACTTTAACTTGACCTGTACAATTAACAACCCTGGAATAAACAATGGCTGCGTATCCAGCAGCACTTGCGTCTGAAAATCCTACAAAAGACAACGACGAATTAGGTGTAACTGCTATATGGCGTGGAATTTGTATTTTGTATAGGACATGAAATTCATTTTGAAACTTTTCCCATGCTATTTCGATTTCTTTTGGTACGGTACTATCCCAATCTACCTTTAGAGTCCAAAGTTTCTTTATCCAAATTTTAAGCAAGAGGGTTATAGGAGATAGGAATCCCAAGGGATCAAACATACGAGCAACAAGTGAGAGCATGTTTCTTTTTGTACAACGGGTCGATGAGGGTATTTCTAACCCAAAACTAAAATTGTCACATTTTTCTTCCCATTGCAATCCTAACACTTTGGAGACTGACTTATCAAATTGTTTGGTTTTGACCAATTGAAGGGGTTCGGGGATTGTCGATAGTAGATCGTTCGAGTTCGACATCAATTTGGTTAATTTAAAACCACCTTTTTGAAACAAATTCACTAACTGAGTGTGTGTAACTATAGCTTCAGAAACATTTGGAAAACTGCTAATAAAATCGTCTACATACATATCTCTTAAAATTGGGATGATAGCATCAGGAAAACTTTTAGATTCGTCATTACATAATTGTTTTATTACCCTGAGACTAAGATATGGTGAGGCTTTTACTCCAAAAGTTAAAGTATTTAATTGGAAAATAGAAATAGGATCATTGGTATCAAATCTCCACAAAACTCTTTGAAACGAACAATGAGATTCAACCACTTTAACCTGCCTATACATTTGTTTCAAATCAGCGACAATTGCGATTGGAAAAAGACGAAAATTCAACAATATTGTGGTAGGATTATTTTGTAATTTTGGACCTTTATAAAGAATTTCATTTAATGACGGTCCTTTACTAGTTTTCATAGAGGCATCAAAGACTATTCTACAAGGAGTGGAAGGGCTATCTGATTTAAAAACACAATGATGGGGAATATAATACGACAACGAATCAATGGTTTGAATGGGAACTAAACTCATGTGCTTTTGGTCTAAATAGTCTTGAAAGATATCACAGTAAAGTTTTCTAAGTTCTGGGTTTGGTGCTAGGCGATTTTCTAAGGACAACAATCTATTTTTAGCAAGAACAAAAGAATCACCCAGTACATTAGGATCATTTTGGAACGGCAATGAAACTGTGTATCTACCATCTGCATCTCTACATACATTTTCTAAAAATAAATTTTCACAAATTTCATCTTCTGATGAACTATTAGTAACAGTGGGCAAATCCTCTAATTCATACATTCTTTCGACCAAGGAATCTAAATTCAACAAAGGGTTACAGACGAAAGACAAATATGTGTGGATTTTTTCAAAATTTGGTGCAGCTGAGCCCATGACTACATAACCTAAACTAGTCTCAATAGCTGATAGAGAATCTTCGCATGACACTCTATTACAACCAATGATATTTGAAAAGACAGATAAGCCTAAAATACCATCTATCTTGCCAGGAAAAAAGAAATTCGGGTCAGCTAATTTCAAGTGTTCTATACTGTTAATACAGTCTTTGTCAACTGGTTGATCTGGCAACTTATTAGAGATTGTGTCTATAAGCAACACTTCTATAGGATATTGTATTTTTTTATCAAAATGGGAAAAGATAACAATGTTGGTTTTACCTACTATCGGGGTGGTTGATCCTCCTATACCAGAAACTGTCAAATTTAATTTCGAATAACTTGGGCCTAATTTTCGGGAACAATCAAAAGTAAGAAAATTAGCAGAAGAACCACTATCTAACAAAAATCTAACCTTGTGAGCACTACCCCATTTATCAACAACTTTAACCATTATTGTCCCAAACAGACTAACAGAACTCGATTCTGATTCATTTGGGATATTTTTAGAATGGCGGACATGTAAACTAGAAGGATTATCAGAAGAACCAGAGGTAGGCTCAGTACTAGTGGAGGGAAATGGAACATTCTCATTAGGCCGAGTAGTATTTGGCTTATGCAACTTGGAATGGTGCCTAGCTTTGCACACAACACAAGAAAATTTTGACGGACAATTGGATACTCGATGCTTTGAAGAAAAACAATTTAAACATAAATTATTTTCCTTCACTAATTTAAATCTGGATTCAAATGGTAGCCCTAAAAAGTGCTTACAGTCTTTAATTAAATGTGGGCCTTTTTTACAAACAACACAATCTATGGAGGAATACGTATTCTGTTCTTGCAAATGAAACGATTTGTTCGGTTTTTGAAACGAAAAATTATTTTTGGAATTCCTTGATCTATCATTTTTAATAAGAGATTTACTACGTTGGCGTAAAAATTTCAATAAATCATCATAAGCGGGTAAATCATTATTATTTCTTATTAAATCAAATGAATCTATGGTATCTTGTGGTAATTTTAACATAGCTAAATAAGTTAAAATATGATCATCTAAATTATCGAGATTTAATCGTTTTAGTGCAGAAACATTAGTATCAAACTTTTCCAAAAATATTTCCAAATATGATGGATTATTAGATTGCAAACCGCGAAAATTAACAATTCGATCCATATAGAGATTAAACAAATATTTTTTATCATTATATCTTTCAACAAGCATATTCCAAATAATGTCATAATTATTAGGAATGGGTTCTATTGAGCTACAGCTTTTCAAGGCTTTCCCGGAAATACAACTCAACAAATACTGTAGCTTATCGGACTTGGGATATTCTATTTTGTTATGAACAAATTGTTTGAAATTTTCATAGAAAACAGGCCACAGAGATATATCTTCACCATCAAACTTAACTAATTCAAATTTGGGCATTTTAATAGTAGAATTATTAGTACTATTGGGATTATTACTCAAAAAAGCAGGTTTGAGTAGAGATCATAAAATGCATCTAAATGCGTATGGTATGCAACGCCAGCATCTGGCTCCATCTCTTGTTTTAATATAACGATATCTTGAACAATTTCCTCATATTCTGATAGAGTTTTTTCGAAAGTACTATATCTAACTGCAAAGTTACGCATTTTTGAGGCATTTTCTGGATCTTTTTCTAAGGCCGACCCGGCATCGTAACATAATTGAGCCCTACGAAAGATAGTTTCACGTTTAGAGCATAATCGCTCCAATTTTAGTTCGTTTTGACTTTTAGGCATGTTTAATAATAAATATTGAAATTCTTTCAAAAAATTATCAATGATGAAGAAATAAAATGGAACATAACCCAAAATATGTCAAGAATAGTAGTTAGGTGTATATATTTTTTCAACAATTACTAAAATTTTATTAAACTAAATCCAAACAAATTATTTTTAGGTTTGCAAAATATCCAAATCAAATATATTTACTTAATCAAAATCGATTTCACTAAGCGATGGGTTCAGAAGCAAAAACACGAATTCAATGTTCCAACTATAGTCGACCGAAGAACAAGGTTTTTCGATACACGACAAAAAAAGGGTACACTACGATTTAATTAGATTTTAACACGACAAATATACTATACCGATTACAATTATAATTTTAAATAAATTTATCCAATGCGAAAAATACGATAGATCAGATCTTGAACCGGCAAAGCAACAACGAAATTGATTCAAGACGATCCGGCTAGAAGGCCAAACTTATGGGGTGGCGATTGGGCTATGCTGGTCTATTACGCAATCGAATTTAAAGCGGACTGTATGGAAATAATAACAAAAAAATTCTTACCTTATTTTAACTGGTAGGTCGAGAAGTCTTCAGTTATTAGTAAGGTGAAGGAAGGAGGGAGAAAGGGTTAATTTATTTTTTACTATAACTGAAACCGGCGTTTTTTGGCGACACTTGATAACTACAGGAAACGACTTAACAATTCAATTTGTTCTTACTTACTGACGACCACGACTAGTTAGTACTAACGAAAGGTAATTAAAGAGAAAACAAAAAATTTAGTACAATATCTGGGCAAGAAAATAGGCCAGGTACTTCGAATGAAATAAATTTAATGAGGCCAAAACACCCTGAATGATGAGTTGAAAAATCTGAGGTGTTTAAATTCTTAACGTAACTGTTATTGGTTAAGATATTAGAATCTGGCCCTAGAGTCCTAGGTTGGGAAACAATATCTCGATGTGCTATTTCTATGGGGTCTGGGCTATTTGGCCTCAGCCTTTTAACTGGTTTGTGAAACGTACCAGTTGATTGTTTATGATGAACTTTACTGTATGTTTGTGTGTGGTGTGAAGGGCTTTCTCCGAAGATGTTATAGTTTGGAGGAGGTCGAGTTGAACATGAGGGTAGAAGCTCAAAACGGGTTGGAGGTGGGATGGACATATTTTGAAAGGTCATGTTTTTATTTGGGATGTTGCTAGTGTTATTTGAACGATTTGCAGTAATAGAAGCGTAGGTGTTTCTAGGGATTTGTTTATTAGCATCATGATAATTTAAATTTGTTGATGACATAGTTTCTTTGATTAATTTTTGTCGGTGAAACTCCGGGCAATCTTTCAAATTAATAGTGAAATGATCTCCCATGCAACTGAAACATTTTGGTGATATTTCTTCTTCCGTACACTCTTTTGAATTATGATCCTTATTGCATTTGAAACAGCGGGGATGAGACTTACAGTGCCCCCCCAGGTGCCCGTAACGCAAACAATTGAAGCAAAGCAATACTTTTTGTTTGTATGTCTCTACCTCTTTAATAACTTTATTGATAATTACATATTTGGGTAATATTTGTATTTTGAAACTGACAACACACGATTTGGTTGGCACAAATTCTGTCATTTCATCTTTTGTAACCTTACGATTTATTCTCTTAACATTTAAAACCTCGAAAGGCAGATGATTATCATAAGATTTAATTTTATTTTTGAGATACTCTTCAGAAAATTCCGTCGCAATATCTCTTATTACTCCTTGCCTGACAATAATAAATTTAGGAACATAAATATCTAAATTGTTGTCGATAAATACTTTAGCGTTTTTGTTACTGACAAGATAATTAGCATTTTTTGGGTCCTTCATTTTTATTCGAATTCTATTGCGACCTATTGTATCTATACTTAAAATTTTATTGTCAAGTTCAGGAAAATTTGATAAAATTAAATCCCCGACTTTTAATGAATTTAGCCTACCCGAAAAGTTCGTTTGATTATTTTCAACATATAAATGGTAAGGTCCTTGATCGTTTGATTCATACTTAAATACCTGTTTCTCCCTTTGGGGTTGTAATTGGGAGGTGTTTCCGTCTTTCAAAGGATTAGTTTGCTCGATATTTGAAGAAATTGGTGTACTTACGTTTTGATTTCCCTGTGTATTGAATATACCTGAATCCGTAACTTGCATATTAATATCTTGCGGTTCTGTAGAATCGATTGGAGGATGAGTGGGGGGGTCTTTCCCCCCCGAATTGACACTCATTGTGTGTCCCTACACTACCACTATTTCAGTTTGTTTTTTATAGAAATAATTTAACAAGTTTTAATACAAATCTGTTGACTATTAAGCACTCGATATCACCGGCCGATGTAAATAGATACGTGTGGTTCTCTCGAAGATCCGTACGAAACCATAGCTATACATGTGTAGTTGTATATTTTATACTGGTTAATAGTATGTATCGATTCAGATGAAATTCCCTGAAGTTCAGATGTACCCCCTGAAAATAATCCTGGGGCGCCTATGCAAGCATCTTGCAGAGTTAAAACCACTCGAAAATCGCCTCGCTTGTTTATTTTCTTTATATTTGAATATTTAAATTTACTTTCAAGTCAGCTGAAAGATATTTTTTGTAATAACAAGTTTTGCCCTTTTTTAAGTTTGGGGGGTATTTTTGGGGAAATAACCGCTACCCTTCAGCCAGACCGGCATTTTTGTATTAGGCTATCATGGAAGAGTTACCTGAAAAATTTTCAGATTGCCTAAAATACCTACTCAAAAATTGACTTATGACATAAAATTACTTTAAAACAGTACTTACGGTTACAACTCTAAAACCGAAGTCCGATGTCAAATACCGTCCGATACCATCCTTGGACTATAAGCTTTCATTCGACACCTCATTTGTTATTCTATCTGTATTAATGACGGAGGAGTTGTATTCGCGGACGGACGGACAGACAGTCATGAAACCGGAAGTATATATTTGTTCTCGTCTTGCGAAGGCGGTCGAATAATATATCACTTGTACTATTTCGGTGACTTTAAAACAGTACTTCCGGTCGTATTTCTAAAACCGGAAGTCCTAGGTAAAATTTCTCACCTTTAGTACTATCCTTGGATTGTAAGCTTTCATTTGACACCTCATTTGTCATTCTACCTGGTATATAATGACGGAGGAGATACATTCGCGGTCGGACGGACATACAGCCTAGGTCAAATTTCTCACCTTTAGTGCCATCCTTGGATTACAAGCTTTCATTTGACACCTCATTTGTCATTCTACCTGGTGGACAGATAGCCTAGGTCAACTTTATCGCCTTTAGTACCATCCTTGATACCGTTATAATTTTAGGAGATTTTAACGCCAAAGTGGGGTCATCTAATGAAAATATTGAAGGAGTGCTGGGCAAAAATGTACTGGGACAGAGAAATGAGAATGGCGACCGTCTAGTGGAGTTCTGTGTAGAACAACATCTTACAATTACAAACACGTTATATCAACATCATCCATGGAGATTATACACATGGCGCAGCCCAGATGGACGAACAAGGAATCAAATAGACTATATCCTAATAAGATCAAGATGGAAGTCGTCGTCCATCAACTGTAAAACATATCCTGGCGCAGACTGTGGAAGCGATCATCAACTCCTGGTATTGAACGTTCGACTTCGTTTTAAAGTCCCCAAAAGAAGACCCCAGAGAAAAGTCATGTCTCTAAATCCATCAAAAATCAATGACTTCCAACAAAAGCTAGAAGATGCTCTTTCTTTAGACCAAGTAGATAGTGACCCTGAGAGCACTTGGATCTATCTCAAAGATAAGGTAATCGAGGCTGCAAAAGACTGTGAGGCAGCGGTTTCCACTGGCCTTAAGCCATGGATAGCCGATAATACGTGGACTGTGATTCAACGCAGAAAAGAACATAAAACTAGATACGGAACAAACGATGAATACAGAGCCTTATGGAGAGAAATCAGACAACAGTGCCGCAAAGATAAAGCTGATTACATCTCTCAAATATGCAGAGAGATAGAGGAACATGGCTGTCGAAATGAACCGAGGGACTTATTCCAGAAGATCAAACTTCTTACCAGAGAATTTAAACCTCAAACGTGGTCTGTAATAGATAAGGAAGGTAATTTAAAGACCGATACTGATGAAATATTGGAAACATGGCGAAACTACTGTGGTGAGCTATATAAAAATAAGGAGGTATCAGCAGAAAATCAGTGGCCTTCTGACTACCCTAGAGAACCTACTGTCTTACTCACTGAAGTCAAAGATGCAATTAAATCACTAAAGAGAAATAAATCCCCAGGCATTGATTCAATACCATGTGAAATACTACAGTTACTAGGTGACAAAGGATTACATATCATCCATTCTATCTGTGTCGCTGTTTGGAATTCAGGAAAATGGCCATCTGATTGGTGTACCTCAATTTATATCCCACTACACAAAAAAGGAACTACTACCAGATGTGAAAACTACCGCACACTGTCACTAATAACACATGCTAGTAAAATCTTGTTGCATATCATCAAAAACAGATTAAAAACCTATCTACATTACCAAATACCTCAGGAACAAGCGGGGTTTGTAAAGGGTAAAAGTACAAGGGAGCAAATCCTGAACCTGAGACAACTCATTGAAAAGTCTAGAGAATTTCAAGTACCTATGATTATATGTTTCGTTGACTACCAAAAGGCATTTGATTGTGTAAGCTGGATAAATCTGTGGTAAATTTTAATGGAAATGGGCGCACCAATGCACCTGGTGACACTTATTAAAAATCTGTACCAGTCTAATACAGCGACAGTACGACTAGATCAGAAGTTCTCAAACCAATTCAAGACCGAGAGAGGTGTTAGACAAGGATGCGTGTTGTCACCTGACTTATTTAACATTTATGGTGAACATGTCATGAGGATGGTTTTAGAAGGATGGGCCGGTGGAGTAACAGTAGCTGGTAGGAAAATCTCCAATTTAAGATTTGCTGATGACACTACACTTATAGCAGCAAATGAGCAAGAAATGGGGGACATGAAAGGAGCCTCCACGTAGATTGTGATCACTTGTGAATACAATCGGGCGTCCCCTGGAAACGAGTAATGTCGGCTAATCCTTTCAACACCGGTGCACCAACAACACAGATGCAATCAAAATCAAAACGGTCTTTATCAAGGCCATTTTTGATGACGACCTCAATTAATATTGAAGGACTATCAGCAGATAAAGAAGACCTATTGTCTAATATGTGCAGAGAACATGGTGTCGATGTTCTACTGGTTCAAGAAACCCATAGAGGTACTGCAAGCCGCAGACCAAGGATTCGGGGTATGAAGCTCATACTGGAGAGACCACACGACCAATATGGTAGCGCAGTCTTCGTCAGACCAGATATCGACGTAGCATCCACATCTCTAACAGATCAAAATGACATCGAGATCCTCACAGTGGAGATAAACTCCTGTACAGTAACGTCAATGTACAAACCACCAAACGCTGACTTTGCTTTTGAGGAACCGAATAACTTTCAATCACAGCAAATCAAATTCGTACTGGGTGACTTCAACTGTCACAGTGTCGCGTGGGGTTACAACGAAACAGATTCCAATGGCGAAGAACTAGAAAAATGGGCTGAAAGCATGAACCTAAAACTTATTCACGATCCAAAGCAGCCTGCGTCGTTCAACAGCGGAAGATGGCGCAGAGGTTACAACCCAGACAATATATTTGTCAGCGACAGAATTGGAGACCAGGTGACAAAAATCGTTGGAAGCGCTCTCTCAAAGACACAGCACAGACCAATAATTTGTCTTTCCAACGCGGCAATCAGATACGAAATTGTTCCTTTCAAGAGAAGGTTCAACTTTACTAAAGCAAAATGGGAAAAATTCTCTGAAACATTGGATCAAGAAGTTTCCCAGCTAGAACCTTGCCCTGATTCATACGATAAATTTGTAGAAATCGTAAAGCAAGTATCACGGAAATTTATCCCTAGAGGTTGTCGAACTGAGTACATAGCGGGGCTCAATGAAGAATCTAAACCCCTACTTAAAAGATACGAACAGCTATATGAAGAAGACCCTTTCTCGGAAGCGACAATACAGGCTGGGGAGGAAATGTTACATGCGATATCCGCCAACAGAACGGAAAGGTGGTGCAAGCTGGTCACGAGTCTGGACATGAAACAAAACAGCAGACGTGCCTGGAAGCTGATTCGGAATCTTGGCAACGATCCCGCTGCTCCGGCAGTCAACATGACAGAAGTCACACCCGATCAGATAGCCCATCATCTTCTAATGAACGGTAAGACGACATCAAGAAAGAACAAGGTGAGAGCTCAACGGAATATCGACGAAGAAAGAGATGTTCTAGGTACCTCTTTTTGTCTAGAGGAGATGAGAGGCGCGATCCATCAAATGAAAGATAATAAAGCGGCTGGCCTGGACGACATACGAACAGAGCAAATAAAGAACTTTGGACTAAAAACCGTAGAGTGGCTCGTAAAAATGATGAATTGCTGCATCCGTACATTACAAATCCCCAAAATCTGGAGAAAAGCTAGAGTGGTAGCCCTCTTAAAACCAGGGAAGGATCCGGCGGATACAAAGAGTTTTAGACCTGTATCTCTCTTGTGCCACCTTTTCAAGGCCTTTGAAAGAATGATACTGAACCGGATCGCAGAATATGTGGAGACTAAAATTATTCCAGAACAAGCAGGATTCAGACCCGGAAAGTGCTGCTGCAGTCAAATTCTTAATCTCACCCAACATATTGAAGATGGTTTTGAACGGAAGGAAATAACAGGAGTAGCGTTCATAGACCTAACTGCCGCCTATGATACAGTTAACCATCAACGGCTACTCGCAAAACTCTACGAAACTACAAAGGACTTCCGACTAACAAGGTTAGTGAAATGTCTCCTCCAGAATAGACGCTTCTACGTAACGCTCCAGTCCAAGAACAGTCGGTGGAGGGACCAAAAAAATGGGCTACCACAGGGAAGTGTCCTCGCGCCGTTTCTATACAACATATACACCAACGACCAACCCATACACCAACAAACAAGGCAATTTATTTACGCTGATGATACAGCGGTGGCAGCTCAGGGAAGAACCTTCAATGAAGTCGAAGTGAAGCTGACAGATGCCCTGGGAGACTTAGCTCTATACTATGATAAAAACCATCTGAAACCCAATCCCACAAAAACCCAGGTATGTGCTTTCCACCTGAGAAACAAGCATGCCCGAAGGTTGCTGGAGGTGGAATGGCGTGGTCAGATGCTGGAACACAACAAGACGCCAAAATACCTTGGCGTCCGTCTGGATAGAACTCTATCTTACCGATACCACTGTCAAGATGTTAAGAAGAAAGTAAGTGCCAGAAATAATATCATCCGCAAGCTAACTAATACAAAATGGGGAGCACAACCACACACTCTCCGCACTTCTGCCTTGGCATTATGTTTTTCGGCCGCGGAGTTTGGAGCACCAGTATGGGCAAACTCTGCTCACGCAAAGAACGTCGACGTGGCTCTAAATGAAACGGTCCGTATAATATCGGGTTGCCTGAAACCGACACCTATCGAAGAGGTATACCCCATTGCTGGAATTGCTCCACCACCAATCAGGAGAAAGGTCACGTCAGAGGTAGAACGGAAAAAGCAGGAGACGGACCGAAGACACCCCTTATATGACCACCAAACTCAGCCAAGCAGACTAAGATCTCGGAAAAGCTTCCTGAAAACATCAAGATCCATCCCCGAAGCGCCAGAGACGCGCCGAATACACCTATGGCAAGCGTCAACTACTGCGACACATTTTCCTCCCTCGGAGGAAATGGCTGCTGGACACAATTTACCGTATCCGACTTGGAAAGCGCTAAACAGACTAAGAACCGGCGTTTCACGTTGTGCTAGTAACCTGAAAAAATGGGGATACCAGGAGGACGATACCTGCGACTGTGGCGCGGTTCAGACCAGCCGGCATCTACTATCATGCACAGAGATGAGAGAGACCTGCACAGAACAAGACTTAATTATAGCAAATGACAGGGCCATCTATGTGGCCAACCATTGGAAATACAGAATTTAAAGTTGTTGGTGTTCCGGACACGGAAAGTAAGTAAGTAAGCAAGAAATGTTTGATCTTCTGCGAAGAGTTGAGTACGAAAGCAATAAAGTTGGTCTGAAAATCAATAAAGCTAAGACAAAAATAATGGTGGTCGACAGATTTGATACTATTCAACTGACTAACATATTACAGGAATACCAGATAGTAAACACCTTTGTCTATCTTGGGTCTAGTATAACTAACGATGGTAACTGTGAATCAGAAGTTCGGAGACGTATTGGTATGGCAAAAAATGCGATGAGTTGCCTAACTAAAGTTTGGAAAGACAGATCTATCTCTCAAAATATCAAGATGAGACTGGTGAATGCCCTTGTATTCTCAATATTTCTATACGGAGCAGAGACTTGGACTCTTCGCGCATGGGAGCGCCAAAAAATTTATGCCTTTGAGATGTGGTGCTGGAGAAGAATGTTGCGCATACCTTGGACAACTCATAGGACAAACGTTTCCATTCTAAACCAACTCAACATTAAAAAAAGGCTGTCCACAATATGTCTGCAACGAATTCTGCAATTCTTTGGTCACGTGGTTCGCAGAGGTGACGACAGTTTGGATAGATTTATTATTTCTGGAAACGTTCCGGGGAGAAGATCAAGAGGACGATCACCAACTAGATGGTCTGACCAAATAAAGCATTCAGCTGGAAACTCATTCTGCGAAGCTCTTAGAGCAGCTGAAGATAGAGACCAATGGAGAAACATTGTTAGGAATATTGGAAGAAATCACGATCCTCAGTAATGGGGAAACGACAGGAGAGAGAGACCATCCTTGAATTATAAGCTTTAATTTGACACCCCATTTCTCATTCAACCTGGTATAATGACGAAGGAGTTATATTTGTGGTCGGACCGATAGACAGTCTAGGTCAAGGACCCCGCAATACTCCTTATGGAAAAGTGGTCCCGGTCAAATTTAACGAAACTTCGGTCAATGTTAGTTCTCAGTGAGTAGATTAAAAAAGTCTCTGGCACCTAGGTCTCAAAAACTATTATTCTCGAGCTCAGCCTTCTGAAATTCTGGAATTCAGGTACTCGGTTAACGTTAAGTGCACTAATTCACGGTCATGTGAATGAAAATATCTATTATTGAAAGAAGACTGACTCATTTTCTTCATGCAGATTTGCGTACTGCATATGAATTCGTGATTAAAAATAGATGCATCGTATTTAGTCTTCAGAAAACCTCCAAAACGTCCTCAGAAAACTAAAGAAGTGCGATAGATAATGTGCCACTAGAGTGACATAAGAATTATCATGTTTTCATGAATGCTTCACACTTATCCAATACCAGCATAGTTGCAGTTCCACCTTAACTTTAAAAAACTACTGAACAGTGGCGGATCTGGTTGGGAATAGTGGAATTTCCCCCGTAACACGGTCCAGAATTAAAGAAAAAATTGTTGAAACATATAAAATATATTAGTTGACATGAAACTTACTACAGACAGACAAATTAGACCCAATTAACTTGACAGTTAGGAAAATAAAGAGTGCTTATTGCACATGTTTTTACTTACGTCTTTTAAGTAGTTCGGGTTTCTCTTTTTTATAATATGTCTTTTGGTTGGTATTTCATTGGAAGTCCCACCCCAAGGGAAAATTTCTCGATCCGCCACTGCTAATGAAGCGCCTTTAGAAAACTGAGGAACAACCATAACAAGTGCTGTTAGATCCGCACAAGACTTCTCACGTTTTCACGTAAGCATCGATGTAGTATTGGTAGATCCATCAAAATAAGCAGGCTGCGGTTGCTAGGCCCCGTAGAGAGAATGAACGAGATGAAACCGTCCAAACACATTTATAACTAAAGCCTGGATGAAGTGAGGAAAAGAGGCAGACCCAGAGCACGATTTAAGGACCAGATGGAAGACGAACTACGGGTGTTAAAAGTACGAAATTGGAAAACCAAGGCGAAGGATAGGAAGAAATGGAAGTTGATTCCAGAGCAGACCGAGGTTCACGAGGGATTCTAGAGCTACTGATGATGATTAATTTTTTAATACAAAATATTGTGGAGAATAATGCTGAGGGGTTACTTTTAGAACTGTAATATGCCTAAACTATCTAAGATATTTGCAAAAACTACTGCTTCGTCGGCATATCTAATATTTTTAGAGGCACTCTATTCTGCATGCGTGAAAATGTGAGATGTCTCTTGCTGCTCTAGCAGCACTTATTGCGGTTGTTCCTCAGTTTTCTGAAGGCGCTTCAGTAGCAGTGGCGGAACATTTGCCTTGGGGGAGGGGGCGACTTCCTATAAAACACCAACCCCAAAATACCTAAAATAGATAAACCCAAACTACATAAAAGACATAGATTCTAATAACATGTGCAATAAGTTCCCTTAATTTTACTAACTTTCGAGTTAATTGGGTTGAATTTGTCTGTCTGTAGTAAGTCATGTCAGCTAATATATTTTTTTATGTTTCAACAATTTTTTCTTTAATTCTGGACCGTATTACTGGGGAAATTCCCCTATTTTCCCTCTAGATCCGCCACTGTTCAGTAGTTTTCTAAAGATAAGTTGGGACTGCAGCTATGCTGGTATTGGATAAGTGTGAACCATTCATGAAAACATGGTAAATCTTATGTCACTCTACCAGCACATTATCTATCGCGCTTCTTCAGTTTTCTGAGGACTTTTCGGTGGTTTTCAGAAGACTAAAATACGATGTATCTATTTTTTACCACGAATTCATATACAACACGCAAATATGCATGACGAAAATGAGTTTGTCTTCTTTCAATAATAAATATTTTGATTCACTTGACCGTGAATTAGTGTACTTAACGTAAATCGAGTACCTGAACTTCAGAATTTCAGAAGGCTGTAGCTTGAGAATAATGGTTTTTCAGACCTAAGTGCCATGGACTTTTTTAATGTACTCACTGAGAACTATCATTGACCGAAGTTTCGTTAAAAACCGAGACCACTTTTCCATAAGGAGTGTTTGCGGGGTCCTTTCTCACCTTTGGTACCATCCTTGGATTATAAGCTTTCATTTGACACCTCATTTGGCATTCTACCTGGTATAATGACGGAGGAGTTGAGTTCACGGACAAATAGACGGACGTGGATAATTCAACATTTTCACATTTTTTCAAAATTGGTGAAAACAATAGTAAGCTGCCATTTAACATTACCTACATCCATAGACATATATTAAGGGTAGACAAGGCATACTGAGCAAAAAACCGTAACGCGGAAACAGTCGATCAGTGCTCTACCTATCGCTTTTAACCAAGCGATCCCGCGCATGTGACAGACAAAGATGGCTAGACCACTCAATCCTTAATATTGGCGTTACACTTCGATGCACAGTGCGGTCCATACCTTGCCTAATCTACTAGCTATATTATTTATCTATGATCTCATTATTATATCTATGCCTACATCATATTAATAAATAAAATTTATTTATTTCAAATTTCAACTCGACGTTTATGTGTCAAACAAAACAAAGACTTGCATCTCGGGACAACAATTTAGGATCCTGATCACAATCGTTTATAGCCGATGTCAGTCGGAGTCACGTGCTATACGCTGTGAGCTTCGCTGGTATCACCTAGCAACTAGCGGATTACTAATGCAACTTCGGCTGGAAGTTTTTAAATTTATTATTTAATTTTTATCGTGTAATATTTACAACGCAAAGAAGTAATTAAATTGTAATCGATGGTTAATATCAGTAAGTACAAAATTTATGATTCATTATGATTGTTTTTTAAGATTTTGTTAATCATTTTGACATTCTATTGATGAAATATTATTTTCCTTTTTTCTTACTTCGGATACTTTCACAATTATCGTGTAGATGGCGCTTGGATTAATATATTAATTATATTAAATAATGTTAAAATAAAACAAATTTCAGTATTTAAAACGTAAGTATATTAAAAATATATATCACAGCTTTGGCCAACTAATATTTTTTCCTATTGATATTTTTAATATCAATGTTTTAAATTAATCACTTTGACATTTATGTAAAATTTCCAGCAAAAGTTCACTGAATTGTCAGTACTGGCGCTCACGAACTTTTAAATTTCCCCTCTACCTACGAGCTCACAGTGAATAGTTTGAAGTAATATGAAATTTTCATTTGCATTTTTACGTACATTAGGTTTAATGCGTTTCTAGCAATGTTTCTATTGTAGGATTCTCTCGATATCTAAAATTGCTTAAAGACCCTAAATTGCTGTCCCGAAATGCAAGTTGACGTTGAGGTCGGTTATCTCGAAGATGGTTTGAGATATCGAAATGCCGTTTTCAGATTTGTATTCAGGAGATAAAACTACATAAAACTACTTCGGTAAGTTGGCTGCAAGTATTGCTGTGGCAGCGACGCACGAACAGACGAACAGCCTTTGCGAATTTATAAACGAAAACAAAATTTTCGTTGAAAATAAAACATCTTAACGCTTACAAAATACACTCGCGATCATAAAAAGCGGGTCACTCGATGAGTTATTCAAGTTAAATGTATCGAATTTTCTAAACCTGTTGTCCGATTTGAGTGATTTTTTTAGTATGTTAGAGCCTTATTCTTTAGCAATATCGCTATAATAATATTGTTGTTAGGCCGGTAAATTGTCATTGTATACCGGGTGTAACAATCATACTATGTTTATTATTAAAAGTTCGGAACACCCTGTGGAATGTTTTTGCATAGATAAAATATTGAAATTAAAACTCAATTGTAGCCTTAGGCTCTCTTAACATTCTCTTTTTTGATTTATTTGTTTATGTTAGATAATAAAAAAGTTAAGCACGTTAATAAGTAGCCATGTTCTTCATCAATACAGGGTGTTTCTAAATAATTGCGACAAACTTTAAGTTGTAATTCTGTATGAAAAATAATGACAGTTTGCTTTATAAACATATGTCCGCAAATGCTTCGTTTCCGAGATACGGGATGTTGAAATTTTTCTTACAAACTGACTATTTATTTATTGCTCTAAAACCAATAGAGATATGCAAATGAAATTTGGTAGGTTTTAAGAAGCAGTTATTGTGGATTATTTGGCATACAATTAATAATTCTATATTCACCATTGGCGTGCATACGGGTATAAACATTTTAGATACATCCCGTATGCACGCCAATGGTGAATATAAAACTCCTAATTGTATATCAAAAAATGCACCATAACTACCTCTTAACATCTACCAAATTTCATTTGCATATCTCAACCCGTTTTAGAGAAATAAATAAATCGTCAGTTTGTAAGAAAAAATTCAACATCCCGTATCTCGAAACCGAAGAATTTGCGGTCATACGTTTATAAAGCAAACGGTCATTATTTTTTCATCCCGAATTGCCCCTTAAAGTTTGTACCACTTATTCAGAAACACCCTGTATTGATGAAGACCATGGTAAGTTGTTAAGGTGCCTAACTTTTTTATTATCCAACATAAACAAATAAATCAAAAAAGAAAAGGTTAAGAAAGCCTAAGGCTACAATCGAGTTTTAATTTCAATATTTTATCTATGCTAAAACATTCCACAGGGTGTTTCAAACTTTGAGGAATAAACACAGTATGATTGTTACACCCGGTATACACTGACAATTTACCTGTCTGGCAACAATATTAATATGGCGATATTGTTAAAGAATAAGGCTATAACATACTAAAAAAATCACTCAAATCGGACAGCAGGTTTAGAAAATTCGAGACATCCAACTTGAATAATTCATCGAGTGACCCGTTTTTTATGATCGCGAGTGTATTTGAAAGTTCCTATGCATATGGAAACTTACTTCAAATCCTTCGTAAGTATTAAGATGTTTTATTTTTTTGCATAAAAACGGCGCCTCATATAAAAAAAGGGAAGATTTATTTTTTGTCACAAATTGAACGAGGAATTAAAAATAATTTTTAATTTAAAAATCTCAGTGGCCTACTATTTTTTTATTGAAAAAATTCAGACTATTACCCGTATGCGCTCCAATGATAACTATGAAATTATTTATTGTATGTCAAAAAATGCACAATAACTACCTATTAAATCCCTCTAAATTGCATTTGCATATCTCAACAGGTTGTAAAGCAATAAATAAATTTTCGGTTTATAAGATAAATTTCCCGGTATCTCGGAAACGATACATTGGCGGACATAAGTTTATCGAGCAAAACGTCATTATTTTTTCATGCAGAATTACCCTTTAAAGTTTTTCATACCTATTTAAAAACACCCTTTATGTACAGTGTACATGGTACGCCAAACCTCTGGTTTTCTTTGATTGCGGCTAAACTATGGGATATACAAAAAAAATGTTTACAACAAAGTTATAATGTGTATCACTTTAAAATGTTTAAGACGTCTCTAATTTAAAATTTATTTCGATTAAACAAGGTCAGTCAAAGTGACAGTATGGACCAAAGTTGTGTTTTTTTTTTCAAATGGAACACCGTATATTTATTAAATCCATTTATTACGTATCCCGAATATTTATTACGTATCCCCATGTTTTCTTTTCAAAACATATAAAAACATACTACCTGGACCCAAAAGAAAACTTTCTAGAAACCATTAATGGAAGATGGCCTGAACACCAATACATATATACTGACGGATCCAAGTTGAATGGAAAAGTAGGATTTGCTTTTTATGACGCAAACTCTTCCCAATATTACAAGTTCAAGCTACCAGATGAGTGTTCCATATCATCATCATTCTCTTTGCCTTACCCCTATGCGGGGTCGGCTTCCCTAATTGCATTTCTCCACACAATTCTTTCTTGGGTCATATCAATGTGTGTGTGTGTGTGTGTGTGTGTGTGAAAAAATGGCTTGGATGCGAGTCCGTTAGCCACAGATTTTTATTTTATTTTTACCTCAATTTATTAGTTTTGTTATATTTATACGTATTTCACTTAAATGATTATACATATTTGTTTCTGTCAAGTAGTTTATGAGTAATTTAAATATTTCCATTTTATGACAACTTAGTAGATATTCTATACTAATTGGAAAATGAACTTGTGTTTGTCGTAAATTGTAATATAATTGATTTATATCTTCTTCTTCTTCTTCAGGTGCCGTCCTCGTTCCGAAGTTTGGCTATCATCAAGGCTATGCGTATTTTTGATACCGTAGATCTAAATAATTGGCAGCTGCTGCACTTGTACCAATCTCTTAAATTCTTCAACCATGAATGTTTTCTTCTGCCAATGGATCTTTTACCTATTATTTTTCCCTGAATAATTAATTGTAGTAGCTGGTACTTTTGTCCCCTCATTATATGTCCCAAATTGATTCCAATATTGATTTATATATCTCTCGTTAATTTTGCATTCCAAGAAAATATGGTTTAAATCTCTAATCGAAACATTATCACAAAAACATACTGATGAATTAATTATTCCTAATTTGTGCAGATGTGCCTCATATTTCCCGTGTCGAGTTTTTAATCTGACGATAGTAGAAATATCTTGCTTTGGCAGGTTATATTTAAATATGTATTCAGGTGGCGGAGGAAGTTCTTGATGTAAAGAAAAATATAAATTTTTTGACATGCTTGTAATATTTTTCCATTCTTTTTTCCATATTTTATTTATTCTGTTGGAGTGAATGCAAAGAGAGTGATAAACTCCAACAGACGTAGGAAAAAGAAGATTTACTTAATGTAGCAATGGAACAAAAATGTGTGGCTTTTACGTTGAAGGAGCCGAAGTAACTATTAATGCAGTAGTACTTGTATGGAAAGATGCAAAGAAAAAGAGTATAGAATTGATATAGAAAGGGAGATGAAAAAATTATGAATAGATAGATTAACTTGAATGGCTAGCTAAATATGCAAGAGAATGGCCACTTGACACTCAAGGAAGGATTCGGCCAATTTGTACGCCTATTTGGTCAGACAGTAAATTAAAGGAAATGACAATGATGAGACTTAGAAGAAGATTAAGAATAATCTTAATGAGGTTAGAAAATCTAAATAAGGGGTACCTCTAATACAGAAAGTACAACTTACACCTAGGTTAGTAAGAACCTTCACCAAATAATAATTGTAAGATTTAATTACGTACACCTTAATTCGATACTACCTAATAATATGAATACACTATAAATAACTCAAAGTGAGTAGGACAGGCACCAGCCTTTACCTAATAAACCTACGGTTGGATACAACAGATCCTTTTTCTAACTCGTGGTTTTAATAACAAAATTTAACAAGTGAAACCGAACTCTATTCTGAGGGAATAGAGCCCAGAAGTTTCTTCGAATTTAATAAGTTAATGTTAAATAAATTGAGAAATTGAAATTTTAATAATATGTGAAGTTAATTTAAAGTATACTAAAATAATTAAATAAGTTTGAATAGATATATAAAAAGGGAAACCAGCATAAAAATAACCAAAATAAGAGTACCGACAACTATTGTAGGGGAAAATATCTGAGCTCAGAGATCTTTACCTTGGAGATTACGCAGTTTTGGGGAACGCTATCAATTAAATATTATGTTGTTCAAAATAGAATAAAAATATAAAGAAGGAAAAAATTTGTGTGCAATTAAATTATAAAAAATGTATAGGAATACTAAACGTCCTGAATATCACAAAAAAAAACAGTCTGTCTTTAATAAGAGCGCATCAAATGTCCCCAAACAAACCCCTTTTACACAATCTTCTTAGCTGATGTAATGAGCACCCAGGGGGTGCTAAGTATCGCTTGCAGCTGTCCTGCTGGAGGTACAGGAAGACTGGTGGAAAGCAGCTGGAGGTACTCAAGAGAAAAAACAAAACTTGAAATAATCCAGGCTGGTCGCCTAGTGATCGTTTCTCGAGGAGTGGTCTGTCCTTGGTGTTGTTAGGTGTTTTTAAGATTTCATAGTAGTGGCTAAAAAAAACACAATATGCTGTTACTACCAATCTACCGATGTGTCAAAAAAAAGAAGCAAGAGAACGAGAAGCTGTTTTTATTCCTATGGGAATAAGAAGAAATAGGTCATTAAGTCCAAAAACTTGAATGACTAGACAGCTCGACCTTTTATCAAGTTGTTATCAGATGACCTTGGTCAAATAACACATGTAATTTTAAATTTGAATACAAGATATAATTACCGTGAAATAATATTTTATTATAATATATACACAGGTATACAGACATATTATATAAGGATGAAATAGTATGACTATGCAATGGATACTTATTCGATCATCTTTCAAAAGATAGGAGATCTGAAGACTTGAAAGGAATATAAAAAAAATGGAATTTAAATGAGCTCTATTTTCCAACTAAAAGCAAAAATCAGCAAAGAATATACAATTTTCTCTAGATGAGTTTGATTAAGCCATGAAAATAACCTACATGAAACTTAATTAGCAAATTAGTCAAGGAGATTCAATATGGCTGAATAAAATTAATAAATTTTTTTATTTACCGGGGCGGAACTCATTGTAGATATGCACTAAAATCCTTCAAATTTATTCACTCGGTTCACTAGCTGGATGACTTCAATATAATATTTTTTTAATAAATCTGGAACTTGGGATTATAGGTGAAATAAACTTAGTTCAACGACCCCGCACACTACTCAAACCGACTCCTCGATAGCCAATGCTCTTTCGAGGGCTAAAGATCCTCGTTGCAATTCTCCATACCCCTCTACTAATCATCAGCTGTCACTGTGAGGAAACCAATGTTGCCACGTTTAAATGTGACGTCAGCAAGCATTTAAAAATTCTGTGATTGGTTTACGTTATATTTTAATAAACATTGAAAGAAAATAACTCTGAAAATAATTAAATAATATTTTCAATAATTAAATGATACCTTCCCATCAATAATTGATTCTATAAGGGGCGGAACGTCACAACTAGACTTCCCTTAATATACTCATTTCTACTTTTATCCTTCTTTGTCACTCCACTCATCCATCTAAGCATTCTCATTTCCGCCACATGCATTCGTTGTTCCTCTTTCGTCTTCACTGCCCAACATTCAGTTCTGTACATCATAGCCGATCTTATGGCTATTTTATAGAATTTTCCCTTCAGCTTCATTGAAATTTTTCTGTCACACAACACACCACTCGCTTCTTTCCACTTCATCCATCCAGCCCTAATTCTACTGCATGCATCTCCATCTATTTCTCCATTACTCTGTAATACCGATCCCAGGTACTTAAAACTCTTGCTTTTTACAATCAGTTCACCATCCAAAGATACCATTTTATTTGTAGTAACTCCATCTTTCAATGAACATTCCAAATACTCTGTTTTTGTCCTACTAAGTTTTAAACCTTTTTCCTCCAGAGCTTGCCTCCACTGTTCCAGTTTTTGTTCTGTCTCTTTCACTATTTCCTACTAACACGACATCATCAGCATACATTAAGCACCATGGAATGTTACCCTGTAGTTTCGCTGTTATCTGGTCCAAAACTAATGAAAATTAGTACGGACTAAGCACAGAGCCTTGGTGCAATCCTACTTTCACATGAAATTTATCAGTCTCTCCCACACCTGTCCTAACACTAGTCGTTACTCCCTCATACATATCCCTCACAATCTTTACATATTCACCAGGGACTCCTTTCTTATTGAGTGCCCACCACAGAATCTCTCGAGGAACTCTATCATATGCTTTCTCAAGATCAATGAATACCATATGAGAGTTTGTTTCTTTACTCCTGTATTTTTCCATCAACTGCCTTATAATGAAAATTGCATCTGCTGTTGATCTGCCCTGCATAAAGCCACATTGATTCTCGGATATTTCGGTCTCTTCACGTATCCGTCTATCAATTACTCTTTCCCATATTTCCATGGTGTGGCTAAGCAGTTTTATAGCCCTGTAGTTTGTACATTGTTGTATATCTTCCTTGTTTTTGTAAACAGGTACCAGTATACTGCTTCTCCATTCGTCTGGCATTTGTCCAACTTCCATAATTCTATTAAATAGACCTGCTAGCCACCTTGTTCCTGTCTCTCCCAATGATCTCCATACTTCCCCAGGAATATCATCTGGTCCTACCGCTTTTCCTTTTTTTTTTATTTTTTGAAGCGCTTGAGCCACTTCGTCGTTTGTTATTTTGGTGACCATTGCTGCTACTGTCTCCGTTGACTCTACAGGCTGTCTGTCAAATTCTTCATTTAATAAGCTGTCAAAGTACTTTCTCCATCTCTTTTTGACATCCCTTTCGTGAACTAGTATTTTATTATTTCCATCTCGGATACATCTAATCTGATTAAAATCTTTTGCTTTCTTTGCTCTCTGTTTGGCTATTTTATATATCTTCGTTTCACCTTCCCTGGTATCAAGTTGATCGTATAGGTTTGAATACGCTTCTGCTTTGGCTTTTGCTACTGCTACTTTCGCTTCCTTTTTCGCCACCATATAGTTTTGAAGATTTGTGTCGGATCTGGTTTCTTGCCACTTTTTCTATATTTTTCTCTTCTCGTTTATTTTTCCTTGTACTTCGTTTGACCACCACCAAGTCTCCTTATCCTCAAACTTTTTTCCTGACGTTTTCCCAAGTATTTCAATAGCAGTCTCTCTAATACTACTGGCCATTTTTCTCCAAATTGTATTAGGTCTTCCTTTCATGTTCCAACATATTTTTTCTAATATTCTTCTCCTGAATAGACCTTCTTTCTCATCTATTAGCAGCCACCACTTGATTTTTTGTAGTCCTCTCCGATATTTTTGTTTAGTTTCGCTTTTTTACTTCGATGTCCAGAACAAGCAGCTTATGTTGTTGGCTTACTGTCTCACTAACTATTACCTTGCAGTCCTTGCATTCACGTATGTCTTCTTTCCTTATCATGAAGTAGTCTATTTGGGATTGATGTTGTCCACTTTTGTAGGTAATAAGTTGAGTTTCTTTCTTCTTAAAGAATGTGTTAACAATCGCCATATCAAATGCTGTTGCTAATTCAAGCATGTCATCTCCAGCTTCATTTCTAGTTCCAAAGCCTAATCCCCCATGTATTGCTTCGTATCCTGCCTTGGCTTGGCCCACATGTGCATTGAAATCACCTCCTATTATAACTTTCTCCTCTGACGGAATATCACTCAGGACGTCTCCTAATTGGTCATTCCATAACTTCCACTACGTTATCTTTCATTTCACTATCAGCAATTATACCAACTCTGTTTCTAGTGTTACTACTCCCTGCATACCACAATTTGTAACCTTCACCTATTTCTTTTGCCCTTGGCCTTTCCACCTAGTTTCTTGAATGCAAGCAATTTTAACTCTCCTTCGTTTGAGCGCATCCACTAACTCCAGACTCTCACCTGTAAGACTACCAAGATTCCACGACCCTATCCTGATTTTTCTAACCTGCAATGGTGTTCCCCCTGAGATAGTCCTCACCCGGAGATCCGAACGGATGCTCATTTTACTTCCGGAATATTTTACCTCAGCAGATGCCATCATTTCAGTATAAGTTTTTATATCTTTGGAGAAGGTCTTTTTATTTTTATGGCCTGAAAAGATTTTGTTTGGATATTTGATGCCTGAATGCCTTTTCTATCAGAACCCTACCCTGCCCTGCACGTTTAGCCAATACACCAGCAATGCAACCAAGGTGCAGTATTACCCCACACCCGCCTGCATTTTTCTGTATAGGCCAGGATCCCTACTGTAAGGACTGCCCTATAAGCCAATGTATTGTTGCCCGTATCCCGCCACTAGGAGGCACGTACTTTATTCGGGATACCTCTTTATTCGGGATATTTATTAAATCCATTTCTAAATATATTTTTTTTTAAATATGAAGAGTTTGTGTAAGGTTTGATAGGTCTAAAGTAATTTTTGAAATATTTACACTTTTATTGAAAAAAATCGTTTTCCCGGCGGTGGATTAGGTTTCCAAGTTAATAAAAATTTAAATGACAATAATAATAATGCAGATTTAGCCATACGGCTCACACTCCCTCTAAGGGGAAAATTGACTCATCCTAGATACCTACGGTATCAAAAGGATTGAGCTCTGGTGGGACTCTTTCCCTGTTATAGAGCCCTAGGTGACTTGGAATGCAGGTGTATCTCCCAAAAATTTTCGTACACTTCTGGCCGTCGCGAGTAGTACAGCTTTCTGCATGGTCTTATAAAGATGTTCATTCAGACCCAGCTTTTTTATGCTTTCGAGGAGGGTCTTCGGAATGACTCCAGTGGTAGACATAATAATCGGTATCGTCTGGGTACTTTGCATTCTCCATTGCCTTCGTATTTGAATTTCCAGATCTCTGTATTTGGCGATCTTTTCAGTAAATTTACTACGTAGATTATTGTTGTTAGGTATCGCCACATCAATTAGTGTTGTTTGTCTTGTTAATTTATTAACTAGTACGAGATCTGGTCTATTGTGTGCTACTGTTTGGTCTGTGAGCACAGTACGGTCCCAGTATTCGCTCTGAGCGTTAACAAAGTGTCAAAGCAAAATCGACCGACCTGCTCATGTTGGCGGTTTTTTGAAATTTTATCAGGACGCTTTGTGTATGTTTAAATGTGACATTTAAAAAAAATGCCGTGTCCCGCTAGTGATATTATGTATTAATATAAACAGAAAATAAAAACGCACTTAATCTGATATAAATTCTTCTATTTCCAATATTGATTATCAGTTTGATTTTGTATACATAACCTCACTATCGCAATTTATGTCAATAAATCTTTATTAACGAAAAAAAAAATATTTTTGTTGCACTATAAATTACAGTATAAATTAATAACTAATGAATTCTAACAATTGTATTCGGTTATTATCACTACAAAATAAAATATTCAAGTTTAACAAAATAATCCCATAAGACTCAATGTTAAAACGTCCTGACAAAATCTGACAGCGTGTCACGTGACTGTAAGTAGAGGGGAGACGCACGGAGCCAATAGCTTGTAGTTGCCATCCTCAAGCATACTCTCAGGGACGTATTGATAATATGGAAGATGGTCCGTTTGGAGAAGTCCCAGCTTGATAGCTATCTCTTGATGAAGGATTTTTCCCACTGCGTCATGCCGTTCCTTGTATTCAGTTGCAGCAAATGCCTGGCAGCCCCCTGTGATATGTTGGATGGTTTCTTGGGCTTGACATCCATATCGGCATCTGTCATTTTGAACCTGAGGGTCTTTGATGATATATTTCAGGTAATTTCTGGTTGATATAACCTGATCCTGAATGGCCAGTAATGAACCCTCCGTTTCAGGGAACATCTTTCTTGATGTCAACCAGTAGTTCGACGCTATATTGTCGACATAATCTTGGCTGACCTCATTTGGATGTCGCCCGTGCAGAGGTTTACCCATCCAGGCACGCACTTTTTCGTCCTTAGTAAGGTGGTTTATGCGCATTTCTGGTTCCCTCAGCTTGATCGGTGTTGTATCATCTACTGCGCAGATAGCGCGATGTAGAGTAGATGTCTCAGCTTGCATCTGAAAATAAGTTCTTAAATTAGCAATTTGTTTATATAATTGCTCACCTATATCCATAAGTCCTCTTCCTCCTAAATTCCGTGGTAATGTCGTTCTTTCTACTGCACTTTTAGGATGGTGTTTTTGTGCCTTTGTGAGGTGTGTTCTTACTTTTCGCTGAAGATTTTCTATATATGTTTTCGTCCACTTAACAATACCAAATGAATAGCTAAGCGCGGAACAAGCGTAGGTGGTTAGTGCCTTAAACAAATTTTTACTGTTAAGCTGTGAACGAAGCAGCTGCTTTATCCTTCGCATAAACTCAGTAGTTGTCTCAGTTTTCATTTGCTTATGGTCAATTTTCCGCGCCTGTTTTACTCCAAGATATTTGTATATATCGTTTTCACCCATGGCCTCGATGTTCTGGCCATTTTGCATATCGAATGCCTTTCCTCGGACTATATTTAAAACACGGCACTTGTCTGGTCCAAAGTGCATATTAATATCATTAGAGAATGTTTCTACTGTTTTCAACATCTGTTCTAGATTGTCTCGAGTAGAAGCCATTAATTTCAAATAATCCATATATAACAGATGATTAAGCTTCGCTACTACAGTATTGTTGTTTTTAATGCTAAAACCTGAGTCAGTGGAATTTAATAGCTGTGATAGGGGGTTCATAGCCAAACAGAACCACAATGGACTCAGCGAGTCTCCTTGAAACAGGCCCCGGTTGATTGCGACATTTTCCGTTTCGATATTTTTTTCGCCAGGTATTTGGAGGTGAATTTTAGTCTTCCAGCTTGTCATTATATGCCTTAAAAAAGTCACTATGTTATCATCGACTTTGTATATTCTTAATATATCTATAAGCCATTCATGCGGCACTGAATCAAAGGCCTTTTTGTAGTCAATAAAGACAGTAAAGAGGTTCCTTTTTTTGGTGAATGCCTGGTTAGAAATTACTGAGTCGATGATAAGTTGTTCTTTGCAACCCATAGAACCCTTAGCGCATCCTTTCTGTTGAGGCTCTATGATATTGTTTAGAGTTTAGAGCACAGTGTTGGTAGATACGCCGGGTTATACAGGATGTGACCAATTTATACAAAGTTGGAAGACAAGTAATTGGGCGGTACTTGGCTGGATCTTGGGTGTTATTTTGATCCTTCGGTATTAAATAAGTGGTTCCCTGAGTTAGAAATGATGGTATTTCCTGCGGGTTAGAAATAACATGATTAATTAATGTTGATAAGCACTCATGAATACTCCAAAACTTCTTAAGCCAGAAGTTCTGAACTCCGTCTGGTCCAGGAGATTTCCAGTTATGAAGCTCTTTGATGATATTTGAGACCTCTTCAGTAGTGAATGGTTCGTAGTTAGCTGTGACGTAGTGGTGACAGTTGTGCGTCGTATCTTCTATCCAGCCAGCATTGTTGTTAAGAGCAGCTGGTGTGGAAAGTTGATTTCCCCAAAACTCATGAATCTCTTCTTGGCTTGGGTAAGACTTGTCGACACTTTCTACGGTGGAATTGAGTTTTCGGTAGAACGCCTTCTCAGAGTTCTCAAAAAGTGCATTGTCACATTTTCTGTTGTTACTAACTTTATACCTTCTTAATCGTCCTGAATAGACGGAGAGTTTTTGTTTGAGGGCCGGTTGTTCGAACGCTAATCAACAATGATCATTATCAAATATTTAATTACTGTCACCAAAACTGTCAATGTCAACTTTGTTTGGGTTGCTGAAAACATAATTAATTACAATTATGAGATTTATTATTAATTATGTTAATAATTATTGTTATATTAATTGATTATAGACTCCACAGACTTTTTAACAACCCAAACAAAGTTGACATTGACAGTAATTAAATATTTGATAATGATCATTGTTGATTAGCGTTCGAACAACCGGCCCTTAATGTATCCAGACACTGTTGGACTGTGTTATTTTCTGGATCGTATCTCGAGTCTCTTGCAGTGCTCCGCATTATTTCTTCAGCTCTCTTAATGACTTTTCTACTTGTTACACCTCTTATATATTCTGTGACTTGACCAATATCCCTACGCAGTAATTCAATTTTTCCGAGGAGTCTTTTTTCCCATGGTGCAATTCTGTTACCAGTCCTTCCGTTATTAGTACCCCGTCGTGTTCTAATCTTAACGCCCATTACATTAGCAATTGCTGTTGCTGCACAGTAGATTAGCATATGCAGATATTCCAATGTATGGGCTTACGACATAATTGGGTAGGACTTCAGTGTTCACAATTTGTAACAGCGCACCTAGTTTCTTACAAGAGTTTATTCGTGGTAGCGGTGGTCTGCTAAGTGGATTTGTTCCATTAAACTCTTGTACGGCACGAGCCATTTCGTTTGCTAGACTATCGCGCAACTCGTTGTTTTCCTGCTGTGTATTGTCAGGTTGAGTTTCTGGTATGGGAATCTCATTATGGGAATCTCATAATTATTATTATTATTATTACGCTCACTCAAGCGGGACGACTGAGGCAGCGCATGAAATGGACAGTGTCCATTAACGAAAACATTTTGCGCTTCTATTACAAGGTGACCAACCTCGGTCAAGAAACGATCGGCTACCGACTACAGCTGTATGCCGAATTTTGCAGGGAGTACCCAGATATTCACGTAACTGAACAACGAGTAGCAGATCAATATCGGGTAATCATTAGAAATAATTTTATCCTGGAGACTAGACGCGATACTATCAAAAGCGAAGTCGCACGGGAGATAGATCATAACCAAGGGCTAGTTTTAGATCAAGCCCCTAATGAAATCCGTGATCAGCAGATTCCTGAGGTTCCCATACCAGAAACTCAACTCAATTGCGATGTCGCAATTTAGTTTCGACACCGCCATGATGGTCGCAATTGATAGCGATTCTTATTCATTTCGATACTAGTTACAACTGGGGATATTAACGTTATCATTTTGACACTGCTCAGAATTTGGGTTGGTGCTCCGGTTTATTGGATTTATTGGCTACGCAACCACCGCAACATTTGTTGATATAGTCTGGGAAAGTTATCGAAAAAATGCCATTTTTGGGAAAAGTTATTTACCAGCTATTTTATTGCTAAAATCGAATCTTAAGATTGCATATATTAGTAATATGGGGTATGACTTCTTCTTCTTCTTCTACGGCACTACAGCCCAAATTGAATCTTGGCCTCCTTTATTTTTTGCCTCCACCCTTGTCTGTCTGTGGCTGCTCTTATCCATACACGGACTCCTAAAAGGGCTTGTGCGTCGCTGTTTACTGTGTCTTCCCAGCGCTTTCGTGGCTTCCCAACCGGTCTCTTTCCTTGCATTCTAGCATTCAGTGCTCGTTTTGGTAGCCTATCCTCTCCCATTCTTATCACATATCCGGCCCATTGCAATCTTTGTATTTTAATGAAGTCTGACAGGGGTGTTTCCTTATAAAGTTGATAAAGCTCGTTGTTGTATCGACTTCTGAAGATTCCGTTTTCCCTCACAGGTCCTAGTATTCTCCTAAGTACTTTCCTTTCGAATGTGTCGAGTTTGTTTTTGGATGTTTCTTTCAGGACCCAGGCTTCACTGCCATAGCATGTTATTGGTCGAATTAAGGTTTTATAGATTCTCTAATAATTCTTATAGAATAAGAATTTTATAGATGGGGTATGACAATTAGCACTCCTAAATCTTCTTTTTTTTTTTTCGATTAGTGCTCTGTAACTCCTAAGATTTTTCCTTCAAGCCAAAAACACTCAAATAAAAATTCACCGTAATTTAGTTCTGCACAAAGATATTTTTTTCCGATTTCCTTCAACAAAAATTTTACTCGGAAAATCCGAGTTTTCCCAAAAAAATCTGCAATTTTCAATTAAAATTTTAGGGAAGTAATTATTTATAAATAATTAAATAAATTAACATGAAAAATTTTTATAGTAGATTATATGTACAGAGAGGGGCTAAATTATGGAATAAATTCTTTTTCTCTAAAATTGACGATTTTGGAGCAAAATCCCGAAACAGGTTACAAACAAAAAATTACAATTTTTTGGCATATATTTCATACTAGTGACGTCATCCATCTCAGCGTGATGACATAATCGATAATTTTTTTAATGGGAATAGGGGTCATGTGGTAGGTCATTCGAAAGGGCGTTCAATTCTCTATTCAGTAATATAAACATTAATATCATTATTTATACAGCGTTGCCAAAAAATAATTTTTGAATTAAATTAATTAACGCGAAAATAAGAATGTATGTAATTTATTTAACTCAAAATACATAGTACTGCTGTCAGAAAATAGAAAAAAAAGGTTTATTTCACAAATAAACATTTCTTTTCGCTTAAATTAAATCACAAACAGCCTCCCTCCTACCTATTGGCAGTTTGAACATATAATTTAAGCTAAAAGCAATATTTATTTGCCAAATAGACATTTTTTTCTATTTTCTGACAGCAATAGAATGTATTTTGAGTTAAATAAATTACATACATTCTTCCTTTTGCGTCAATTAATTTAATTCAAAAAAATTTTTTTGGCCACCCTGTATAAATAATGATATTAATGTGTATAATACTGAATAGAGAATTGAACGCCTTTTTAAATGAGCTACCACACGACCCCTATTCCTATTTAAAAAATAATCGATTACGTCATCACGCTCGGATGGATGACGTCACTAGTTTGAAATATGTGCCAAAAAAATTTAATTCAAAAATAAAAATCGACCTGTTTCGGGATTTTTCTCTAAAATCGTCCATTTTACAGAAAATGATTTTATTCCATTATTTAGCCCCTCTCTGTATATCAGGAGACCGGCGGCAATCTAACCAATAGTCTAGCAATAATTAAAATGTTAATTAAAAAATTTTGGTCGAAATAATAACCAGAAAGATTATGATACACCAGAATAACTATGATTTTCGTATAAAAAAGCACTATACCTATTCAACGTACTTTACAGAATTGAAATTGGACTATTTGAGCGGTCTCGGGAATGTTATAAAGAAACAATTTTTTGGCTTTTAAACAAGCAGAACCCCTCAGAAAATATTAGATTAAATTAAATTAAGTTAACGCTGTTGAAAAGGGCACGGCTTCTGTGCCCTTTTCTAAGAAAAAAAAATTGCGAGGAGTGGTTCCAGGTATAACCGGTCAAATTTGACCGGCATTTGCGACAGAGTTATAAACGACAGGATTTCAATCTTTGAACCATTACCTTTTTATTCCGGTCCTCTTTGTACATACAAATTTTCATATCTTCAAGACACTCATAACAAAAAAGATTTATGTCAAAAAATTATTTAATTATTTATAAATAATTACTACCCTAACATTTTAGTAAAAAATTAAAGATTATGTTTGGAAACCCCGAATTTTCCGAGGAAAATTTCCGCCGACTGAAATCGGAAAAAAATATCTATGTGCAGAATTAAATTACAGTGAATTTTTATGTGAGTGTTTTTGGTTTAACGTTAAAATCTTCTGAATTACAGAGCAATAATTGAAAAAAAAAAGATTTCAGAGCGCTAATTTGTTTATAAACCAAATAGCACACTTTCTGCGGACTTTACATAGCTATATTACTAAATGAAATCTTAACATTTGATTCCAGTATATCCAGCAATAAAATAGCTGGTACATAATTTTCCTTATTTTATACTAATTTTCCCAGATTATTACCTTACATCTTTCATTGAGTTGATAATTCACATTGTGGAAATTCTCAATTATTATATTTATTATATTTTTAATTTTAAAAATTGTATCCCGAATTGTACGTGCCTCCTAGTGGCCGGATACGGGCAACAATATATTGGCTTATAGGACAGTCCTTACCGTAGGGATCCTGGCCTATACACAATAATACAGGCGGGTGTGGGGTAATACTGCACTTTGGTTGCATTGGCGGTGTATTGACTAAACGTGCAGGGCAGGGTACGGTGCTGATAGAAAAGGCATTCAGGCATCAAATATCCAAAAAAAAATCTTTTCAGGCCATAAAAATGAAAAGACTTTCTCCAACGCAATAAAAACTTATACTGAAATGATGGCATCTACTGAGGTAAAATATTCCGGAAGTAAAATGAGCCTCCTTTCGGATCTCCGGGTGAGGACTATCTCAGGAGGAACACCATTACAGGTTAGACAAATCAGGATAGGGTCTTGGAATCTTGGCAGTCTTACAGGTAAGAGTCTGGAGTGAGTGGTTGCGCTCAAACGAAGAAGAGTTCAAATTGCTTGTATTCAAGAAACTAGGTGGAAAGGACAAATGGCAAAAGAACTAGGTGAAGGATACAAATTATGGTATGTAGGGAGTAGTAACACTAGAAATGGAGTTGGTATAATTGCTGATAGTGAAATGAAAGATAACGTAGTAGAAGTTGTAAGAACGAGTGATAGAATGATGTGAGTGAAATTTGTAATTGATAAAGAGGTATTGAATGTTGTGTGTGTGTATGCTCCTCAAACAGGTCTGGGTGAGAATGAAAGAAGAGCTTTCTATGACCAATTAGAAGACGTCCTGAGTGATATTCCGTCAGAGGAGAAAGTTATAATAGGAGGTGATTTCAATGCACATGTGGGCCAAGCCAAGACAGGATATGAAACAATACATGGGGGATTAGGCTTTGGAACTAGAAATAAAGCTGGAGATGACATGCTTGAATTAGCAACAGCGTTGGATATGGCGATTGTTAACACATTCTTTAAAAAGAGAGAAACTCAACTTATTACCTACAAAAGTGGACAACATCAATCCCAAATAGACTACCTCATGATAAGGAAAGAAGACATACGTGAATGCAAGGACTGCAAGGTAATAGTTAGTGAGACAGTAAGCCAACAACATAAGCTGCTTGTTCTGGACATCGAAGTAAAATGCGAAACTAAACAAAAATATCGGAGAGGACCACAAAAAATCAAGTGGTGGATGCTAAAAGATGAGAAAGAAGGTCTATTCAGGGAAAGAATAGTAGAAAAAATATGTTGGAACATGAAAGGAAGCCCTAACACAATTTGGAGAAAAATGGCCAACATTATTAGAGAGACTGCTATTGAAATACTTGGGAAAACGTCAGGAAAAAAGTTTGAGGATAAAGAGACTTGGTGGTGGTCAAACGAAGTACAAGCAAAAATAAAAGAGAAGCGAACATTATAAAAAAGTGGCAAGAAACCAGATCCGACACAGATCTTTAAAACTATATGGTGGCGAAAAAGGAAGCCAAAGTAGCAGTAGCAAAAGCCAAAGCAGAAGCGTATTCAAGCCTATACGATCAACTTGATACCAGCGAAACGAAGATATATAAAATAGCCAAACAGAGAGCAAAGAAAGCAAAAGATTTTAATCAGATTAGATGTATCCGAAATGAAAATAATAAAATATTAGTTCACAAAAAGGATGTCAAAAAGAGATGGTAAAAAAAGTACTTTGACAGCTTATTAAATGAAGAATTTGACAGACAGCTTGTAGAGTCAACGGAAACAGTAGCAGCAATGGTCACCAAAATAACAAACGACGAAGTGGCTCAAGCGCTTCAAAAAATAAAGAAAGGAAAAGCGGTAGGACCAGATGATCTTCCTGGGGAAGTATGGAGAGCATTGGGAGAGACAGGAACAAGGTGGCTAGCAGGTTTATTTAATAGAATTATGGAAGTATTGATGGAAAAATACAGGAGTACAGAAACAAACGCTTATATGGTATTCATTGATCTTGAGAAAGCATATGATACAGTTCCTCGAGAGATTCTGTGGTGGGCACTCAATAAGAAAGGAGTCCCTGGTGAATATGTAAAGATTGTGAGGGATATGTATGAGGGAGTAACGACTAGTGTAAGGACAGGTGTGGGAGAGACTGATACATTTCATGTGAAAGTAGGATTGCACCGGGCTCGGTGCTTAGTCCGTATTTATTCTCATTAGTTTTGGACCAGATAACAGCGAAACTACAGGGTAACATTCCATGGTGCTTAATGTATGCTGATGATGTCATGTTAGTAGGAAATAGTGAAAGAGACTTAGAACAAAAACTGGAACAGTTTAGACAAGCTCTGGAGGAAAAAGGTTTAAAACTTAGTAGGACAAAGACAGAGTATTTGCAATGTTCATTTAAAGATGGAGTTACTACAAATAACATGGTATCTTTGGATGGTGAACTGATTGTAAAAAGCAATAGTTTTAAGTACCTGGGATCGGTATTACAGAGTAATGGAGAAATAGATGGAGATGCATGCAGTAGAATTAGGGCTGGATGGATGAAGTGGAAGGAAGCGAGTGGTGTGCTGTGTGACAAGAAAATTCCAATAAAGTTGAAGGGAAAATTCTATAAAACAGCCATAAGACAGGCTATGATGTAGGGAACTGAATGTTGGGCAGTGAAAAAGAAAGAGGAACAACGAATGCATGTGGCGAAAATGAGAATGCTTAGATGGATGAGTGGAGTGACATAAAAGGATAAAATTAAAAATGAGTATATTAGGTGTCTAGGTGTGGCACCAATTGATGCCAAAATGAGACAGCATAGGTTGAGATGGTTTGGTCATGTTCAACGTCGAGACGGTAATTACCCAATACGAAGAATTGCTGAAGTGAAGATTCCTGGAAGGATTAGGAGAGGAAGACCAAAGAAGACGTGGGGGAGACGATTAGGCAGGACATGTTGGTAAAGGGGATTGACATTGATATGACCCAAGAAAGAATTGTATGGAGAAATGCAATTAGGGAAGCCGACCCCGCATAGGGATAAGGCAAAGAGAGTGATGATGATATGTCTAATTTAATACTAATCTATCTAATTCCTCCAAAAACAGCAAATTTCCATTAAACCCAGTCATATTAATACCTTTTGGTTTAGTTTTCCTTGCAAGAAACAAACAAAACACATCTCCTAAACTAAACCTAACCTCGCTTTCGGCCATTCATTCATGTCCGTGTCACAATAATTTCGACTCGAAATTATAATATCGACCACTTTTTTGAAGTCGCTATTAATTTCGATAGTCGCTATTTTATGACATCATTTCGTTAGTTCAACTAAAATCCACAAGGCTCGCACAGTCGCATTTCAACGTCGCCATATTGATTGCGACTTATTTTCAGTCGAAATTTGAATTAGAATCAGGCCCCTGATGATGCACAGCAGGTAAACAACGAGTTGCGAGACAGTCTAGTAAACGAAATGACAAGAGTTTAATGGAACAAATCCACTTAGCAGACCACCGCTACCAAGAATAAAATCTTGTAAGAAACTAGGTGCGCTGTTACAAATTGTGAACACCGAAGTCCTACCCAATTATGTCGTAGAAGCTCAAACATTGTAACATTTGCATATGCTCATCTACTCTGCAGCAACAGCAATTGCTAATGTAATGGGCATTAAGATCAGAACACGACGGGGTACTAATAACAGAAGGACTGGTAACAGAATTTCACTCTGGGAAAAAAGACTGCTTGGGAAGATTGAAATATTGCGTAAGGATATTGGACAAATTACGGAATATATTCGAGGAATAACTAGTAGAAAAGTGATTAGAAGAGCTAAGAAATAATGTTGAACACCGCAAGACATTCACAATATGATCCAGAAAACTACACAGCCCAACAGTGACTGGATACATTAAAACAAAAACTCTCAGTTTATTTAGGAAGACTACGGAGATACAAAGTTAGTAATAACCGGAAATCAGACTATGGGTCTATTGAATAAAAAGAAGTATTTGCTTTTCGCTACCTACATTCTAATACCACGTATGGGGATTTTTAGGCGAAATGAGTTAGAGATTGATTCTGAGTATATTGCGCCGCTCTACTGAATAATTCTAATCCCAAATACGAGAAAACATTATTTCTCGTACTTGGGATTAGAATGTAGAGCATGCACAATATACTCAGAATCAACCTCTAACTCGTTTCGCCTAAAAATCCTCATACGTAGTATTAGAATGTAGGTAGCGTTTTACTTCCTCGTATTTAAGTAATTACTTAATAGTAATTGAATAAAGCATTAAAGAAATGACTTTATTCAACTAGTATTAAGTATGTAAATACCTAAATACTTGTAAGTAAAAACAAATACTTCTTTTTATTCAATAGACCCAATACACTTTTTGAGCATTCAGAGAAGGCGTTGTATACGAAAGTTAATTCCACAGTAGAAAAAGAAAATAAATCATACCTAACCCAAGAAGAAGTTCATGAGTTTTGGGGAAATCAACTTTCAACACCAGCTACTCATAACAACAATGCTGGATGGATTGAAGACACGGCGAACAACTTTCAACATTACAATCAAATTCCTTATGAACGCTTCACCACTGAAGAAGTCTCGAATACTATCAAAGAGCTTCACAACTGGAAAGCTCCTGGACCCGACGGAGTTCAAAACTTCTGGATAAAGAAGTTCTGGAGTGTTCATGAGTGTTTGTCAATATTTATTAATCACATTATTTCTAATCCGCAGGAAATGCCATCATTTCTTACTCAGGGAACCACTTGTCTAATACCGAAGGATCAAAATAACACCCAAGATCCAGCAAAATACCGCCCAATTACTTGTCTTCCCAACTTTGTACAAATTGGTCACGCCCTGTGTAACCCAGCGCATCTACCAACACTGTGCTCTAAACAATATCATAGAGCCTCAACAAAAAGGATGTGCTAAGGGTTCCATGGGTTGCAAAGAACAACTTATCATCGACTCGGTCATTTCTAACCCAGCATATATCAAAAAACGAAATCTCTTTACTGCTTTCATCGATTACAAGAAAGCGTTTGATTTAGTGCCGCATGAATGGCTTATAGATATACTGAACATATATAAAGTAGATGATAATATAGTGACCTTTTTAAAGCATGTTATGACGAAGTGGAAGACTAAAATTCACCTTCAAACAGCTGGTGAAAACAATATCGAAACTGAAGATATTAAAATTAACCGGGGGCTTTTCAAGGGTGACTCGTTGAGTCCACTTTGGTTGTGCCTAGCGATGAACCCACTATCTCAGCTACTGAACTCCAGTGACTAAGGTTTTAGCATCAAAAATAACAACAATGTGGTGGCGAAGCTTAATCATCTGTTGTATATGGATGATTTGAAACTAATGGCTTCCAGTCGAAACCACCTAGATCAGATGCTGAAAACTGTAGAAACTTTTTCAAATGACATCAGTATGCAATTTGGATTAGACAAGTGCCGTATTCTAAATATAGTCGGGGGAAGGGTTCAGCCCGGAGGTTTCGATATGCAAAATGGCCAAAACATCGAGGCCATGGGTGAAAATAACATGTATAAATATCTCAGAGTAAAGCAAGCACGGAAAATTGATCATAAACAAATGAAAACCGAACTAACTTCTGAGTTCGTACGAAGAGTGAGACGGCTAAATCGGTCATATCTTAATAGTAAAAATTTGTTTAAGGCATTGAATACGTACGCCTTTTCCGCGCTTAGCTACTCATTTGGTATTATAAAGTGGTCAAAAACGGATATTGAGAGTCTTCAGCGAAAAGCAATAATACTTCTAACAAAGGCACAAAAACATCATCCACGCAGTGCAGTAGAGAGAACAACATTACCGAGATACCTAAGAGGAAGAATGGACATAGGTGAGCAATTGGATAAACAAGTTACTAATCTAAGAACTTATTTTCAGGCGCAGGCTGAGACATCTACTTTACATCGCGCAATATGCGCAGTAGATGACACAACACCGCTTGAACTGAGGGAACAAGAAATGCGCATAAACCACCAATCTAGGGAAGAAAAAATGCGCACCTGGATGGGTAAGCCTCTGCATGGGCGGCATCTGAATGAGATTAGCCAAGAACATGTCGACAATTCAGCGTCGAACTATTGGTTGACGTCAGGAAAAATGTTTCCCGAGACGGAAGGTTTCATACTTGCCATTCAGATCAGGTGATTCCAACTAGAAATTACCTGAAGTTTATTGTCAAAGATCCTCAAGTCCATAACGACAAATGCCGATATGGATGTCAAGCCCAAGAATCCATCCAACATCTTACCGGGGGCTGCCAGGCGTTTGTCGGAACTGAGTATAAAGAACGCCATGACTCAGTAGGAAAGATTCTTCACCAGGAACTAGCTAGAACACTTGGACTTCTCCGCACCGACCACCTCCCTTATTATCAATACGTCCCTGATAGAATGCTTGAAAACGACAGCTATACTGGGATCGGACTGTGCTCACAGACCAACAAGTGGCACATAATAGACCGGATCTCATACTAGTTAATAAACTTACTAGGCAAACAACATTAATAGATGTGGCGATACCTAACAACAATAATCTGCTTGGTAAGCACAACGAAAAAATCTCCAAGTATAGAGATCTCGAAATACAAGTAAGGAGACAATTGATAATGGAAAGTACCCAGACAGAACATCTCAGATGTTATTTGGTCGTTTCTTGGACATACATAATAATTTATCCCTCTCAAATTGCAATGTACAATAATTACAATTGATTTCAAATAAACTGTTTCATATTGCCTTTATTTTCAGGTTGCCTTGAATAATGCTGACAGTAGTATTGAGTATGTGGATGCCTTATGTGAAAATGTTTTAAAGGAAATAGAACAAGCCTTACCAAAGATGAATATAAATGACAGAGGTAAATTTTTAATTTTTTCTATCATTTACTTGGATCAATACTGCCACGGGTATGTAAACAATAATTTCTCATGATAATGCAAATATTGTTAGTTCTTAATGGCAAGAACGCTATAAAAAAATTGCTGACCGAAAACCCCCTTAATTCAAAGAATCAGAAATAGACGGAATAGATATCTATACTCATGATGAACTCGAATTAAGCCTAACTAAGGTAGAAAGAACGATCAAAACTCTAAAGAACAAAAAAGCAGAAGGCCAAATGAATTTATAAAAAACTTATCGGAAAAGCTATTCCGCATGATACACAAAATGTTGGAGAGAGCACTTAATGGAGAAGACTTACCGGCAGAATGGACTCGAGCATATACAGTGTGAAAAAGAAGAATTTATGTAATTTATTTAATTCAAAATACATTCTACTTCTGTCACAAAACAGAAAAAATGTTTTTTTGATAAATAAACATTGTTTTTCACTTAATTTCAATGTTCAAGCTGCCACCCATCTGCCTCTTCGCAGTTTGAACATTGAATTTAAGCAATGTTTATTTATCAAATAAACAATTTTTTCTATTTTCTGTCAGCAGTAGAATGTATTTTGAGTTAAATAAATTACATACATTCTTCTTTTTGCGTCAATTTATTTAATTCAAAATAATTTTTCTTGGACACCCTGTATAAATAATTATGTCAATGTTAATATTACTGAATAGAGAATTGAATAACCCTTCAAATGAGCTAGCACACGACTCCTATTCCGTATTTAAAAATAAGGGGTGGGGGAAGTAAAAGAAAGGGGGTTGACAAATGACAGATGTGTGTACCATAAAAATGTATCCCCCTTAGATCAAAAATCGACCTGTTTCGTAATTTCTTTAAAATCTAATAAATACTGCCAAATATCGAGGTGGACTGTTTTCTTTGGCCCACACTGTATAATGACATCAATATATAAGAAAGGAAATAGAAAAAACTGCGAAAACTATCGAGGAATCAGCATTATATCGTATATAGGCAGACTGTATGGAAAGACCATAAAGGAAACATTAGAAATATACATATATACAGGATAAAATCAGAGAAGACCATTCAAGTTTCACAGCGACGGGGAAAGCATGCTTAGACCACATTTACACGGTCGAACAACTAATAGAAAAAAGAATGGCAAAAAATAGATCCATCAGGCTCTTGTAGATCTTAAGAAAGTATATGACTCGAGACCTAGAACCAAGCTATAGGAGGCAATGGAAGACATCGCAGTTCCACGAATGTTAATAAAAGCAGTAAAAGCCCTCTACAAGAATAACAAAGTAGCTACCAAAACGGGCAATAAAATAAACAGTCCATTTAAGACGACAAAGTGACTACTACAGGGCTGCTCCACATCCCCTACCCTGTTCAAAATATTCCTTGAAAAACCCTGAAACCATGGAAAAGAAAGTGCGAAGGAAAGGGTATACCAATAAGGAACGAATGTCTATATACCCCAAGTTTTGCTGACGACCAAATAGTAATCGCACAAGACGAAGATGACCTCAGTTTTATGACGAGAAAACTGGAACAGGAATATACAAAGGATGGGATGGAAATAAACCTAAAGAAAACTGAATACCTAACAACGGAGAATACAGAAATAAAACAGCTGGAAATAGACGAAGGTAAACAAATCAGGGGAACAGACAAGCATAAGTATTTAGGTTTCATAATATCAAACAAAGGAACAACTGAAGAAGATATAAAAAATAGACTAGGACAAAAGAACACAACAAGATAATAGAAAAGACTGCTTACGAAAATTGAAGCCGGTACTGTAGGATAAGAACATCATCATAAAAACAAAAAGGAGAATATATAATACCATGACAAGAAGTATGCTCACTTATGAGAATTCCTAAGGAGAAGCTGCAGAGTAACAAGAAGAGATAGAATAAATAACAGAAATCAGACAAGAATGGGAGTGAACTCTTATATAATAGACTACATCGAACAGAAGAGATTTTCCTGATACGGACATGTCAGAAGAGAAAAAAAAATCGTTGGATATATTCATGTACAGGGTAGCGAAAAAGTATGGAAACGCAGTAATTTCTCTGAAACTAATGAATATATTATATTTATGAAATTCTAGGATCATAAATGAGATGTTCTTCTGCATTTTTTAGAGAACATTTCAAATTTATGTGACATCAACGTTTAGCGTATGGCCGCCATCTTGATTTTTTTTAAATGGCAAACTAGGTCGAGGGATATATCATAGAACTTTAACTAACTAGACTAGAACTAGCAATTTAACTAACGTACTAGGAGAAAAAGATCATTCACAAATGCTTCCGATGATCTGATGATTAACCATCAGTCAGCGCCGCTACTGCTTTCTACGGCTTTGAGCATTTTTACAATATACATTAATTGTTAATGCAGTTCAAGTTGATTATCCAGTTGGCGTTGACTATTCCTAGTTCGAGTCAACTCAAACGGCTGATTTTAGCAAAAGTTGATTATAAATATAAAATGAAGATTTTTATTCAACATTCACTAGTAAAAGTAGAGTCCAACTAGAAAAAGTATACTCTTCCCAATGCCATTTTGTAAGAGTTGATTCACACAAACAACCAATTCTAGAAATTAAATGTTACTCGATATATTCAAATCGTGAAAGTAGTTGAAACGGTCAAAACAAAGAGACGCACACTCATCAAAAAAGCATGTGAGATTATACTCGTATAATCTACATTTACTGAATCGATCCAGGAATAGTCAACTCAAACAAGTAAGAGTTGATTAAATTTTTCCCGCGATCTACTTTTACTAACAAGGGTTAGGAAGAGTCCATTTCAACTAGTAAAAGTTGAATTAAATTTTTTAAATCAACTATTATTGCTCGTTTTAGTTGGAGTTGACTCGAATAGGAATAGTCAACCCTAACAGAATCAACTTAAACTGTAACACATATTCTCGTAAAACAAATACATATAGAACAATAAGTTATTTAATTCTAAAATACTATTATTTTTAAAAAATGGGACTGTATTCTGTCATTTCAAGTTGTTTAGTCGAATAGTATTTCTTTATCTAAGTTTACACACATATAAACTTAGAGATTAGGTACTAATCTTTGGTTATTTATTTTTCATCTTAAAATGGTTTTATTTATATTATATAATTAGGCTAAATTAAATTTAAAAAAAAGTTTTTAAGCAAAAATAACGAAAACCACCAATTTGATCGTGTCAAGTTGACAAATGCCAAAGTTATAATAATTTTTGGATCTCTTACAGAAAATATTGAATTTTGGCGGTTTTTTAGTAGATAGTGTGTTGGTTTGTGTTCCCGTTTGGTTTTTTAATTTGTTGTTTGCAGTTTAGAATAGTTTACTGACAATTTATTTCTTCTGATTAGGTAAGGTATTGAAAACTTTATTATACTATAGTATTAAGGTAATATGGACGATAAAATAGGCGGGGATCAGCCCCCGCCTAAAGAGGATCCACCTGATAGAAGCGTAATAAACTCAGAAATGGATATAACAAAAAATAATGGTAAAGTTTATGATATCCAGAACAGGTATGCAGCAATAGATATAGGTCCCTTTTATGTCATTGTTGAACCAGTAGATAATAGTTATCGTTTATCACCAGTAAAAGTGGGTCATTTTCTTTTTAATAATTCTAATTTTAAAAACGAGGTTGCTGACATTAAATTAATAGGTAGAAACAAAGTAAAAGTTATATTTAAAACATTCCATACAGCAAATAAAATCATCGAACATGAGGTTATTAAAAAAAATAATTTAATCGCTTACATCCCTACGTTTTTTAACCACAAGAAGGGTATAATCAAAGAAATTGACACGTTTTTAACTGACAAATATATATTAGATAATATTGAGAGCGAAAGAAAAGTAGTACAGGTAAAAAGAATGACAAATGCTTATTGTGACATTTTTAGGTAATAATTTACCAGTTTGTAGTAGAACCATATATTTATCCGGTGGTCCAGTGTTTCAAATGTATAAGATTTGGACATACAGCAAAATACTGTAGAAGTACCACAAATAAATGTAAACGATGTGGCCAAATTCACGAAAATGCAGACAGTCAAGAATGCACAAAAGAAGAATATTGCATACATTGTGAAACAAATGGACATCAGTCTATTTCCAAAAATTGTCCCAAATATTTGCAGCAGGTAAATATAAAAAAGATTATGTCACAAAAAAATTTATCTTTTAAGGAAGCGGAATTATTAGAAAAAATAGCAGTTACTCTAAAATAACTTGTAATAATAGATTTGATTAGATGTGATTGATGTATTAAACAATTTAGAAAATTTTCCACAAATGAGTCAAATTGATAACTCTGACATATCATCTACACCAACCAGTTCAAATAAAAATTGGGTACCCCGACCACAATCACAACCAAAAAAGCGTAAAGCTATTTCACCGATTATTATAGAAGAAACACCAAATTTTCAAAACAAAATTAAAATAAATAATTCAATCTTGCCGAATCCTCACAGAGAAGACTTTCAGATATACAAGGAACAATTAGAAATGATAGTAATGCAAAAACTACCTATAATATTCGAAAATATATATAAAAAACTTAATTTAGATGTTACAGAAATGCAGGTTATAAAAGACACACAAAATGAACTACAAATTTTATTAGGATCTATTCAACAAGATAATGGAAATCAATAAAATGAATAAGGAGTTTAATATATTACAGTGGAATGCAAAGTCTATAATAAAAAATAAACCAAATCTCTTAAATCATATAAACCAAACACAAAACGTTGATTTAATTGCACTAAATGAAACTTGGTTATCACCTAACCAAAGTTTTAGATTAAATATCTATAATTTTATAAATAAAAGTAGAGCAGATGGATATGGTGGCTTAGGAATACTTATAAAAGATCATTTTTGTTATTCTGAAATAAAATTTAGAAACAACTTTAATACAAAAATAGAAATTTGTGCAATATATATAGAAGACCTCAAAATATCAATCATATGAATATATAAACCACCAAATGTACAAGCTACTAAAAATGATTGGACGAACATATTTACACAAATACAAGGAGAAAGTATAATTTGTGGGGACTTCAATGCACATCATAGCATATGGGGCTCGGTGCATGACAATATTCAAGGTAAAAATTTAGCAGACGCTCTAGAAAATCTCAATTTTATCGTTGTAAATCATGGTAGACCTACAAAAATTACTAGACCAAATGAAAATCCTTCTCCGGTTGATCTAACACTTATTTCACCAAGCTTGATCGGTTACATATGATGGAATCCTTTAGAAGATACGCTAGGCTCAGACCACTTTCCCGTAAGTACAATCTTAACAAGGAGATATAATAACAGCATAATACAACCAAGTAGAAAATGGATTGAATCTTCGGCAACTGGGAACACTATCAAAATATTTTAACACACAGCATGGAACATGAAAGTTTCACTTCCACTGAAGACAATTTTGAACAGTTAGTCTCTAATATTAATAAAGCAGCTGGTGAGGCAATGAAATGTCGCACAGCCGCTAGTAAGAAAACCACAAGAGCAGTGTGGTGGGATAGAGATTGCGACGAGAAAGTGAGAGATAGAAAAGATGCTTTAAAGAAGTATAATAGAGTATCAAATTTTCAAAATTATATAGATCTACGCAAAATACAAGCACAGTGTAAACTACTATTTAAACAAAAACAAAAAAAATGTTGGGTAGAATTTATCAATCAACTAAATAAAAACACACACAAAAATTTGGAATTTTATTAAAAAAATATCAAATAAGAATAACACTTACAAAAAACCTCCACTAACGCAATCAATGATTGAGGAATTATTAGATACATATGCACCCACTTATGTACCAAATATATTAAAACAGGTAAAAGGGGGAGAAGTGTACTTTTGAAGTGTGTAAAATTAATAATTCTTAGCTGAGCGCTTTCGGCTTATAAAGCCATCTTCGGAGCTATGCTGCAATAAAAGATCTCTAATGAATAATTGATCTTAGAATTCAAAGTTTAACTTACGTC